>NC_056518.1:12488097-12500273 GCF_014905685.2 Nematolebias whitei | reverse complement strand
GGCCCGGAGATCACGAGCATCCAGTAGAGTTTTACGGCCTTGACCCTGATGCACAGAGATTGTTCCAGATTCTCTGAATCTTTTGATGATGTTATATGCATGGTTGATGATGATAACTTTAAAGTCTTTGCTACTTTACGCTGGGTAACACCATTCTGGTATTGCTACACTATCTTTCTGCACAACAATGGTGGAATTGGTGATCCTCTTACCATCTTGGCTTCTGAGAGACACTGACACTCTGAGAAGCTCTTTTTATACCCAATCATGTTGTCAATTGACCTAATTAGTGTTATTTGGTCTTCCAGCTGTTCATTATATGCTCAATTTCCTTTTTCCAGCCACTTATTGCTACTTGTCCCAACATTTTTGGGATTTGTTGACACTGTGAAATTTTGAATCAACATATTTTTCCTTTAAAATGTTACATTTACTCAGATTAAACTTTTGATCTGTCATCTATGTTATATTACGAATAAAATATTGACATTTGCCATCTCCACATCATCGCATTCAGTTTTTATTCACAATGTGTTTAGTGTCCCAACTTTTTTGGAATCTGGTTTGTAGATCTCTACAAAGCTAATTGAACAAATCATTCTAAAGAGACTAATCAGAGCTTTATCACATTCATACACTGATGGGACACACATCGGAGACAATGAGGGGTTCAGTGTCTTGCCCATGGACACTTCAGCATGTGACTGCTGGTGGATTCAAACCCCCAACTCTTGCATTGGAGGACGACTTCTCTAACCACTCAGCCACAGCTGCCCTATCAACTATATATATATATATATATATATATATATATATATATATATATATATAAAAAACTTTAAATGTGATTAGTTCTACATCAAAATTTAAGAACAGACTATAACAATTTCAGTAATATCCAAACATCAGTGTGGCTCTACATTCACTGACATTACAGCACAACACGCACACACGCACAGAAGAGAAGAACTGAAACATCCCTACTACCATATATGATCAAAATAGGACTGCTTGGCAAGAGAAGTGGGGTCAGCAATAAACAACCGAGCCTAACCTCTGATCCTTTACTTGGTTCAATCAAACAGTTCTTCTAAAAAAAAGGTTTGAACCTGGTACTGAGCAGTTCTACTAAACAGAGTTCTACAAGATGAATCAGCAAGACCAATAAAATCATTGTAAACAAAGGAGTAAAAATACTTCCCTACTACATGTTGTGCATGGAAAAATATTCCTGACATTATGTTAATTAGGAAAGTTCACATGAATAAGGTATCGACTGTAATCCTGTATTTCAAGTTAATATCACAGAACTTGACTAGAAACTTAAGCTCTACCTCTGATAGCCGTTTGGGAAACTCAAAGTTTGTTCGTGCAACCGTCTCCCCTTACTACTCCAGCAGTTCATTTACCCCAGGCAGCAAAAGCCATAGCTTCTGCCTCACAGTGTTTTGACCAAGTAGAGGCAAACTGGTCTGTGGAGCAGGATTTTGTCAGTATGGCCAGATATGGCACAGACAGCCAGACTGTGGGCACTGCAGCAGCCCAGGCACAGCTGTTATTTTTGAATAAAGTGGATAATATTTACCTTCACTGTATTGTTAGCAATAAAAAAAACATTGAGAGCCTGGTAATAATTGTAACCAAATCCTGAAACTCTATTGTCCAGACAGGCTATATTTAGACCAGATAAGCAGTGCCAAGAAAGGCCAGGAAAAGGAGGTTGGACTTGAATTTGTTGGGAAAAATTGCAACAATATGCAAGTTTAGAGCTCAGTTTGGTTCATAATGAAGTGCTACAAATAGGAATGCTTTGGCATGAATCAATGTGCAACAAGTTTTGTTGACTGAATGCATTCTTAAATGTTAAAAAGCAATGAAGAACCTGAATTCATTACATTCTTGAGCTCCCAACATGTTTAAAACTGATTTTTTGCTGTTGAAATGTCAAACTCCAATTACACAAAGACAACCGTATACTGTAGTCTCTCGCTACTTCGCGGTTCATTTATCGCGGGTTCGCTATATCACGGTTTTTCAAAATAGGATTGGACATGACACAATTGTCTGATCGATGGATGAGCCATGGATTGTTTATTTAAAATAAATTATTTTAAATGATTTTGCACCAGGGCAGCACAGTGGTGCAACTGGTAGAGCTGCTGCCTCTCAGCGAAAAGGTTGCTGGTTCAAATCCCGGTCCAGGGGCCTTTCTGGGTGGAGTTTGCATGTTCTCTCTGTGCATGCGTGGGTTTTCTCCGAGTACTCGGGTTTCCTCCCACAGACCAAAAACATGCATGTTAGACTGACTGGTAACTCTAAACTGGGCGGCTGTGGCAGAGTGGTTAGAGCAGTCGTCCTCTAATGCAAGAGCTGGGGGTTCAAATCCACCAGCAGTCACATGTCGAAGTGTCTCAGGGCAAAAGACTGAACCTCTCTGATGCGTGTCCCATCAGTGTATGAATGTGATAAAGCTCTGATTAGTCTCTTTAGAATGATTTGTTCAATTAGCTTTGTAGAGATCTAGTAGAGTGCTGTATGGGGGCCGAGATGGTGTAGAGGCAGGGCAGCTGGCTTGGGACCTGAAAGTCCCAGGTTCGATCCCCAGTCACTGCACATCACGTGGCATCTCTGGGCAGCACGCCTCACCCCCAAAATGCCCCCCGGGCGCTTTCAATAGCTGCCCACTGCACCAACTGGTGGTGGATGGGTTAAATGCAGAGACTAATTTTGCCATTGTATGGAAACATGCAGTGCTGACATTGTGATGACTATTATTATTATTATTATTATGAATGGGTAAATGAGGCACAGATTGTTGTAAAGCGCTTTGAGTATCTCGATAAGATAGAAAGGTGCTATATAAGCACAGTCCATTTACCATTTAAATTGCCGCTAGGTGTGAGTGAGAGAGTGAATGGTTGTTTGTCTCATTTGTCTGTATGTGTCCTTGTGATGGACTGGAGACATGTCCAGGGTGTGCCCTGCCCCTCGCACAGCGATTGCTGGACATGGGCACCGGCGACCCCCATGACCCAAAATAGAAGAAGCAGGTAAAAGATGATGGATGGATTTTGCACCATGTGTGCAGCCCACAAGTGCAGGGGAAAGCTCCCTCCTGCAGCTGATCAGCTGATCTCCTTCTCTGCCACTCACACACATTTCTCCCACTGCAGCTTTGTGAAGGTTAAGCCTTTGCTGTCCAGATGCACCGATCGACATTTGTCTTCCAAATTAAAATTCAAAGTATGTCACATTGTAAAATTGTCATAAACACAAAATATATGTGTTAAAGGTTATTTTTAATTATTTTATAACTGCTATGTCCAGTTGTTGACGTGTAATTAATCAAAAAGTACATTAGTGCTTCGTGCTGCAGAGCTGAAGCTGCGTGACATCTCTTTTGATGTTCTGCTGCACTTCTCTTCTCTACAATTTAAATACTGTAATATTTTAAATAAGCAATCCGTGCTGTATGGATTGTTTATTTAAAATGTTAAGAGTATTTAAATTGTTTATTTAAAGAGGGAGATTGAGAGTAACAGGTGATGAGTGTGATTACAGCCTGGCACATGTCATGACAAACTTTACTGAATTTGAACTCAACTTGAACTTGGACTACTGTATCCATACTTCACGGTTTTTCACTTATCGTGGGTGGGCATGGTCCCTAACACCCACGATAAATGAGGGACTACTGTACTTAAATATTCCTTATATGTATACTGACCTTCAGAAATCCTTATAATTTACCAATTTCCCACAAATTTCCTTCAAATTCAGAAAAGAATGGATGCTAGCACCCTCCTTGGCTGTACTCTCAAAGAACTGTGCAACACACCGGTTCAGCATATTCATGTTTCCAATATTTTTGCCAGAAATTTAAAGTAAACAACCTACAGTCACCTCACGCAAATGAAATATGGCAGTCTTACATGAACCTGACGTGACGTCACACACCAAATATGGAAGTGAAGGGACTTTTTGTAAAGGCATGACTGAAACAGCTTGAAATTGTCACAAAAACTGCCCATGAAACCAGTTTGTGTTACATTTCAATGTTTGTCAAAGACCATAGACACTTTTTTAATGTCCCTTTCATAATTTGCTCGATATGTAATATTAAACATGGTGGGAGTTGGGCTTTAAGCTGTTGGGAACTCTTGCAAGATCAGCTAAAATGACCTCATACTGTATCTCCTGTATATGAACAGAATTATAAGCTATGTAATAATTTAAAAAAACTCAACATTTATCTAAGATGGAATGGAACTTATACCAGTGTTCATTTCCAGTAAAATAATAAAGGAATGCATATTGCCACCATGACAGAGTTTTAAACAAAGTTACGTTAAGAAAGAACAAATTTGTAGGAATTTTTGTCAGAAATTTTAAATACCTTTTTTCAATCTCAAGCAACATTGCAGGATGTCACACTCACAACTAGGCCTGTCACGATAACAAATTTTGCTGGGCGATTAATTGTCCCTGAAATTATTGCGATAAACAATAATATTGTTTGAAATTTGACAATAATTAGTAATTATTGTAAAATTTAAGAAGAAATGCTGGTTAATTTGTTTTGAGTGTAGTACCTTTTTTTGACCACCGGGTGGCAGTATAAGACTGTTGGAACCAATGGATGGATAGTGAGGGAGCGAGCAGTGTCTCTAAGAAAAATGGGAGGGAGGCCTCTTGCTCTTACTTTTCTTGGTTCTCAAAATGGCGGACGCTCGGTGTGGTTTGAGCTCTTTAGCATAGTGTTTGTCACACAAAGCTTTTAATAAAAATAAAAAAATCACTAAAGTTCTCAGCTTCTTTTTGCAGAGAAAAACAACTTTTTACACAAAGGCATGGGTTTCAACAGTGAATTTTGGAGCTTCGACAAGACGGAGGGTTTTCTCCCCCATGTCGGCCTGTTAGCTTAGCTCGTAGCTTAGCTGCTTTTAACAATCCAAAAACGCAATTTTGGACGGTTAAAATAGATTTTAAAGAGAAAGGGAGGGGTCTGAAGAGCACCGGAGTTGAGCTTTTTGTCATCCAGTGTCTTAAGTAGAAAAAGAGACATGAAGAAACAATAACGATGATCAATAAAAATGAGATCGATAATTTTCACTTATGCCATTAATTGATTTATTGTTTATCACGACAGGCCTACTCACAACATGTGTTGAGTGACTCAGCTACCACCACATCAGCTCAATATTTGTAAATATGACGTTAAAAAAAAAAGGTTAAATCATGTAATCTGGACCAGTTTATTTAAGGGAGAAACGTTGTCTCCCTTAAATAAACTGGTCCAGATTACATGATTTTACCTTTTTTGTTATCTACCTGGATGATTGAGATTTCAAACCTTTATTCTTTTATCCGACGTAGTTAGACATTTTTGATGTTAATGTTGATAACTTGTGGTGGCCTTTTCAAATCGGAACAACTCCAGAAGTTAATCAGTTGTGGATGAATACATTCAGTAAGTTTCTACAAGCTTCTTTAAAAGCATCCAGTGAATCGTAGATACTTTGGTAACAGACAAGGGGCAGACATAGGCAAAAACATAATTGTACAATTTTTGCCTTTCAGTGGTGGGTGTCCATGAGTGCATGTTGTGAACATGATAACTTGAAAAATAACTGAGGTACTGACTTTCATTTTGGAGTGTGACTAGATCTACGTGTGAAAAAGGTTCCTTTTGAAAATTGGGTCGCCACATCAAAATTCAAGATGGCTGCCGCCATAAACGTCTATCCATCCTGTGAGTTGGACAACATCAAAAATAGTGCTAGGGGTGTATAAAAAATTTCAGTCTAATGATTTTTTTAATGTCAATCCCTGCCTTAGATACGCTGCGACTGCCTCTCTTCCAAAGTCTGATGACAAGGATGGGGAGAACGAGGAAGTTCCACTCCAACAGCTCCTGAAAGAAGTCTGCCTCTCAGAAGCTTGGAAATTCCCAGCATTCCAAACGATGGCTGACTGAGAACATTGTAGGAAATTTGATATATAGTGCAATATACTTATTAAATTATCTTTCTCTTTTTTACTTTTGGTCTTCTTTATTGTAAAACGTTGGTTACGTACTGTAACCCCAGATTCTATGAGTATAAGCGTAGCCCTTTAAGGCTGTCGCTGATGGGTTTATCCCGATATGCAAAGCATTGCACTGAAAAATTTAGTCCACGCCCACCTGCTGTGTGGGCCCAACCCGGTCCGTATAAATTACGTTAAGAGCGGGAAATCGGCTCCCAAAATAGCTTTTTCTTCAGCCATTTAGGAGCCAGTGAGGCTCGACGCTTAAAGGGCTACGCTTATACTCATAGAATCTGGGTTACAGTACGTAACCAACGTTCTATTTCGTATAAGCTTTGACCTTTAAGGCTGTCGCTGATGGGTTAAGGGCGAAGCAGATGTGGTCCTCGCCTCACTGGGTCCATTCGAACACCGTATGAAGCAGAAGCTTGCCCAAAAAAACCCGTCTTGTCACTCAGCTCCCATGTGCATAATTATGTGTGCCATGCACAGACGCATGTTGTGTAACTATGCGTTCTGAATGCATGAACGCCCGGAAAATTCAACGGGGAGGGAAAAAAGCTGAAAAGAGCCATGAACCAACCGGTTTACGGCTGAACAGTATGAACAGATTAATAATAACAGGAGAGCTGATTATTAATCAAATGAACTGATTGGTAACAATAGTCGTGAACTAATTAGTGACAATAGAACCAAAATAACAATCACAACTTGTGATTGATAACATCTCACACTGTGAAGCATGCAGACAGATGTGAGTAAAACGGAGTTCCATGAAAACAACAATATTCATTCTGTAAAACACTAAAGACAGAATGTGTCATGGAACGAGCCGTCACATCACCTAGATAAAAGCAAATAAATGAGCAGGGTGTTGACCATGCGGCCGCAGTGCAAATGTCCTGCATTGTCATACCATTATGCAAGGCAGTCAAAGATGCGATACCCCTGGTCGTGTGTGCTCTGAGGTTGACAGGAGGCTCTAAATCTGATGCTCTGTAGGCTTAAGAAATGGCCTCACACAGCCAGTGTGACAAACGCTGGGTGGATAACAGGCGACCTGCAGATGCACCTCTATAATGCACAAACAAATGTTGAGTTTGACGCATTGCAGCTGTGCACGCTATGTAACACGTCAACGCCTGCACCGGACAGAGAAGATGGAAAGACGCTACTTCTTCTGATCTGTTGGGGGGGGGGGACCCCTCCAACGATATCGCTCTTGATTTAAAAGAGCTTGTGATGTTTTTAGGCATAAAAGCTGGGTTTGGTCTTAAATCAGCTGAGCTGCCATCAGCCTGAATTCTGAGACATGACGGAGCGACAGAGAGGGCAGATAAATCACTCACTCTCTTAGCCGATGTTAAAGACAGCAGCAGGGCTGTTTTAAGAGACAAGAATTTAGTTGGAACCTGATCCAGAGGTTCAAATGGAGCTTTGATCAGGACCTGCAGGACCAGTGTTAAATCCCACTGTGGAACAAGTGGGTGTGAAACAGGCCAGCTTAACTTTCAGTTTCCTTACTAGGTTTTCTACGTGAAGCTTAAAACAAAAGATGCAGATCGACCAAGATACCCAAATATTTATAGGAATCGACAAACTCAATAGGGGCACCATCCGAGGATAAAATCAAAGGAAGAACTGCTGGGACCGACTTCCTGCTTGAAAACAACACCCCTTTGGTTTTGTCGGCGTTGCTCAGGGGGCCACAGTTACTGAAAGCCAAGAGCTTAGGAGCAGCACTTAATGTCAAGTTTGTTTGATGGTTTAAAATCTAGTGTTTTTTTAAAAATGAACCCACTGTTGGGACAAACTGAGCTCACCGGTGGGCCTGATTTGGCCCCCGGGCCACCAGTCGAATAGCCCTGCTCTACTGGTATTATAATACAGAGCTATAAAAGTGGTGTCAGTGTGGCACATGTGGTTAAACAATCAAAAACAGACATTGTCCTTATCTTTAAGTGACGAGTGGAGAAGGAGGCAGCAGCTCAGACGGCTGACAGGGGGGATAATAGGAGTCAGTGACATCTCAAAGCCTGAGCAGCAGATGTGTTTAACCAAGCCTATTAAAACCTGGACTAATCCGGCCAAACACGTCCTTATCCAGGCACTCACATGCTGAACTTTCACAGAATGATCCACTTAATGATCCACTTACATCGTGGCTAATTGCAGTTCTTCCATGCAGTTCTATCTTTCATATTGACACTGTGATAAATTTAGTTTTAATTATCAGCCATCAATATTAAGTTCCACTGGTAAAATAGATGAAGCAGAAGGTACAATTATAGCTTGAACCTATGGCCGTGCAATTAATTTAAGTTCATGATTTGATTTTTGCTCCAAACCACACAAAAAATTAGTTGGGAAAAAAAAAATGAAAGAAGGGAATAAAAGAAAATAGATTTAAACTAATGGGTAATATTATTTTACAGGCGTGCTCGCATCTTGTCCTGCCTCTTTAAAGAGCTGCAGCACATGGTCCAAGTGAGACCTGCAAGGACGAGGGTGGGCATAGAAACGTAATAACCATATTTGACACTTTTAAGCTAAAAAAAATGCTTCGTCATAAACCTTGAATCAGAAAAAAGCAAACAGAACATTTGTGTATACTAAACATTGTATAAAGTGCAATATACTTATTAAATGATTTTATTCGTTTATTTATTAATTTTTTTTCCTTCTTTATTGTAGAAGTTGTGAAAAAACAGAATTTGGAAAAATCAAAAACAGATATAGGACATTATAATTTAAGTGGAAATGCGGTATGTTGATAAATTTATTCATTTGAATTTATTTTATCCAGCAGCCTACAGCTGAATATATACTTTAACATTTTTAAAGTTTAAACTCAACAATATAAAAAAAAGTTCACATTCAAGGTCCTTTAAAGCCGTAATTGCTGACAAAATATGTGATTTTTCAGGGTTTTTCATTAGAATTTAACACTTCTAACAAACTCTAGATTAGGTTATTAAACATTTTGGAGTTATTCCAACTGAAATTCTTCAGGGTTTTTGTAAAATCGTGTTAAGAAAACAGCTAATTTTTATTATAAATAAATTTGGTGATCAGTTACAGAAATTCTCCCGTTAAAAGAGTTCAGAATAGCTCAGCTCAGAGCATTTGCATATGATTTTAGCCCCAACTTTTGCTTTAACGTTCTTGACCGTTCAATTCCTCCTTCTAAAAGTCCTCCTTTTGGTCGGCTCTCATCCTCTGGTTGAGGTTTCTTTTCAGAGGAAGGAAGAACTTTGCCTTTTCACAGTTTTGATCTGCAGTCTATTCAATTGTTCTCCCTCGGACCTTTATTTAAATCTGGGGATTATTTTACCTCCTTATTATCTGTATTGTGTCAACACTGTCCAAAGTGTACGCGTCACAGTTCAGATGTAAACAAACAAGTCATAATTGTTGCCAACAATGCATGAGTCTACCGATTTCACTCATTTTTGCACACTGTGGTAGAATTTTGATGCATATGTACCATATCATATTATACAATATGATGCGTATTTAGTAGCCGTTTTAAAATCATCGAAGATATGCATGTGCAACAAATTTTAATCAAACATTGAAAGTTGGGTATTTTGACAGCTGTTGTGGCTTTAAAATGCAAAAAAATGAAATGCAAGTAAATAAGTAAGTAAAATGCTATGTGTTGACGTCGTATGTTCCCATGCAATGATGAAATTAGTTCTCTGCATTTAACCCATCACACCTGGGATACACCCAGGTGGAGCAGTGGGCAGTTATGCAAGCACCTGGGGAGCAGTTAGGGGATTAGGCGTCTTGCTCAAGGACGCCACAACATGTGGGCATGGCGGGGAGTCGAACCGCAACTTTCTGGTCCCTCGGCTGCCCTACCTCTACACCATGTTAGCCCCTGTAAAAAATTCCAAACTCAGCGATTAACCTTTTTTAATACTTGCCATCACAATACTGATCAAAATAATTGTGATCATAAATTTTTCCATAATCGAGCAGCTCTTTGTGAACCGCTGAATTAAATTGTTCAATGAGGACCAGCTAAAGAAACAGCCGTTCACACATTTGTTAAACCACAAAGCATCTCATTCCACATGTTCACCTTGGCAGCCAGGTAGAATAGAGTGCCGCAGAGACAAAAACGTCTGATATTAAAAAAAAAAAAAAAGTGTCCCATCAATGATATGGCTCTTGTGTGGCCTACTTTCAGAGAGTTGAGGTAATCAGTTGGGAAATAAAAGGAGACGCACGTCAAATAATCAGGGCTGCTTTTGGTGGGTGAGAAATGGGGGCAAACGTTTTGAAACCAAGGATGCAACCTAGATAATGCTAATTGTCCTAAAAATGGTCACCTGCTGTGACAGCCCTCAACCAATAAGCTTTCACGTGAGGCGTTTCTGAGCAGCTGGTTGGTCACCATCATGCAGGAGCATTTGAGAATTAGGGTGTCAGAAGATATGTGAATGTAAAGTACATTTTTATTTCTGAAAGAAGGCACAGGTACATCAGTGATAAATCATTGCCAACTGTTCCTTTGTGTCCACAGAACCATGAATCAATGCAGTACAGATCAACTTATTCAACAGCAGCTTCCACCTGCCCACACACGGGCTATAAAAAGCTAACCTACTCAGCTAGACTCCTGGATGAGGGGGCAAATCCCTCAGCATCCTTGTCCTCTGGTATGGTGGATTTTTGAAAGACATGGTGCCTATTGAACAACCAAAAAGAAATGCAGCAGGTATCGATTTGGCACCAAGCAAAGACGAGGTGAGGCGCCTAAAAGCTTTTCAAGTTATTCAAATGTTATGCAACGTGGTGAAAGCAACTCAAAGCTTTTACGTTTTCCATCCTTCAGTGTTCATTAGGTGTGTCAAAGTATGAGTATTCATCTTTAAAGGCTGGAGGTTGAACAAAAAATAGAAAGAGTTGTGAATATGTAACCCAATGTCCACTCGAAATAAAGCTGCAGTGCTCACAAGTACAGCTACAGCTTTAGCAACATTAGCTGGGTTCAAACTACAATTTGGTAGTACTGGTACATCAAATTTAAATTAGATGACAAAACATTTTGACCAGTCAATTACAATAGCATCACTAGAATGCATTAGCAGAACAAGACGGAAGCAAGTTCTCTAAATGATGAAGTTAAAACACCCTCTCCTTTTATTTTCAAACTGTGCTAATGCAGAAATTCTACAGGGATAGCAGCTGCTGTATATATGCAGGTCCACAGTTTTAAGCAGCGAGTCAAATTACTCAAGCTGTGCTTCGGTTTAACATCGTGTCCGCATCTTCATTTGATGTGCCAAACATGAGATTTAAGAAAGGCAAAGGGGCTAATGACCAAAATCCAACTGGACATCAAATTAATCTTCAATGAATGCTACAAACAAAGTGCAACGAGACTCAAAACGATGCATCAAATGTTAAAAAGAATTCAGAAAAGGTTCAATGAAAATTAGGAGACACAATTCAAAGTGAAACAAAAATTACATTAGTGATGAGATGAACATTTTTCACAAAAAGAGACTAAATGTGTCCAAAAGAATAAAAAATATTGAAAATGTGACATACTGTATCAGATGCCGAGGTCAACAATACTGCTTTACATTGAAGAAACAAACAAGAACGAGTTATTCAGCTATTTTTAAGTAAAGTAACCGTACGTTTATTTCACTGGATAAGGACTTTATTTCTATATTCTGAGCTGAGAGCGCCCCGACATTCATCAACTGCAGGTAAGCCACAGATTACTTTTAACAATGAAAAACTAAATAAGAAAACACAGATAGATGCATCTGAAAATCTTAAATTTCTTAAGAATGATAGATTTTGTGAAACAGTGCTGCTTAGAACCAAACTTTGGTTGCATGTGTTTTAAACATATATTTTAAACAGTTTAAATGCGACAAAATCTGATACTCTTTGTTACAGTACTGTATTAAAAATTTCAGTGTCAACAAATCCCAAAAAAGTTGGGACAAGTAGCAATAAGTGGCTGGAAAAAGGAAATTGAGCATATAACAAACAGCTGGAAGACCAATTAACACTAATTAGGTCAATTGACAACATGATTGGGTATAAAAAGAGCTTCTCAGAGTGTCAGTGTCTCTCAGAAGCCAAGATGGTAAGAGGATCACCAATTCCACCATTGTTGC
>NC_056518.1:12487166-12487997 GCF_014905685.2 Nematolebias whitei | reverse complement strand
GCATTCCTATTTCTAAACTGGAGAAACTGGTCTCCTCTGTCCCCAGACGTCTGTTGAGTGTTGTAAGAAGAAGGGGGGATGCCACACAGTGGTAAAAATGGACTTGTCCCAACTTTTTTGGGATTTGTTGACGCCATGAAATTTGGAAACAACAGATTTTTCCCTTAAAATGATACATTCTCTCAGTTTAAACTTTTGATCTGTGATTTGTGTTCTATTCTGATTAAAATATTAGATGTTGGCACCTCCACATCATTGCATTCAGTTTTTATTCACAATTTGTTTAGTGTCCCAACTTTTTTGGAATCCGGTTCATATTAAACGTGATACTCTTCGTTACAGTATTGAATTAAATTTGATACTCTTCATTACAGTATTATATTAAACGTGATACTCTTCGTTACAGTATTATATTAAACGTGATACTCTTCGTTACAGTATTGAATTAAACGTGATACTCTTCGTTACAGTATTGAATTAAACGTGATACTCTTTGTTACAGTATTGAATTAAATTTGATACTCTTCGTTACAGTATTGAATTAAATTTGATACTCTTCGTTACAGTATTGTATTAAATCTGATACTCTTCATTACAGTATTGTATTAAATCTGATACTTTCCCTTACAGTATTGTCTTAAATCTGATACTCTTCGTTACAGTACTGTCTTAAATCTGATACTCTTCATTACAGTACTGTCTTAAATCTGATACTTTTCATTACAGTATTGTATTAAATTTGATACTTTTCATTACAGTATTGTATTAAATTTGATACTCTTCATTACAGTATTGTCTTAAATCTGATACTCTTCATTACAGTATTGTCTT
>NC_056518.1:12474652-12487156 GCF_014905685.2 Nematolebias whitei | reverse complement strand
TTACAGTATTGTCTTAAATCTGATACTTTTCATTACAGTATTGTCTTAAATCTGATACTCTTCATTACAGTATTGTATTAAATTTGATACGCTTAAAAGGGTAAAATAACTTTCTGCGGAATATATCATTAAAATTAAATATCTGCATATTTTATAGTTGTGTCTGGCTGTTTTTAATTTGCCTAAATTTCAGGTGGAACAAGTGAGGGGGGGCTTTTACACACCTGCGCCCAGGGCCCCGTTGTTTCGCTCTCCGTCCGTGGTGCTCGGAGACACGCATCTGGACGAGCCAAATCAGTAATTTTGACTCAAAAAGACCTAAACACCTCACGCAAATGTTAAAAACCACCCCGGAGTGTTTCTCGTGGTGACATCAGTCCTCCGGCTACAAGCCTGGACTGGTAGCATGTTGCTAGCGATGCCAAGACGAAGGCCCGAGACGGCTGGCTGTCCACACAGCGACACAAACACGACAGAAACACGCACACCTGAACACCATCATGCAACATACCGAGCAGTAGCAATTTCAGTTCTCTCCTGGAGTCCCGCTTGTCTCGGCGGAGTTGTTTGTCGATTTCTGCATTGATTCGTTTCGACTCCTTCGCCTCCTCGCTCAGGCAGCAAGCCATCATGGACTCCAGAGTCATCCTCCCCTGGTTTCGGCAGCCCGGTTCGAACGGGACCCGAACAACACCTCAGCTTCGCGGTGTCAGCTTCTCTCCGGGTCCGTGCAGGCTGCGGTCAGGCCGGTGTGGGACGGATGGGTGGATGGACGCGGCTGGGGGAGGGGAGACGATCCAGGGGCCTCGCTGTCAAGTTGTCCCCCCAGCCGAGCGGAGCAGCGACTCTTCACCCGGATGTTCACCGCAAATCACGAGATTCATCCACGGGGACTGGAGCCAGGAGTGTCCGAGTGTCAACCTGCGGCATCCAAATAATCCGTGACAGCTGACGTCTCCCCAACCTTAGTCCAACATCAGCCCAATCTCGGCTAAATTAGTCCGAAACGCAGCTGCTAACCCGCTAGCTCGCGAAACAGCGCCTCGAATAAATGCGGTGTCCGCCTGCAGTGATTGAAGCGGCGGGCTGGGTGAAGGGATGTGTCCGCCTAGCTAACAAAAACAGGACAACACCCCCGTTACATCCCGACGTACACCCCGCCTGCACATCCAAAGCTACGACGAGCAGAAATAACGCAGAACAGGTGTGCTGAAGCGGCGGCGATTCGTTTATTTGTCCTGTTCTGGCAAAGAAACAGAACAAGGTGGACCCAGCGGGACGAGCTGGCTGACAGAACCGAACAGGTTCGGTCCAGACCGAGTGAATGACCGAGGCGGGTCTCAGGGTGGGATCTGAATGGTCGATGAGATTTAAAAAAAAAAAAAAAAAAAAAAAATCCAAATTACATAAATGTGCAGATGTCTTTGTATTCATCAGATTGTATATTCACTAAAACATAAACAAAGTCACGTGAAGAAAAAAAACTAAAAAGTAGATAAAAAAAAACGCATTTTTGAACAAGAAATGTAGCAGATTTGGATCCACAAGTTACAAAGTGGAGTTGTAGTTTAATAGCAGCGGCATCTAGAGGTCAAGGAGGGGAATTGCACCATCTGGAAAAATACTTCTAACGTTCAAAAAATGCAATCCAGTCCCCCGGTACAGAGTAATATTGTGCAAGCTGTTCAGGGCCAGGACTGTGATCAGTCTTACATCCGGGAAACTAAACAGCCAAAAGGATGAACCAGCACAGAAGAGCAGCATCATCAGGTCAGGACTCTGCAGTCTACACTCATCTCCAGGCCAGAGGTCACTCTTTCAGGGATGAAGATGTTCACATGGGCGGCTGTGGCAGAGTGGTTAGAGCAGTCGTCCTCCAATGCAAGAGTTGGGGGTTCGAATCCACCAGCAGTCACATGCTGAAGTGTCCCTGGGCAAGACACTGAACCCCTCATTGCCTCCGATGTGTCCCAACAGTGTATGAATGTGATAAAGCTCTGATGTCTCTTTAGAATTATTTGTTCAATTAGCTTTGTATAGATCTAGTAGAGTGCTGTATGAATGAGTAAATGAGGACACAGATTGTTGTAAAGAGCTTTGAGTGTCTTCACAAGATAGAAAGTCGCTATACAAGTACAGTCCATTTACCATTTACATCCTGGACAGAGAGGAACGATGGTTTGAGAGAGAGGAGTAAAGGAGGCCATCTTTGTGTAAAGAAACTGCCCTTCATTAAACGGGGGAGAGGCCTCCATGTTCAACTGTCCCCCTCTTACAATGCTGTTATTGCTAGTATCACTCAGCCCCCTGTGAATAGCAAGCAAGGGCACTAACGATCCATTGTTAGGCTGATGGTCCTTCTTGATCATGTGAGCAGCTGGTTTTGGATGTCGGCAGCAAACAGCTGTCCAGTCCAAACAAGAGTACCAGCAACAGTACACAATACACCCATCCATCCATCCATCCATTATCTTTACCCGCTTATTCCATTTTGGGTCACGGGGGTCGCTGGTGCCCATGTCCAGCAATCACTGTGCGAGGGGCGGGGTACACCCTGGACGGGTCGCAAGTCCATCACAGGGCCACATAGAGACAAACAAGACAAACAACCATTCAGTCTCTCACTCACACCTAGGGACAATTTAGAGTTACCAATCAGCCTAACATGCATGTTTTTGAAACCGGAGCACCCGGAGAAAACCCACGCATACACGGAGAGAACATGCAAACTCCACCCAGAAAGGCCCCTGGACCGGGGTTTGAACCAAGGACCTGCTCGCTGAGAGGCAGCAGCTCTACCAGTTGTGCCACCGTGCTGCCCCACAATACACCCAAATCCCTGAAACAACAATCCTGAATACAAGTATGCATTAGGTAAATGCATGATGGTGTTGGGGTGAAAGGTCAATGCTACCTATGATGTCATGGTGTAAATCGACAGTTTAATTAAAGAACAAGAAGCTGCAGCTTTCACTTACAACTCTAAGAACTTACCTGTTGATCCAAACCGTTTTGTGATCGGAGTAATCGACTTCACGAGTACCACTCAAGGCGTTTTTGGTGGAAATGATCTTAATAAAAATAGGATCCAATGTGGATCCATAACCTGATGACATTTTCTATCCTAAACGTTTGTGAGTCACACCAAGGACAACTTACTGTGTCCTGTTTTATGGATGACAGACAGAAAAGAGGACAAATGCGTTGATGTTTCTTTGTTACTCGAGGGAAGACAGGTTTTACCAAAAGGGTCACTCGTGACCTTAAAATCAATAAGGATCACGCTTGACCCATGAGGCGTCCAGTTGTTTGACATTTCTGTGTTATATGGTTATAAACTTAGAGCTCAGACAAGAAACCGTCCTGACAAATAAGTGGACGGACAAAGGGCGCCATACCATAATATGTTCCGTCTTAGAACAGGCGTTCTAAAAACAAACGGACCATCAGACGTTTGATCAACGCTCAGCAAATAAGTCTTGATGGCCTGTCTGTAAATTAGTGCACATCTACAAAATAAAAGGCAATAATGATGCTAAATGTGATAATAATATAAAGCAGTCTACAGGTGCTGGTCGTAAAATGAGAATATCATGAAAAAGTTGATTTATTTCAGTAATTCCATTCAAAAAGTGAAGCTTGTATATTATATTCATTCATTACACACAGACTGATATATTTCAAATGTTTATTTCTTTTAATGTTGATTATATCTGACAACTAATGAAAACCCCAAATTCAGTATCTCAGAAAATTAGAATATTACTTAAGACCAATAAAAAAAGGATTTTTATAAATGTTGGCCAACTGAAAAGTCTGAACATGAAAAGTATGAACATGAAAAGTATGAGCATGTACATCATCATTACTTAGTTGTTGCTCCTTTTCCCTGGATTACTGCATCAATGTGTTGTGTCATGGAGTGGATCAGTCTGTGTCACTGCTCAGGTGTTCTGAGAGTCCAGGTTGTTCTGATAGTGGCCTTCAGCTCTTCTGAATTGTTGGGTCTGGTGTATCACATCTTCCTCTTCACATCACTCCATAGATTTTCTATGGGGTTAAGGTCAGGTGAGTTTGCTGGCCAATTAAGAACAGGGATACCATGGTCCTTAAACCAGGTACTGGTAGCTTTGGCACTGTGTGCAGGTGCCAAGTCCTGTTGGAAAATGAAATCTGCATCTCCATAAAGTTGGTCAGCAGCAGGAAGTGCTCTAAAACTTCCTGGTAGACAGCTGTGTTGATCTTGGACCTCAGAAAACACATTGGATCAACACCAGCAGAAGACATGTCCCCCCAAACCATCACTGGCTGTGGAAACTTGACACTGGACCTCAAGCAACATGGATTCTGTGCCTCTCCTCTCTTCCTCCAGACTCTGGGACCTTGATCTCCAAAGGAAACACAAACTTTACTTTCATCAGAGAACAAAACTTTGGACCACTCAGCAGCAGTCCCAGGCGAGACGCTTCTGACACTGTCGCTTGTTCAAGAGTGGCTTGACACAAGGGATGCAACAGCTGAAACTCTTGTCTTGCATACGTCTGTGCGTGGTGGTTCTTGAAGCACCGACTCCAGCTGCAGTCCACTTGTTGTGAATCTCCCCCACATTTTGGAATGGGTTTTGTTTCACAGTCCTCTCCAGGGTTCGGTTATCTTTGTTGCTTGTACACTTTTTTTTCTACCACATCTTTTCCTTCCCTTCTCCTCTCTGTCAATGTGCTTGGACACAGAGCTCTGTGAACAGCCAGCCACTTTAGCAATGACCTTTTGTGTCTTGCCCTCCTTGTGCAAGGTGTCAAAGGTTGTCGTCTGGACAACTGTCAAGTCAGCAGTCTTGATGATTGTGTAGCCAACAGAACTAGACTGAGACCATTTAAAGGCCTTTGCAAGTGTTTTGAGTTAATTAGCTGATTAGAGTGTGGCACCAGATGTCTTCAATATTGAACCTTTTCACAATATTCTAATTTTCTGAGATACTTAATTTGGGGTTTTCATTAGTTGTCAGTTATAATCATCAACATTAAAATAAATAAACATTTGAAATATATCAGTCTGTGTGAAAAGAATATAATATACAAGTTTCACTTTTTGAATGGAATAACTGAAATAAATCAACTTTTTCATGATATTCTAATTTTATGACCAGCACCTGTATATATTAATACAATATTGGATTTGGAGCACAACATGCAGCAATTTGTGTTTTACTTTATTTTTTAATTTTTATTATTTTTCAGGAAAGGCTCTGCTTATTTCAGCAAGACATTTATACATTACGGCTCTGTGCAAACAAGTCCATCAGCTAAACCGGCTGATCTGCAGTTCAGGAAGGTTTACTCATTTAAAACATACAAATGGAAAAGTCAACATTAAAATAAATAAATAAATAGATGATGATTCCAACAGCATTAGTGCCCCTCCAGCTCACTGGTCAGTATAAAAGCCATCCAGCAGTTTCAGGTCAATGGTTTTGCAGTTGGAAGTAACCACAGAAGAGGCTTCTGACCTCCTCAGCATTGCTTTGGTCCATGCTGGTCGAGAGGAGCGGCTTGTGAGTGGGTTGTGGACTCTCTGCCTCGGAGACCTCCACCTGCCAGTCCGCTTTAAAGGCGTCTCCGTGGGACTCGCACATGTTGTGCAGAATGCAGCAAGCCAGGATCATGGTGGGCACCACGTCCAGCCCGCAGTCGTTCCTCTTGCTCAGACACTGCCAGCGTGCCCTCAGTCTCAGCAGCGCCTCCTCAGATACACGCTGCGCTCGGTTGAGCTGCCAGTTAAACAGCTGCTGCGGCTCCGTCAGTGTGCTGCGGCTCCTCTCCTCAGGGTAGGCCTTCATCAGCCAGCTCTGAAGTGGGTAGCAAGCCTCCCCTAGCAACACATACCTGACGAAAAGAAACGTTTCACTCATTGATGCAACAGCAGGCCCATGGGCACAAACAGGTACAACCCTTCAGTTCTAGTGTTCAGGATTTAAACACAAGAGTTGAACATCCTTCAATGGAACTGGAACAGTTTGTTTAGAAATTATCTGCATTCTTCTGATCACTTTGTGCGTTTTTTTTAATCACTTTTGACATTTTCTTACTCAGGAACAAAATCTAGCAGATGGAAATATAAAGATTTTCTGTCAGTATTCCTTTAGTGTTCAGGATTACAACCTGCCACCATGAAATGTCTGCTTCGTCATTTACCATTTGTGATGCTGTAAGAACACCGAGTGTTCCTTCAACAATCTAAAGCTCAAATAAGTTTTATCATGAAAACAAACAACATAAAAGGAGAAAATTATGACATTTTGAGAAGCAAAACATTGCTAACCAATCTTAAGCAGTGCTATGTTGTTGTCCTCGAATGTGTAATAAAATGCAACCCCCACGCAGGGTCAAATCTTTACACTAACGCTTGATAACTACCTGAGGGGTCTCCCCATGAAAACAGGCGTCAAGGCAGGAGACAATCCACCCTCAGCAGCTGTGACCCAAAGCGACGAGTTCTGTAAGATGTCAGCTGGATCTGTTCCACCAGGGAAACTGGCGCATACGTCCCAGAAGACCCCGCGGGCGCTGACGGCCACCTGAAGTAGCAGACAGAAAGAGGCAGGAGAGTTCAAAATGAAGCGAGCACACACGGCAGAAGACTTTAAAAAAACGCTTTCTCTACCTGCGACAGGACTGAGAGCCAGCCGGCAGGGTTGGCGTAGTCAGACGCATTGCTTGATGGAGTGATGATAGCTGTGTGAATGGTTGCTATGGCAGCAACGCAGTGGGGGAAGCCCCAATAAGCCAGGAAGAGCTGAGCTGAATCCTCTAGTTCTTGCTCGCTGGGGGGCCGCAGGTATACGGAGCTGAGGAGCGCCACAATGGCATGGCACATGTCTCTGACACACCTGCATACGGTGGACTTCCCCACACCGAACAGGGAGCTGATGGTGCGATACTCCACGTTTGATGCGAGGCGCCACAAAGCCACAGCCACGCGCTTCTCCACCGGCAGAGCCAGGCGAAAGCTGGTGTCCTGGCGGGCCAGACGGGGCCTCAGCTTGTCGCAGAGGTAAAAGAAGGTCTCTCTGCTCATACGGAACTTATCCAGCCAATCAGAGGGCTGGAACTCTGTCATCACCACCCGCTCCCACCAATCAGAGCGAGGAGTTGTGGTCCAGGGACGCGTGCGGATGTGGACATTGGAGCGGATGCCTCCTGCTATCATCATCTAAGGAGAAAGATGATCAACATGAGTGTTTTTCAGAGGAGCTGCTTTAAAGCGGCGAGGCCTTTCTGTGTGCAGAGTGAACGTTCTCTCTCAGCCTCTGGAGGTTCTCTCCAGGCGCTCCAGCGTTCTCCTACAATCAGGCTGCTGAGGTTACCTGATGGTTCTGAATTTGTGTGCGTGGTTTTGTTTATTTGTGATGGCTCTGTGAAATGTGTCAGGGCAGATTTCCATAATTCAGTTCTTAGTAAAATACAAAACGTCAGTTATCCAGGTTGCCTAAAAATACAGAAATCAGAAAAGTGATGCTGTTTGTCCAAAAAAAGAACAATAATTCAGACATTTGAAATATTGGTTATAAATAAGACCTCTTTGAATGTATATTTTCTTTCTGTCCAGGTATAAATATCTGTAATACGTTTTATTCAACTTAAACTTAGTTTTTCCTATTACAATTTTTACTGCAGGCTGCCAGTTGGATAGCTCCGCACTCCAGTCAAGTTGACTCGATCCGGCCTGCCGATGAGTTCATGAGACCTTTAAACAGTTTGAAATGGCAAATTTTTTAGAGAGGCAATCCTATTATGTACCCGTCACGAGCATACAGAACTATTTAAGAAGATCCCGCTCCCCTCTGAAGGCTTAAACTACGCAACACAATGACGTGTGTCATGTTATGACATCATTCTTCTGTGAGGATACTCACTGTTTAACCACTCAGTACTTTCCTCCTTAAACGCACCGGGAACAACCTCTGACTCATGGAGTCAGTTTACAGCCACTAACAGACTTCAACATAACTACCAAAGCAACCCTGAACAGGACATTAACAAGAGCAACCCTTTTCCACACTCAAACATCAAAAATGGTCAGAAACATTGCACATATACTTTGCACAAGACTACCCAGCATTCTTTGCAGCTCACACAGTATCACAGACAGATTTTTGAGTTTGGGGGGGAAAAATTAAATAAAAAACAGAGATGCACAGCTTTGCTTTAAAGGGAACCTACAAATATCCATGTTTTGGTGTTACTGTTCATAAGAATTAAATTAGCAGAAACACGAGCGAAAGGCTGCGCTCCCTCTCTGTCTCTCTCCTGCTGTGTAGCGTGAAGAACTGATCATATCAGTGTGAGATCACCCACGAGCTTAAACAAAAAACAGATTACATGGGGAATACTGATGAGGACGCACAGCAGCTTTTGTAGTTAAACAAATAGTTAACCACAAATAGGACTGATTAAGTGACTTAATTCATTATAGTAAATGACGTTAAGACTCGCACCTGGGCAGGATGTGAACGCTTCACCTGTGATTTATGAACCGCTTCAGGAAGAACTGGTCTGTGCAGCCATTCATTGTAAATGAGAACTGGTTCTTATTGGACCCACCTGGAACAGCAACATGTCGGTCATTCAGGGGGCGTCCATTTAGCGTATCTTAGTGCATATCTTAGATCCTTATATACTGTTTCTTTTTACACTTTGTATTATTGCTATTGTTGTCTGTAACTTGGACCCTGCGTACATAATTTCGTTCCACCTTATGTGATGTGAATGACTAAAACTGACTTAAACGACAACAATGAACACTTTATTTTGAAAAGAGTAAAGATTCGGCAATTCATTATCTCTATAAATAAAATATTCAAAGAGGGCTAAGTTAAAAAAAAAAAGTCAATGCACAAGTGTGCAATTTTATTTTGATTCATGAATAAAGTTGATATAAATGCAGCTGCCAATTGTCACTCACGATGTTCAATGTGTTTCTAACTAAGCATTTAGCATAGCATGCTAATGTGGTGTTTAAAATAGGCTTTTCTGTTGGAGCTGAGACAAACACGCAGCGACACTAACCATCAGCATCCTCCTCTGTCTCTGAAAGAAGTACTGTCTGTGTCGGACCCGTCGCTGGACTTCATGGCGCCTCTGGATGTTTGCGTTGTTTACGTCTCTCCGTCGCTTCAGCAACAGATAAGTCATGAGAAACATTAAGGACCGCAGCTGCTCGTCCTCTCCCATTTTGACAACACGCAGGACATGAAGCTACAGCACTGAGCAACATAAACAAACAAGGTCCTGCAGCGACGTCATATCACAGGTTCACTTCCGGTTGAGCCTTTTGTGTTTCCGGGCGGTGCTGCCACCTAGTGGCTGAACATAGGCATTTCAACCGCGTGTCAACGGGGAAATGCAGTTTTTCATTTTGTGGCGTGTTTAACTGTTTTAAAGACTGCTCAGAGAGGCTGGACGGTTGAGCATTATCAATACAGCTGCAATAAAACTAAAATAAAAAGTATGCTTTATTCATCTAGGTCACAATAATAAGATAAGATAGAACTTAATTGATCCTGCAGGAAATTGTTGGCGAATAGTCTGATTGGTAACTCTAAATTGTCCCTAGGTGTGTGTGAGAGAGTGAATGGTTGTTTGTCTCGTTTGTCTCTATGTGTCCCTGTGACGGACTTGCAACCTGTCCCCCGCCTCTTGCACAGTGACTGCTGGATATGGGCACCAGTGACCCCTGTGACCCTAAAAGGAAGAAGCAGGTAAAAAATAATGGATGGGTCACAATAAAATTTAGCACATAACACTAAACAGAGAAGGTGTCCATTTTGCTGCAAGTTGTGCCCTCTGCTGTATCATAAATGTGTAGTACAATCTTTTGTACTGCTTTCTTCTTCCTCTTGAGGTTTCTGCTCTTGCTGTAACTGGAACTCTGTGTACACAATTTCGTTCCACCTCATGCACCCACAGATATCATATATGACTAGATACAGCATTGACCGCTATCGTCTATTGGCGCTGACGAGATTTAGCGCCGCCATCTTGAAACGGTCAACCGCTCCACTCAGTGTAACCTGTTTCTCAGGAGCACTGAGGCTTGAGAGAACCTTGACCTTGATCTCTGGCATCAAGGTCATCAAGTGATGACCCTGCGTTCATCAAGGTTAAACCTTGACCTTGATGGTCACTTTTGAACTGGTATACTGGAAAATACTAAAATTCAGGATGTGCTCAATTTTATTTACGTTCAAATGCAGCTCTGAGGCTTGGGAAATCTTTGACCTTGATGACCACAGGATCTCCAAGGTCAATGTTAAACCTTGATGAACTCAGGGTCATCAAGGTTACCACAGAACCTGACCAGATCTCTGAAATTTGACTAAATTATGTACACGGGGTCCCACTTACATCCAACGATACAATTTAAAAGAAAAACTGTAATAAGATCTAAGATATGAACTAAGAAAAACGATAACTAAAAATACACTGAGCACTAGTAATCAATACGCCGAACAGCAGCACCAGCATGAGTCTGTGTGAGCAGATGAGTACGAATGAACACAGCAGCATGAAATAAATCAGCAGCATGATGTCATGTTTTTCACAGTGATTATCTAAATTATTATGAATATTTGTAGCTTTGTAAAGTTTTCAAGTTTTGTAATTGTTATTATTAATAACAATTACAAAACCACTACAGGCATTAACAATCTGCTCACAGACTCATGTTCGTGCTGCTGTTTGGCGTATTGATTACTAGTGCTCAGTGTATTTTTAGCTATCGTTTTTCTTAGTTCATATCTTAGATCTTATTACAGTTTTTCTTTTAAATTGTATTGTTGGATGTAAGTGGGACCCCGTGTAC
The DNA here is from genome assembly GCF_014905685.2 of Nematolebias whitei. NCBI lineage: Eukaryota > Metazoa > Chordata > Actinopteri > Cyprinodontiformes > Rivulidae > Nematolebias > Nematolebias whitei. The sequence continues at coordinate 12,476,296 of NC_056518.1, read as the reverse complement.
ATAATTTAGTTCCACCACATGTACCACATGTGGTTTCGAACAACATTAAAGAAACTCACCACGTTTGGCCATTGCTCCTTCATGAAAAGCACGAAGGCGTTGGGCGGCTTCTTCATGTACGGCCCGGGATCGTCCCGCCTGCCGTCACGCTTTTTTTTTCTTCAAAGACACGGAGAACAAAACTGGACAGAACAGTAACGAGGACGCTTTAATCCTGATGATGATGAACCTCTATAAACCAGTCTGAACTCACATCTTGACTCTGTGACAAACTAAAAGTTAGGAAGTACTTGAAATAAAAACAATGAAACAGAACTGCACAAGACAAAGTAAAATTCATCCTTTCAATGAACCATAAAGGACTCCCCTTTGAATGAGGCTGATCCTCTTAGAACATGAGAATAAAAGCATGTTCTGATTAAAACCATAAATTGAAAAGTTATTTTGAATTGCACGCAGGACTGTTGACTGCAGGAGGAGGGACAAGTCCAAACACTACGTCCTCGTTCCTACACACAAAACACAGATAGACACGCTACATAACATGACAGGATGAACAGATGAACACAGGCCCTGAAATGTATATTTATTATTTATCATAATGTGTGTTTTACTCACAGAGTCCCAACTGGATAACGAGGAAGGCTGTCAGGAACGTGGACAACTGGAACATTCAATACCTGCAGAGAAAATCACCCAACAGATGTGAGGAAACAGCCAGCTGTGGTGTCTTCTGTCCACCAGGTGGCAGTATTTCCCCTCTCTGTTTAATAAACGAAGACCGAAAGAGCTGCTGTCATCAAACCCCCTGAAATCTGACTCATCAGGTCTGAACAGACCAACAACGACCACACGAGTTCAGGCTGCATTAAATAAGTCCCAGTTTGAGTCCAAATAAAGTTCACTAGCTAAATAACATCTGTGTTGAACAGAACAAACTATCTCTTGTAGAGAAAGTGACTGAACAGAAGTGATGCTGTTACATGTGGACAGTCTCTGCTGAGCTCAAGTGTCTTACGTTGTTCAAACAATAATCCAAAATAAAAGTATAAAATCATAGAAAAAACGTGAAGAACAGGAAGAAAAATAAATCTTCAAATAAAATGTTTTTAAAAATTAGCTGTGCCCCTACAGAGAACTCTAGACTTTGTAAATTTCAGTTTTATTTTATTTCTTATCGCTATAGCTGATGTTGTTCTGTAATATGCACCAATATTTACTGTATCTACAGATAAACAATGAAAGACATCCCTGTCCTCCTGTCTCACCTGTTCCTGGATTTGTCCACCAGACTGCTGCACTGCAGGTCAGATGTTGACAGGAGTTGGAGGAGCTCTTCCCACGTGTGGACACCCATAATGTCCTCCACGCTGACTCTTCTTAAAGTCCAGCAAACTGTCCATGTGTGGCTCAGTCAGGTCCACACAACGATGCTGAGGACCAGAGGTGCCGTCCTTCATCAGCGAGTTCCTCACAGAGGAGACAGTTGGAGACAAAGCTTCAGGTGTGCTTTGCTCCATCAAAGCATCTCTCATTGGGAAGAAGGTCGGGGACAGAAGTTCAAACAGGTCCAACTCTGTCCAAGAATCCTCCACAGGGGGGGAGAGTTAGAGACAAGGGCTCACAAGTTCCTGGTTCAGTCAA
>NC_056518.1:12471170-12474552 GCF_014905685.2 Nematolebias whitei | reverse complement strand
TTGACTGAACCAGGAACTTGTGAGCCCTTGTCTCTAACTCTCCCCCCTGTGGAGGATTCTTGGAGCCACACATGGACAGTTTGCTGGACTTTAAGAAGAGTCAGCGTGGAGGACATGATGGGTGTCCACACGTGGGAGGAGCTCCTCCAACTCCGGTCAACATCCGACCTGCAGTGCAGCAGTCTGGTGGACAAATCCAGGAACAGGTGAGACAGGAGGACAGGGATGTCTTTCATTGTTTATCTGTAGATACAGTAAATATTGGTGCATGTTACAGAATAACATCAGCTATAGTGATAAGAAATAAAATAATACTGAAATTTACAAAGTCTAGAGTTCTCTGCAGGGGCACAGCTAATTTTTTAAAAACATTTTATTTGAAGATTTATTTTTCTTCCTGTTCTTCACGTTTTTTCTATGATTTTATACTTTTATTTTGGATTATTGTTTGAACAACGTAAGACACTTGAGCTCAGCAGAGACTGTCCACATGTAACAGCATCACTTCTGTTCAGTCACTTTCTCTACAAGAGATAGTTTGTTCTGTTCAACACAGATGTTATTTAGCTAGTGAACTTTATTTGGACTCAAACTGGGACTTATTTAATGCAGCCTGAACTCGTGTGGTCGTTGTTGGTCTGTTCAGACCTGATGAGTCAGATTTCAGGGGGTTTGATGACAGCAGCTCTTTCGGTCTTTGTTTATTAAACAGAGAGGGGAAATACTGCCACCTGGTGGACAGAAGACACCACAGCTGGCTGTTTCCTCACATCTGTTGGGTGATTCTCTCTGCAGGTATTGAATGTTCCAGTTGTCCACGTTCCTGACAGCCTTCCTCGTTATCCAGTTGGGACTCTGTGAGTAAAACACACATTATGATAAATAATAAATATACATTTCAGGGCCTGTGTTCATCTGTTCATCCTGTCATGTTATGTAGCGTGTCTATCTGTGTTTTGTGTGTAGGAACGAGGACGTAGTGTTTGGACTTGTCCCTCCTCCTGCAGTCAACAGTCCTGCGTGCAATTCAAAGTAACTTTTCAATTTATGGTTTTAATCAGAATATGCTTTTATTCTCATGTTCTAAGAGGATCAGCCTCATTCAAAGGGGAGTCCTTTATGGTTCATTGAAAGGATGAATTTTACTTTGTCTTGTGCAGTTCTGTTTCATTGTTTTTATTTCAAGTACTTCCTAACTTTTAGTTTGTCACAGAGTCAAGATGTGAGTTCAGACTGGTTTATAGAGGTTCAACATCATCAGGATTAAAGCGTCCTCGTTACTGTTCTGTCCAGTTTTGTTCTCCGTGTCTTTGAAGAAAAAAAAAGCGTGACGGCAGGCGGGACGATCCCGGGCCGTACATGAAGAAGCCGCCCAACGCCTTCGTGCTTTTCATGAAGGAGCAAAGGCCAAACGTGGTGAGTTTCTTTATTGTTGTTCAAAACCACATGTGGTACATGTGGTGGAACTAAATTATGTACACGGGGTCCCACTTACATCCAACAATACAATTTAAAAGAAAAACTGTAATTAGATCTAAGATATGAACTAAGAAAAACGATAACTAAAAATACACTGAGCACTAGTAATCAATACGCCAAACAGCAGCACGAACATGAGTCTGTGAGCAGACTGTTAATGCCTGTAGTGGTTTTGTAATTGTTATTAATAATAACAATTACAAAACTTGAAAACTTTACAAAGCTACAAATATTCATAATAATTTAGATAATCACTGTGAAAAACATGACATCATGCTGCTGATTTATTTCACGCTGCTGTGTTCATTCGTACTCATCTGCTCACACAGACTCATGCTGGTGCTGCTGTTCGGCGTATTGTTCTTGTACTACACATAGGTCATGTACAGTGGTAAATAAATGGGAACAAATATTTGTTTATCTTTACAATTTTGCATCATAACCTAACTACTTTTTGAAATTACTTTAGTACATCATATATATACTGTTAAAATGTTTTAAAGATGTGTGAAAGTATGCATGTTTGTATACTGTAAAGTAACTTTGATTATGTATTTTTTGTATATATCCATTGTATCCATTTGTAAATAACTATTATTAATAAAACATGGTTCATCTTCACCTTGTTTGAGGCATCGGTGTGAAGAGAGAACGGGAGTGGGTTGCTTCCACTTTTCAATTGTTGGACCACTTCTTCTATTGCATTTGGACATAGACATTGGTGACCACAGCCTCAGCCTTCGTCCTCCCACAGGACATCTTCTTGGCAACGCTGGAGTTATTCAGTGTTTGTCGAGTCAGCTTAAATCAGTCGGCTGAGTTGTAACAAAGTATGTTTCACAGTGTGCTATATGAACTATCTCTGCAGTAATCTGTAATCACAAATATAAGAAATACTATATAAATTCATTTGTGTATTTTTTATTTATCAAATTTATGTATTAATTTTTTTATTCTACTTGTTTATCACAATAAAAAATATATTTGGCCTTTAATGCTCACATTCTGTTATCATCATTACTGTAGATTATTTTAGCTTCTAACCAGCATTCTGCTTCATTTAGCTTCTAATTAGCATTCTGCTTCTTTAAACTCCAATAAACTTGTAAGAAAAATGAAAGAAAAAGAGGCAAGATGACGTCATGCAGCCGTTTGATTTCCCATCATGCATCTGTTCTTCAAACATCTAAAACAGACTAAAATTAAACAAAAATAAAAAAGTAAGATGTGCAAAACGATTCAGGCTTACTCTTATTACAGGCTCTATTTAATTTGAGCCCAGAATTGGAGTCGTGAGTAGAAACCGTGATAGTAGTTGGCATGAACGTGGCATAAGTACAGGGGCACGGGCAGACTTGTCTCTGTTGGGTCGGCGCCAACCGTGTTGGCTTGTTCCGGGCAGTGACAGGGCTGCCTGTTAGAGCTATGCACCTTGGCCGTCTTCACCAGGGGTGCCCTCGATGCAACCCAGGATGGACCTGACCCGGCGTTCATGAGGTTGGGAGGAGAGTGTGCCTTGAGCACGCCAGGAATAAAGGTGAACGCCGGACCTCAGATTCATAGACGACAAGGGACACGGGGCGCTGCCTCAACATGTCCCAACATGTCTAAATTCAAACCTCTACGTCAGTTCCATTTCTTTATGACGTCACAGTATGTTGATTTTCAAACTTCTCGAAACTTCCATTATGGTCTCAACTTCATACAACATTGACCTTGATGACCCCGCCTTCATCAACGTTTCGTCTTATGCTTCATGCTCAACCTTTTTAAACTGATATTTTGGAAAATATCAACATTCACAACCTCATCCATTTCACTTTTATTTACATTGACAACACTTTCACCTTCATCACACATTTCACTTTTATTTACCTTCAATGCAGCTGACGTTCATCAAGGT
>NC_056518.1:12470935-12471160 GCF_014905685.2 Nematolebias whitei | reverse complement strand
AAGGTCATTAAGGTTTAACCTTGAACTTGATGACCCTGCTTCATCAATGTTTAACATTGACCTTCATGGTCACCTTTAAACTGGTACAAACTGGTACATCGGAAAATACTAAAATTCAGAACATGCTCGATTTCACATTTATTTACGTTCAAATGCAGCTCTGAGGCTTGAGAACACTTTGACCTTGATGACACATTTCACATTTATTTACGTTCAATGCAGCTG
>NC_056518.1:12469733-12470835 GCF_014905685.2 Nematolebias whitei | reverse complement strand
GCTCACATTCTGTTATCATCATTACTGTAGATTATTTTAGCTTCTAATTAGCATTCTGCTTCATTAAGCTTCTAATTAGCATTCTGCTTCTTTAAACTCCAATAAACTTGTAAGAAAAATTAAAGAAAAAGAAGTAAGATGACGTCATGCAGCCGTTTGATTTCCCATCATGCATCTGTTCTTCAAACATCTAAAACAGACTAAAATTAAACAAAAATAAAAAAGTAAGATGTGCAAAACGATTCAGGCTTACTCTTATTACAGGCTCTATTTAATTTGAACCCAGAATTGGAGTCGTGAGTAGAAACCGTGATAGTAGTTGGCATGAACGTGGCATAAGTACAGGGGCACGGGCAGACTTGTCTCTGTTGGGTCGGCGCCAACCGTGTTGGCTTGTTCCGGGCAGTGACAGGGCTGCCTGTTAGAGCTATGCACCTTGGCCGTCTTCACCAGGGGTGCCCTCGATGCAACCCAGGATGAACCTGACCCGGCGTTCATGAGGTTGGGAGGAGAGTGTGCCTTGAGCACGCCAGGAATAAAGGTGAACGCCGGACCTCAGATTCATAGACGACAAGGGACACGGGGCGCTGCCTCAACATGTCCAAACATGTTTCATTCCAAAACTCTACGTCAGTTCCATTTCTTTATGACGTCACAGCATGTTGATTTTCAAACCTCTCGAAAATTCCATTATGGCCTCAACGTCAAACAACATTGACCCTGATGACCCCGCCTTCATCTTATGCTTCATGCTCAACCTTTTTAAACTGATATTTTGGAAAATATCAACATTCACAACCTCATCCATTTCACTTTTATTTACATCCACGCTTCACAACACTTTCACCTTCATCACACATTTCACTTTTATTTACCTTCAATGCAGCTGACGTTCATCAACGTTAAACCTTCATGGACTCAAGGTCATTAAGGTTTAACCTTGAACTTCATGACCCTGCTTCATCAACGTTTAACATTGACCTTCATGGTCACCTTTAAACTGGGATATTGGAAAATAATAAAATTCAGAACATGCTCGATTTCACATTTAATTACATTCAAATGCAGCTCTGAGGCTTGAGAAAACCTTGACCTTGATGAC
>NC_056518.1:12468992-12469633 GCF_014905685.2 Nematolebias whitei | reverse complement strand
CTTGTTGTGAAATGAAAGGAATGAAGAAAGGATGATTCAGAGATCTGGTCAGGTTCTGTGGTAACCTTGATGAACTCAGATGAACTCAGGGTCATCAAGGTTTAACCTTGATGAACTCAGGGTCATCAAGGTCAAAGATTTCTCAAGCCTCAGAGCTGCATTTGAACGTAAATAAATGTGAAATTGAGCATGTTCGGAATTTTAGTAGTTTCCAATTTACCAGTTTAAAGGTGACCATCAAGGTCAATGTTAAACCTTCATGAACACAGGGTCATCAAGGTCAAACCTTATTAACCTTGAGGCCATCAAGGTTTAACCTTGACGACCCTGAGGTCATCAAGGAAAAGGTTTTCTCAAGCCTCAGCTGCATTGAACGTAAATAAATGTGAAATGTGTCATCAAGGTCAAGGTTTTCTCAAGCCTCAGAGCTGCATTTGAACGTAAATAAATGTGAAATGTGTCATCAAGGTCAAAGTGTTCTCAAGCCTCAGAGCTGCATTTGAACGTAAATAAATGTGAAATCGAGCATGTTCTGAATTTTAGTATTTTCCAATGTACCAGTTTAAAGGTGACCATCAAGGTCAATGTTAAACATTGATGAAGCAGGGTCATCAAGTTCAAGGTTAAACCTTAATGACCTT
>NC_056518.1:12462153-12468982 GCF_014905685.2 Nematolebias whitei | reverse complement strand
GATGAAGCAGGGTCATCAAGTTCAAGGTTAAACCTTAATGACCTTGATGAACGTCAGCTGCATTGAAGGTAAATAAAAGTGAAATGTGTGATGAAGGTGAAAGTGTTGTCAATGTAAATAAAAGTGAAATGGATGAGGTTGTGAATGTTGATATTTTCCAAAATATCATTTTAAAAAGGTTGAGCATGAAGCATAAGATGAAACGTTGATGAAGGCGGGGTCATCAAGGTCAATGTTGTATGACGTTGAGACCATAGTGGAACTTAGAGAGGTTTGAAAATCAACATAGTGTGACGTCATAAAGAAATGGAACTGACGTAGAGGTTTGAAATGAAACATGTTGGGACATGTTGAGGCAGCGCCCCGTGTCCCTTGTCGTCTATGAATCTGAGGTCCGGCGTTCACCTTTATTCCTGGCGTGCTCAAGGCACACTCTCCTCCCAACCTCATGAACGCCGGGTCAGGTTCATCCTGGGTTGCATCGAGGGCACCCCTGGTGAAGACGGCCAAGGTGCATAGCTCTAACAGGCAGCCCTGTCACTACCCGGAACAAGCCAACACGGTTGGCGCCGACCCAACAGAGACAAGTCTGTCCGTGCCCCTGTACTTATGCCACGTTCATGCCAACTTCTATCACGGTTTCTACTCACGACTCCAATTCTGGGTTCAAATTAAATAGAGCCTATAATAAGAGTAAGCATGAATCGTTTTGCACATCTTACTTTTTTATTTTTGTTTAATTTTAGTCTGTTTTAGATGTTTGAAGAACAGATGCATGATGGGAAATCAAACGGCTGCATGACGTCATCTTACCTCTTTTTCTTTGATTTTTCTTACAAGTTTATTGGAGTTTAAAGAAGCAGAATGCTAATTAGAAGCTTAATGAAGCAGAATGCTGGTTAGAAGCTAAAATAATCTACAGTAATGATGATAACAGAATGTGAGCATTAAAGGCCAAATATATTTTTTATTGTGATAAACAAGTAGAATTAAAAAATGAATACATAAATTTGATAAATAAAAAAATACACAAATGAATTTATATAGTATTTCTTATATTTGTGATTACAGATTACTGCAGAGATAGTTCATATAGCACACTGTGAAACATACTTTGTTACAACTCAGCCGACTGATTTAAGCGGACTCGACAAACACTGAATAACTCCAGCGTTGCCAAGAAGATGTCCTGTGGGAGGACGAAGGCTGAGGCTGTGGTCACCAATGTCTATGTCCAAATGCAATAGAAGAAGTGGTCCAACAATTGAAAAGTGGAAGCAACCCACTCCCGTTCTCTCTTCACACCGATGCCTCAAACAAGGTGAAGATGAACCATGTTTTATTAATAATAGTTATTTACAAATGGATACAATGGATATATACAAAAAATACATAATCAAAGTTACTTTACAGTATACAAACATGCATACTTATACACATCTTTAAAACATTTTAACAGTTTATATATGATGTACTAAAGTAATTTCAAAAAGTAGTTAGGTTATGATGCAAAATTGTAAAGATAACCAAATATTTGTTCCCATTTATTTACCACTGTACATGACCTATGTGTAGTACAAGAACAATACGCCGAACAGCAGCACCAGCATGAGTCTGTGTGAGCAGATGAGTACGAATGAACACAGCAGCGTGAAATAAATCAGCAGCATGATGTCATGTTTTTCACAGTGATTATCTAAATTATTATGAATATTTGTAGCTTTGTAAAGTTTTCAAGTTTTGTAATTGTTATTATTAATAACAATTACAAAACCACTACAGGCATTAACAATCTGCTCACAGACTCATGTTCGTGCTGCTGTTTGGCGTATTGATTACTAGTGCTCAGTGTATTTTTAGTTATCGTTTTTCTTAGTTCATATCTTAGATCTTATTACAGTTTTTCTTTTAAATTGTATTGTTGGATGTAAGTGGGACCCCGTGTACATAATTTAGTTCCACCACATGTACCACATGTGGTTTTGAACAACAATAAAGAAACTCACCACGTTTGGCTTTTGCTCCTTCATGAAAAGCACGAAGGCGTTGGGCGGCTTCTTCATGTACGGCCCGGGATCGTCCCGCCTGCCGTCATGCTTTTTTTTCTTCAAAGACACGGAGAACAAAACTGGACAGAACAGTAACGAGGACGCTTTAATCCTGATGATGTTGAACCTCTATAAACCAGTCTGAACTCACATCTTGACTCTGTGACAAACTAAAAGTTAGGAAGTACTTGAAATAAAAACAATGAAACAGAACTGCACAAGACAAAGTAAAATTCATCCTTTCAATGAACCATAAAGGACTCTACTTTGAATGAGGCTGATCCTCTTAGAACATGAGAATAAAAGCATGTTCTGATTAAAACCATAAATTGAAAAGTTACTTTGAATTGCACGCAGGACTGTTGAGGAGGGACAAGTCCAAACACTACGTCCTCGTTCCTACACACAAAACACAGATAGACACGCTACATAACATGACAGGATGAACAGATGAACACAGGCCCTGAAATGTATATTTATTATTTATCATAATGTGTGTTTTACTCACAGAGTCCCAACTGGATAACGAGGAAGGCTGTCAGGAACGTGGACAACTGGAACATTCAATACCTGCAGAGAGAATCACCCAACTGTGAGGTGCTGGCAGACATCTTTAACACCTCACTTACCCTGGAGACAGTTCCCACCTGCCTGAAAACTGCCACCATCATCCCAGTCCCAAAAAGCTCTACAGTGACTGGTCTGAATGACTATCGGCCAGTGTCCCTCACCCCGATAGTCGCTAAATGCTTCGAAAAACTGGTCATGACTCACATCAAAACAACCATCAACATCAACGAGGACCCTCATCAGTATGCATACCGTGAGAACCGATCAACAGAGGATGCAATCTCCTCTGTGGTCCACACTGCACTCAACCACCTGGAGCAGAAAAACTCTTACGTCCGTATGCTCTTTGTGGACTTCACATCCGCCTTCAACACCATGATCCCCCAAACCCTGATGGACAAACTATCCACACTAGGACTAAGCCCCTCCATCTGCAACTGGGTACTAGACTTTTTAACAAACAGACCACAGTTAGTGAGGATCCACAACCTCTCCTCCTCCACCATAACCCTCAGCACTGGCTCTCCTCAGGGATGTGTGTTGAGCCCCCTCCTGTTTACTCTGCTCACATATGATTGTGCAGCTACCCATCCAGGCTGTCACATTGTAAAGTTTGCAGATGATACAGCGGTGGTGGGATGCATCACAAACAATGATGAGTCCAGCTACAGGCAGGAGGTGGAACACCTGGAGAGCTGGTGCAGAGAGAACAACCTTCACATCAATGTGAAGAAGACAAAGGAGATGATTGTGGACTTCAGAAGGAACAAAAACATCTACACCCCCCTGAACATAAGAGGATCTGCGGTGGAAGTGGTCTCCAGCTACAAGTACTTGGGTGTACACATGAATGACAACCTCAGCTGGAGCAACAACACCACCAGCCTGATCAAGAAAGCTCATCAGAGACTCTACTTCCTCAGACGGCTGAGGCGAGCTGGTCTGGGAAGCTCAGTCCTCACCTCCTTCTACAGATGTGCAGTGGAGAGCATCCTGTGCTCGAGCATCAATGTGTGGCATGGAGGCTGCACAGCTGCAGAAAGAAAAGCTTTGCAGAGAGTGGTGAAGGCTGCACAGAAATCTGTTGGAATCAGTCTCCCCACCATCACAGACATCTACACCTCCAGATGCAGGAAGAGGGCCACCTGCATCATGAAGGACCCCACCCACCCAGCACACACACTTTTTGCCCCACTCCCCTCAGGAAGGAGGTTAAGGAGCATTAAGTGTAGAACCACTAGACTGAGGAACAGCTTCTACCCTGAGGCTGTTAGACTCATGAATCTCTAACTAGAATAATCACTGTGAAAAACCATATCATGTTGCTGCTGATCTGTTTCATGTTGCTGCTGATCTGTTTCAATGTTGATGTGTTCATGCGTGCACATCTGCTCACAGACTCATGTTCATGTTTGTGGTGATGTTCAATGTTTTATGTTATGAGTGCTTAGTGTATATTTAGTTGATGTTTTTCTTAGTTCATATCTTAGATGTTATTACTGTTTTTCTTATACATTTTATTGTTGGATGTAACTGGGACCCTGTGTACATAATTTCGCTCCACCACATGTACCACATGAGGTGCGAATGACAATAAAGAAACTCTGACTCTGACTCTGACTCTAACAGATGTGAGGAAACAGCCAGCTGTGGTGTCTTCTGTCCACCAGGTGGCAGTATTTCCCCTCTCTGTTTAATAAACAAAGACCGAAAGAGCTGCTGTCATCAAACCCCCTGAAATCTGACTCATCAGGTCTGAACAGACCAACAACGACCACACGAGTTCAGGCTGCATTAAATAAGTCCCAGTTTGAGTCCAAATAAAGTTCACTAGCTAAATAACATCTGTGTTGAACAGAACAAACTATCTCTTGTAGAGAAAGTGACTGAACAGAAGTGATGCTGTTACATGTGGACAGTCTCTGCTGAGCTCAAGTGTCTTACGTTGTTCAAACAATAATCCAAAATAAAAGTATAAAATCATAGAAAAAACGTGAAGAACAGGAAGAAAAATAAATCTTCAAATAAAATGTTTTTAAAAAATTAGCTGTGCCCCTGCAGAGAACTCTAGACTTTGTAAATTTCAGTTTTATTTTATTTCTTATCACTATAGCTGATGTTATTCTGTAATATGCACCAATATTTACTGTATCTACAGATAAACAATGAAAGACATCCCTGTCCTCCTGTCTCACCTGTTCCTGGATTTGTCCACCAGACTGCTGCACTGCAGGTCGGATGTTGACAGGAGTTGGAGGAGCTCCTCCCACGTGTGGACACCCATCATGTCCTCCACGCTGACTCTTCTTAAAGTCCAGCAAACTGTCCATGTGTGGCTCAGTCAGGTCCACACAACGATGCTGAGGACCAGAGGTGCCGTCCTTCATCAGCGAGTTCCTCGCAGAGGAGACAGTTGGAGACAAAGCTTCAGGTGTGCTTTGCTCCATCAAAGCATCTCTCATTGGGAAGAAGGTCGGGGACAGAAGTTCAAACAGGTCCAACTCTGTCCAAGAATCCTCCACAGGGGGGAGAGTTAGAGACAAGGGCTCACAAGTTCCTGGTTCAGTCAAAGGGTGTCTTGCAGGATAGAGAGTTGGGAACATTTGTTCAATCGGGTCCTGCTCTATCAAAGGGTCCGTCAAAGAGAAGACAGCTGGGGAGAAGTGTTCAAACAAGTCTTCCTCCGTCCAAGGGGGAGAGTTGGAGACAAGGGCTCACAAGTTCCTGGTTCCATCAAAGTGTCTCTTGCAGAGGAGACAGATGAGAAGGGAGGGTTGGACATGTCCTCCAAAGGCTCTTCCAGAAACTGCTCTGGAAATACGCTGACGTCTTCTCGCTCTATTGACTTCAGAAAGTTTTTCGTGTCCTCGCTGATCTCCATGATGGAGGCAGATCTTCTGAGCTCTGAAGAACTCGAGGGATGAACTGAGCACTCGTGTGGATTTCTGTGACACACAACGATAGAAAGCTGATTTAGAACCTGTGACATGTGGATCAGAGCAAACATGAAACAAACATGAACAGGGAACACAGAGAAGTGTTTCTTGTTGCAAGGAGGAATGAGACAAATTGTCTTTTCAGTGAACATGTAGTGTCAATGCCAAGTTTAAAGTAACTTTGCTGAATTTTGCTAAAGAAGCTGAAAGCAAGCTGAAAGCTAAAAGTAGCTAACAGCTAGCCCAATGCTAAAAGTATCAAAATGCTAAGTAAATACCAAAAGTAGCCAACTTTACTTAAAAGTAGAAAAGCACTACATACAAGTTGTGAAATGCTAGCTGAAAAAGCAAAATAAAAATAACAAAATTCTGTATAAAATTAACAAAAGGCTAGCTAAAAGCTAAGAGCAGCTAACTAGAAGTATTGGAAAGATCAAAACAATAAAAATAGTTGCTACATAAAACTAAATGCTACCTAAAAGATAACAGCAGTAAAAGGCAAATGAAAAGTAGCAAAAAGTAGTAGCTAAAAGCTAAAAGTAGCAACCATTATAAAAACAAACAAACAAAGGTTTTAGAAGAGTTGGAAGGGATGTCAGTTTATAAATGGAAGATTGTTTTGTCAGTAAAGTTAAATCTTTTTAAAAGTAGAAAAGTTTTAAAGTCTTGGCACTCGTCTCCTGAACAAGATGAAGCTTTTGACGTGTAAACATTTAAAGTATGAAACAAATAGTTTGATGCCAACAACCAAAAAAAATGAACAGCAGGAAACCAATGGTGGGAACGCTGACTCATCGTTCACACAAACATCACACATACTGTTACTGTTAACACTCTGAGAAACAGTTCATACAAAGAGAAACACGGCCATTAAAGTACACAAGCGGTAAACTTCAGAGTCTTAAACTTGAACTAAAATGCCACTTCTACTTGTAAATTTACCAAAACATACATAATTTAGATAACCTTGGAGCAAAACCATGTAAAGAAACGATCATAAAACTGTTTAAACAGAGTCAGTCTGCATCGTGTTCATGTCACACTGTAGCCCTTTACTGTATGTAAAAATCATTTATTTGACTGTTACTCTTCGTTAAAGGTTATTACACATGAACTTAACATTGAACTTCTACTTTACCAGATAAAAAATGAAGTTTAAAAACCACTAATCAAAGTTTTAGACATGAAACATTATTTGAGTTTGAAATATTCCTAAAAATAGTTTGTCTGTATCAAAACTGTCATTAAGCAACTCCAGTCCAAACAAAGTGAGCC
>NC_056518.1:12426339-12462053 GCF_014905685.2 Nematolebias whitei | reverse complement strand
TGCTGCTGATCTGTTTCATGTTGCTGCTGATCTGTTTCATGCTGCTGCTGATCTGTTTCATGTTGCTGTGTTCATTCGTGCTCATCTGCTCACACAGACTCATGGTCGTGCTGCTGTTCGACGTAATGTTTTTATGCTATTTTTAGCTTTTAGCTGATGTTTTTCTTAGTTCATATCTTAGATCTTATTACTGTTTTTATTTTACATTTTATTGTTGGATGTAACTGGGACCCTGCGTACATAATTTCATTCCACCACATGGACCACATGAGATGAGAATGACAAATAAATCTCTCTGACTCTAACTGATCTAATGGTTGCTTTCTGAACGTTTAATTGAAACGTTCACTGGTTCGTGAGATATGTTGCTAACATGACAGACAAACACACATGCACAAACTCAACACAAAAACAATGCCTTTTCGTCTTCTGCAATGGGCAATAAGTATATCCAATAAAACTCTCCACCTACTGAGAGCAACATTTATCAGCCAAAACTTGCTGCATCTTTTTCTCCATGTCAATAAACACAAATATGCAACAAGACAGTCACAAAACGTTTGAAGTTAGGGAACTAGCTAAGAATGCACTGGAGGATGTGAATCACTGCCTGGATAACTACAGCATAAACCAGGGCTATTCAACTAAATTGCTCAGGGGGCCACAGTTACTGAATGCCAAGAGCTCAGGGGCCAGACATCCAGCAGTTATGTCATTAAGTTTGTTTGTTTTATGGTTTAAAATCTAGTTTTATTTAAAAATGAACCCATTGGTGGGCCGAACTCAGTTCACCCGTGGGCCTGACTTGGTCCCTGGGTCGCCAGTTGAATAGCCCTGGTATAAACTATAATGAAAGGACGATGCTGAGGAGGTTCTTACTGTTCACTTTGAGGTTCTTCAATCATCACATCTGCAACTCTGTAGCGAGCTTTGAAGGGCTGCAGTTCATCTATTAATATCCTTACAGTATCATGTTTGCAAGGTGACAAAGAAAGAAGCAGTCTGGTCTGTAGAAAGAAGAAGGTATGAAGGTGAAAAAAGTGACTGTTAAAGAGCACATTTATCTTCCTTATATTACAGTTCCAATAGGGTTCATTATTGTAGGTTTGGACAGTCTGTTTATTGCCAAGTTTTTGGAAATGTTACATTTTTAAAGACTTTTAAAATGCTAATGCTAATGCAAATATACCACTTGTCAGAATACCTTTCAGTAAGACTGACCTGTGTGTTCAGTTCCAACAACTCAAAGTGTGCACCCTTCTCTGTGAGGACCACGGTGTCTAAAAGGGCCCGGTGCTTCATATTTGGACCCTCCATCTGCCGCCTTAAAAGTGACAAGATTAGAAGAGTTCTGTACACCAATACATTATCAACAGAAAACACTAAATCCACTGTTTGAAAAGTACTCATTACTTTGTGTAATTACTTCAAAATGCTTAACATACCTGTAAAAAGCAACATTCTCACTTTTCTTGAACGCTTCCTTTTTGTCGTCCTCAAGGATCACACTGAGGGGAAAAATAGAAACAATAGATTCAAATGCTCTGAAAACATTATTCTACCTACAGAGTATGTCCTAAAGTCAAATTTTCCAACTCAACTTAGGGTAAACTTATTCCACATAAATACATACAGGTATAAAGTTTTTTTTTTTGTATTTTTTAAATAATAGCTTTGTTTGAAGTAATGCACATCGCCCAGCCCCTTTCATGTCAAATTATATGTAAAACTGACAAATTTAAAACCATTTCTCAAGGTTCAAGGTTCTTCTTCACATTAATGTGAGGGCTGTTCTTCCAGCACCAGCTCTCCAGATGTTCCACCTCCAGCCTGTAGCCGGACTCATTGTTTGTGATGCTTCCAACCACCGCTGTATCGTCTGAAAACTTTACAATACGACAGCCTGGATGGAAGGTGCGCAGTCATGTGAGCAGAGTGAACAGGAGGGGGCTCAACACACAGCCCTGAGGGTCTAATGTGTCTGTTAGTGTTGTTTAGCTTTGGTAGCCATCTTTTATTGACTACAAAAGTTAATCAGCTGTAGATGTACTTTAAATGATCACTTTGGTGACATTTCAGTTAAATCCATCCAGTGATATACTCAATCAGTCGATACTAAAGTTTTTAAAAAGAGCTCAGTAAACATTTGGAGGAGTATAGTGTGTGAATGATGCTCAGCTACTACCACACCAAATTTTAACAACATCTGTAACATTGACCGAGTTATAGCAATTGTTGCCTTTTTTTAAGTTCAGCTGGTTGTAGCGGCCATTCTGAATCAGGTTGGCTCCAAAAGGTAAATATTTGCAGTTGTGTATTCATTTATTACTTTTTCCAAGTTTTATTGAAATTCGTTCACTGGTTCATGAGATATTTTGCTAACAGACACACAGACAAAAACGATCGTCCGCCTTCGCCTGCCTGCATTATCATAATACAGCTGATGGCCACTTCCTTCAGAATAAACAAACGCTGACAATTATTAAGAAGTGTGTTCTGGTGAGCAAATTAATTGTGGTGTTGTTGAGTTCTAAAACGTCTCGAGCTTGTTTCATACACAAAGGTCAAAGGTCAAGGTATCAAACAGCGTGTTTGTTCCTAGAAACGGGCTGACTTTCTTCCGCCATTTTAAACAAACGCTGACAAAAATAAAAGCCGTATTCAGTCGTTCCTTCAGTGAACACTCACGACATTATTTGAATTATTTCTGCCTCTTGTAGAAGAAACCACATGGACTACTGTAAACATTAGCTGCAGGAAGTGACGGCATCCAAACACTCACACTTCCGATTCTGAGTTTCAAAATAAAACGACTGCCCCTTGCAGCACCTTCTGTTTGCTGCAGCCAGGTCCTACTACAATGTGTCAGGTACAGTGGTGGCATGTAACGAAGTACAAATACTTTGTTACTGTACTTAAGTACATTTTTCATGTATCTGTTCTTTACTTAAGTAGAGTTAAATGTGGGTACTTTATACTTTTACTCCACTACATTGTACATCAAGTATCTGTACTTTCTACTACACTACATTTCTATGATGCGCTGCATTACAAGTTACATTCATGTTGCAGCTTTTTGATTTGTTTGTTACTTTGAAAGTAACCAATGGTGAGAGGGGAGCTGGTCCATTGAATCACTGCAAAGTGGGCAGGTAACGTTAGGCCCACCTTCAAGAAGAGCTGGGCCAATGACTTATTCTACTATATACATCATTAAGCTGGGTGCACCCACAGCACCACTAACACACCAAAATGTATTTCACTGCAAGAGAGTCAGCCAGAAGATATGCTCCACCCATGGCCTTATTGAAAGACTACTCGGTACAACAGGACAGCTTCTCTCTCCAAAAAGAGCCAGATTGGACTCAAAAAACTTTGGAAACCAACTTCTTCTGAACTTGAACAAGAAATTCTTGCTGCAGTATTAAAATGTGTCAGTTCATGATGTTAGGACAGGAGACAAGAGATGTCTCCAAATGTCTCGACGCTCAGGTCCAAGTTTTGAAAATGGTGTCAGGAAGAAAAGATCAAAGCTGAATTGTTAAAAAAGTATATATGAAGTAGCTTAGTGTGTTTTTTGTGTTCAAATTAGAAAAATTAGAAAGAGTTATTTATTTTGTTCTGTTACTTGAAGATAATTATGATTGAAATAATTGTTTGAAAAAAGGGGCAGATATAATAAGATGTTTTCATTCTTTCTGCTGCCTTTCATTTAAAATCTCTTGTATCTTTTTATATTGTTATGGAATTGTTTTGTACTTTATTTAAATGAATAAACTTTATACCATACCAAGTTAAAATATTGTTCACTGTTGACCCATTACAAGGTCGACTAGACAGTATTTTAATTAGAGCTGATGACACATTGGAGTTGAAATGATCAGAGCATGTTCCTTTGTTAGTTGTGTCTAATGCCCCTTTTGCTCAAGCAGACAACTTTTACTTAAACATGTTTACTGCAGTTAAAATGGCACATTGGTTTTGCTTTGTGTTAAATAAAATTTTCTAAGGTAAAATCATTCCTCTTTATTTTGTTTAATGGCATTTAACTCTGCAGGTCATCCCTGAAATTCTGACACACAGAATCACAAGTCCAAGTGTGAACTGTGTCACAGAGTAAACACAATAAAAACATGTATTATCTGCAGCATCGTTCATTAAAATGACTCAACACTATTAATGTATTACACAAAATATACATATGGTAGGCACACTTAACGATATGTAGACCATTGCATTAATAATTCAGCAAGTACTTTTACTTTTAATACTTTAAGTATTTTAAAAGCAAGTACTTATTTACTTTTACTTAAGTAAAAATGTTAATGTGGTACTTCTACTTTTACTAGAGTACATTTTTGTCTGTTTATTTGTACTTTTACTTAAGTACAGTGTTTGAGTACTTTCTCCACCACTGTAAATGTAACAACTTCCATACCAAGAACTGAGGTATAATTATTTCCATGGTGAAACAGCGCCACTGTGTGGTCAAGCTGCGCTACGTCACCCTCAATTTTGTTTTTCAAATCTTTATTTACAACTTTACTTCAAATAAAACAATCTAAAAAATACACATTGAAGAACATATCAAAGAAAGAAGAAAAAAGGAAGCAAACAATAATAAAAAATTTAATAAAAAATACAAAGATAAATAAATGCGAGTTACAAAGTTAAGTTGTATTCATTACAGATGTTTTTTTGTTTTTATAGCCTTTTTGTTATTTGAGTCTGAGACCGAGTCAAGATGCAGTTTTACATCCATTACAAAGAGATCAAAAAAAGGTTTCCTATGCGTTATTTTACTTTTATGGATATGGAACTTAGTAAGAAACAAGATCAGATTGATCATAAAGACGTGAGAGGAGTCTTTCGTCTTGAAATCTAGGATACCAAACAGAACATTTTCAAAACAGAGAAGGAAACCTGGTTGGATATTATTGGATATCAGAGCAACAATGTCCTTCCAAAAGTTCTGTGAGTATGTACACTTCCAAAAAAGATGAACAGATGTTTCTGGACAAAGCTTACAGAATGAACACGAAATATCAATATCAGCTTTGTATTTCTGAAAAAAGTGTTTGGTTGGATGAAATTTATGAATTAATTTAAAATAAACGTCTTTGACTTTACTAGAGAGGGGGGAGAAAAATGTGGGAGAGACCAAACTTTTTTCCAATTAAGATTCTGCACAAAGGTGTTCCAATAGGAAACACAAGATGGAGATGAAACCAGATGTTCTTGAAATAAAGAACGGATTTTGGAACTGACGCCTTTTAGTTGAACTGAGAAACAGAACGTACCAACAGCAGACTGCTTAGGGTCAGGAGGACTCATAGACTGGATAGAAGAGAAGTCAACATCTTTAAACAACATGAGCAAACCAGATGGGAGAGCATCAAAGACAATACTATATTCTCTTGGAGCGACAGGAACTTTGTACTGAGCCTAGTGTCAGTTGTTGTCCTCTCCTCTGCAGGATTGTGGTGCTGAGATTGAAGAGGGCCCTAGAAAGGACTGAGGCCACGGGGCCCATCACCTCGCTGTACTTTACAGCACAGCACCGTAGGAATTAGTACAATAAGATCAGGCACAATTTAAACATTTACAAAGAAAACAATGACACAATATATTGGCTCTCATCTCCACCATAAGCACTTTGTAAGTCAAATGGCTTATAAATCACAAGACCGTCTGCTTTAACAACATCTTTGTCATTAATTTCAAATACTTTGTAAGCATGAAAATGTTCACTGAAATGGTCAACCACAAGTTGTTTACAAGGAACCAGATAACACCATGAACAACAATAATTTTTTCTATTCTGTAAAACACAGGCGTTTCATGTTGAATGTCACTGCAAATTATTAGTCCCGACCTGTACTCTGTCCCACTGGTTGTAACCCAGTTACCCAGTTCCATTTATAATTCTTGAACTGCTGAATGTGTAGGCGCTCACTCCACAAACAAGGTAGCTAAACAAATCTGGAAACGTTAATGGCAGTAGCTCGTTCAAATCACTTGTCCACGCACGGTGTTCGTATGGATCAAGCCCATGAATTACCCTTATTTTCTCGATGTAGCGCTCCTTTGCATCTTTGTTTAGCTTTTCAACGTAAGGAGTCTTGCACTTGCTATTCCGACAGTCCATCCATTTCTCTCGCTTGTTCTGGCGCTTGCGTTTTGCATATCAGTAAGAATGGCGACCATCGAGGAGACCGACAAGATGGCGGATCTAGCAGACGTCTTCTTCTGAACTCGCACCCTGCTGCCCCGGAATTCAAGTGTAATACCAACATCAGCAAAGTCAGACAAACAAAAAGTGTATATCTTCAAGTGAGTCTGTCTACTTCATGTGAAAAATCTGCACATACTCCAAATACTCAAACTAAGACATGGCGAGTGGGAAAGCTAATGCTAAGCTAAACTTAACCCAAGCTAGTGTGGCTGAACATGACTATACACCGACGGAAACTTCTAACCCCTCTGGTAAGAGAAAAAAATCACCTGTTACTCCAACCAAATCAACGATTCCACCTAATAAGATTAAAACAACCCAGGTCCAGTCAAATGAGATCCTTCTTGAAGCATTTGTAAATGTGACCGCAAACACTGAAGGGAGCAGTTGACCATAACTTCCACGATGGTAACTAGCATTGCTAAACTGGTGGAAATGAATGCAGCCGATATCGAGGAGTGCAAAGCTAAAGTAAAAGACTTTGAAAAAATAATACCCCAACTCACAAAAGAAAATAAAGAACAAAATGAAAAACAGAGCTGGAGAGATACAAGAGACGCTGGAATCTCAAAATACATGGTCTACAAGGAAAAGATCATGAAAAGACCTTGATGACCTCAGGGTCCCTCCCCCTCTGCTCTTCTTGCTCTGAAATGAACCTGAATTTAACTGGATGCATGTTTTTGAATGATAAAAGTATGCATAGAGCGTTAACTAGTACACAATTTAACAATTTATTTTGAGTGCAAATAGAATTACCAGAGTAAAATATTTCTCAAAAGAATTGATCTTTCTTAAATATTATTTTGCTCTGCTTAGCTTAAAACAGTATTAACAGAAAACAATAAGAACATTTGTGTAATAATGCATTTAGTGTAAACATAAAGTTTGTAGGAAATTTGTAAACAAACACATTGTGCCTCAAAAGTCAGGACTTTCCACGTGCAGTAAAAAAAGTATTTGTACACTAAAAAGGGCAATGCTCCATCATGTGGGGTCAACCAGTTTCTTCCATATGTATTTGTGCAGAGTTCATGCCGCAGTAAGGAGTGCTTTGTTTTTCAGAGCCTAAGAGTAAAACTCTGAGCAAGACGTTTCATCATTTAGACTGACAATGAGCTCATTTCTAATTAGTTCAGAAGAACATCTGTTTTGCACATCAGTCCACTTATTTGTCATGAGAGAAAATCATTTCCACAAAATCCAGTGGAAGATGGGATGAGGACAAAGGATACAACAGCTGGATGTTGGGGAGGTCAGCTGCCTGAAGAACGTGCATCCACCTCTCTGCTGTTTCCTTGGACTGACACCTTCTCCCGAGCTTCTGTGGTGAGGTGCTGCAGTCACACATTCCTCATGAAGCTCCTCCACAGACATGCTTAGCCTGCCAGAAGGAGTTCAAAGTTTTATGATCTGTGTTCACTAGAGGCACATAGGTCATGTACCGTGGTAAATAAATGGGAACAAATATTTGGTTATCTTTACAATTTTGCATCATATCCTAACTACTTTTTGAAATTACTTTAATACATCATATATAAACTGTTTAAATTTGTTTTAAAGATGTGTATAAGTATGCATGTTTGTATACTGTAAAAAAATGGACCTAAAGGGGAATCACTCAGCTGCCGTTGTTCTTCAGAGTTAGAAGGTGGGAGCTCTCCTCAAATGATGATCTCCAGCATCATCTTGTTCATGCCAGGCTTTTCATCCACTGACCACAGACACCTGGAAACATCAGGAGGACCAGTAGCTGTTTAACACATCTGGAAGGAACCCAGTGAGATTTTAATATGACCATTATGATATGATGTTATGTGGGGGAGTGGTGGCGCAGAGGTTAGAAGATGGGCCTGTGATCAGAAAGTTGCAGGTTCAACTCCCGGTACCATCAACATCAAAATGTGGGTGGAAAACGTGAAACACCCACACCTGCCTCCACCCTCATTGGCCCCACTCTGGGCCCCTGAGCAAGGCACTCAACCCCCACCATCTGCTCCTAAACAGGTCTCTCTCCAAAATGAGTTGTCGTGACTCAATAAATGTATAAATAAAGAGTAAATGAGAAAATAAAAGTTTAAAATAGAAATACTCACATCATTAGGCCGAGGTTGTGTGTGTGACGTGCACGTTCCTGAGTGTGTGTGAGACGTGCACGTTCCTGAGAGGCCACAGACAGAGCAGCTCCAGCTTTTGTTGAGTTCCTGTAGTCCTGCAGTTTTCAAGCTGAAATAAAAAAACATAAATATGAACTTTACAGTCTATAGTTACCTGTTCATATAAACACATGGAGGTGTCTCACCTTGTGACTGACAATAAAATATGTACATTTATGAACTCTAATGAACTTATAATGATGCTTCTACTCTTTGAAGGTGAACCGATGGTACCACACCATCTCTCAGACAGTCTGATCAGTTTGATCAAAATCCTCCAGTTTAAAATCCTCACTGCTCAGAAGAATCCTCCTCAAAGATACTTCCTCCTCTTCCTCACATCTTGTTCTTTGGAAAACCTTCAAAATGAAAACAGGAGATTTGTGTCTACACAAAAACATTGTACAAAAGAGGCCAAGTTTATTTTCCATTTCCTATATTCTCCCTAGTTTTATTTTTTTATTTCCTAGAACTTAAACAAAACTCCAATTCTGGTGCATATCTGTTGATAATGAACCAAAGCTGCTGAAATTGTGAGTAAGCTTGTTAGAAAAATATTCCTGTCATCAGATCTCAGTCAGCTTCATTGCAGCTGAACACCGTGTTACACTGAACATCACATCAGCTGGTGGACATAAATACAGTACAGTAATATTATATTCACAAAATACTAACAATACTATGTTCATCTTACTTGTGAAAAGTTATCCCCCGAGACCTGACGTCAACAGTCCGTCGATTAGAACAGAAATAAGCTGAGAAGTGCTGAAACATCTGCTTTAACCAAATAAGGACGACCCCTCAAAGATGGCGGCCGAAATTCCCGCGCCGCAGCAGACAATGCGGGATCTAGCTTTTCTATGATATCTATAGACAACACAGCAAGCTCTCGCCATTTCGTTTATGAATTCGTGTATGAAACAAACTTGTACAGCGCCTTCCAGGGTACTACACGTCCATGTCCTCAGTACCAGTAATGAATTCGGTTTTCATGTTGGCCGACGTGTAAACTAGATGACGTCATGACGCCGTTTGATTTCCCATCATGCATCTGTTCTTAAAAAACTAAAAACTGACTAAAAATAAACAAATAAAAAAAAAATAAGATGTGAAAAAGGGTTCAGGCTTTCTGTTGTTCTAGGCTCTATTTAATTTGAACCCAGAATTGGAGCCTTGAGTAGAAACCATAATAGAAATTCGCATGACAACGCCATATATAAGGTCCCAGTCTAGTGTAATTCTTTGGGTGGCGTCTGCCTCAGGGGGCGCTCCAGGTAGTGGAAGGGCTGCCTGTTGCGAGCGCTTGCTCTTTGGCCGCTTTCACCCGGGGTGCCCCCGATGTCACCCCGGGATGAATCTGGCGCCAGTGTCCATGAGGAGGAAGGAGTGTGTGTCTTGAACACACCAGGAATAAAGGTGGACACTGGTCTTCAGATTCATAGGCAGCCAAAGATGCCGGACTCCATCTTACCCTTTTTAATTCAAACAACTCCGACGTTCCATCCGGCGCGTGACGTCAGCGGCGAACTTTAGATGTTAAATTCTACATAATTTATTTTCAAACGTAGCAGACATTCCCATTGGATTTTTTAAGTTTATTTTTAATTTTATTTACATTTTACAAACCGCATTTTTTTCACATTAAAAAAAAAAAAACACTTTTAACTCATCCGATTTTTTATTTTTTAAATACATTTTACAAACCACATAAAAAAAAACGATTTTAACTCATCACATAATACATAGATTTTTTTTATTTATTTTAAAATACATTTTACAAACCACATTATTTCCACATTCAAAAAAAATTACTATTTTAACTCATCACATAATACACGGGCCTGTCCGTCCTACATGTATTTGTGTGTGTTTACCTTGTTTTTTCACACCTGGAGCTCATCTTAAACAGAAGCTTCTGCCACCGTTTTATGAACAAAAGTTTTTCTTATAAAATACCTTCATTCTGTTTAGTCGTTTATGGCAAAACAGATTTGGAAAAACACCATATCTTTGGAAATATAGTTCAGTCTACTCCACTGTTTACCATTTAATTTTACATATTAAGCCACATTTTTGCTCTTATATTAAAATCATACATTTACTCACGTTTTTACTGTTAAATTAAAACAAGTTATAGCTTACACTCAGCTCAGACTTTAAGTTTAATAAGCAGATCAATTCGGTTCTTCAAAAGAAAATCTTTAAAAATATATTTGTCATTACTTAATGCAATTTTAATCTGCTAGATTTGAAATTCAACATTCACAACACTTTTGAATGCTCCTAATGTACCCTTTCTTTCTGCGCAGAGGACCCAGAGGTCATTAAGGTTTAACCTCAGGGTCATCAAGGTCAAGGTTTAACCTTGACCTTGATGACCATAAGTTCATCAAGGTCAAGGTTTTACCTTGAACTTGATGACCCTGAGTTCATCAAGGTTTAACCTCAGGGTCATCAAGTTCAAGGTTAAACCTTGAACTTGATGACCCTGAGTTCATCAAGTTCAAGACCATGAGTTCATCAAGTTCAAGACCATGAGTTCATCAAGGTCAAGGTTTAACCTTGAACTTGATGACCCTGAGTTCATCAAGGTTTAACCTCAGGGTCATCAAGGTCAAGGTTTAACCTTGAACTTGATGACCCTGAGTTCATCAAGTTCAAGACCCTGAGTTCATCAAGTTCAAGGTTTAACCTTGAACTTGATGAACTCAGGGTCGTCAAGGTTACCATAGAACCTGACCAGATCTCTGAATCTTCCTTTCTTCATTCCCTTCAAATTCAAAAATACTTTATTAATCCCAGAGGGAAATTAAGTAATCTTCATTTAAGTAGTCTTCATTTCACAACAAGCGAACGACGTGTTTTTACAAGACTCGAGAGAGTTAAAGAGAAAACTTGTAGTACCTGAGAGTATTTTATTCTTCACTTACTTGCATCTTCTGAGCCCATCACTTCAGTACTTACAGGGACAGGCTCACTTTGTTTGGACTGGAGTTGCTTAATGACAGTTTTGATACAGACAAACTATTTTTAGGAATATTTCAAACTGAAATAATGTTTCATGTCTAAAACTTTGATTAGTGGTTTTAAACTTCATTTTTTTATCTGGTAAAGTAGAAGTTTAATGTTAAGTTCATGTGTAATAACCTTTAACGAAGAGTAACAGTCAAATAAATGATTTTTACATACAGTAAAGGGCTACAGTGTGACATGAACACGATGCAGACTGACTCTGTTTAAACAGTTTTATGATCGTTTCTTTACATGGTTTTGCTCCAAGGTTATCTAAATTATGTATGTTTTGGTAAATTTACAAGTAGAAGTGGCATTTTAGTTCAAGTTTAAGACTCTGAAGTTTACCGCTTGTGTACTTTAATGGCCGTGTGTCTCTTTGTATGAACTGTTTCTCAGAGTGTTAACAGTAACAGTATGTGTGATGTTTGTGTGAACGATGAGTCAGCGTTCCCACCATTGGTTTCCTGCTGTTCATTTTCTTTGGTTGTTGGCATCAAACTATTTGTTTCATACTTTAAATGTTTACACGTCAAAAGCTTCATCTTGTTCAGGAGACGAGTGCCAAGACTTTAAAACTTTTCTACTTTTAAAAAGATTTAACTTTACTGACAAAACAATCTTCCATTTATAAACTGACATCCCTTCCAACTCTTCTAAAACCTTTGGGGTTTTTTTAATAGTCTTTGCTACTTTTATCTTTTAGCTACTATTTTTGCTACTTTTCATTTGCCTTTTACTGCTGTTATCTTTTAGGTAGCATTTAGTTTTATGTAGCAAATATTTTTATTGTTTTGATCTTTCCAATACTTCTAGTTAGCTGCTCTTAGCTTTTAGCTAGCCTTTTGTTAATTTTATACAGAATTTTGTTACTTTTATTTAGCTTTTTCAGCTAGCATTTCACAACTTGTATGTAGTGCTTTATTATTTAGGCTTATTTATTTATCTGATGAGTCAGATTTCAGGGGATTAGTTCATGTCTATTTCTGTTTTTTTCTGTGAATGCCAGGGGCATTAGAAACAGCGTTAAACGGAAAGCTTTATTTTTATACTGCCTTAACAAAAATGCTGATTTTTAATTTATATAGGAGACCCATGCTTTGGAAACTGATGTAACATTTTGGAGAAGTCAGTGGGGTCGTCAGATATGGTTTTCATTTGGAAGTAATGAATCAGCTGGTGCAGCTATCCTGCATGTTCAATTTAAAGGGACAATTCTAAAACAAGTAACAGATGCTGAAGGCCGATGGATTATACTCTTGACTGAAACTGATCAATCACACTTTTTAATTATCAATACATATGGATACAATAATAAGCAATACAACAAACAGTTATTTTTGACCTTAGAAGAAAAAATTGAACGAATAGTACATTAATTTCCCACTGCTAAAATTTTATGGGGAGGAGACTTTAACACAGTGGTGGATGATAATCTGGACAGATGGTCCCCTAAGAACCAGACTTTAACTGAACTGCATCATCGTCCCCCTCTTACAATGCTGTGATTGCTAGTATCACTCAGCCCTCTGTGAGTAGTAAACAGCCATCAGTGTGCTAATGATCCATTGTTAGGCTGATGGTCCTTCTTGAGCATGTGATCAGCTGGTTTTGGTTGTCAGCAGCAAAACTGGTTGATCCACTCTGAGAAGGTGCTATTTAAGAGACTGAGCTGAAAACAGCTCCTCAGACTGAGGAAGTCTCTCGGATGAGAGACGAAACGTTTCTACATTTTTTTGTTGATTTGCTTTGTTTTATTTTTTTGACTATCCAGAGGACCAGATTTTACTTTTTTAGACCTAACTATAGGAGTTATCAAAAAGGAAAGACTTAATCCCAGTCTTAAAACTGGACAATGTGTCAGCCTCATGGCCATAAACTGGAAGTTGGTTCCATAAGAGAGGAGTCTGATAACTGAAAGATCTTCCTCCCACTCTGCTTTTGAAACTCTAGGAACCGCAAGTAAACCTGCAGTCTGAGAGTGAAGTGCTCTTTAAGAAAAATGGAACAATAAATTCTGTATCTAAAAAAAGTTAAATCTGGTCCTCTGGACATTAATTTTTTTTATTTTTTTTTATTGTAGAAACATTTTGTCTTTCATTCGAAAGACTTCCTCATTCTGAGGTGCTGTGTTTAGCTACGACCCAGTGGCTTTTAAACCCCAAAATACATGATGGCAAAGACTGGTTCATCCCAAAGATCCAGTCCCCCGGCACAAACAGAGTAATATTGTGTATGCTGTTCAGTGTCATTAGAGTGATCAGTCTTACATTGGGAAACTAAACAGCCACTGGCCAAAAGGATGGACCAGCACAGAAGATCATCATCATCAGGCCAGGACTCTGCGGTCTACACTCATCTCCAGGCCAGCGGTCACTCTTTCAGGGATGAAGATGTTCACATCCTGGATAGAGAGGAACGATGGTTTGAGAGAGGAGTAAAGGAGGCCATCTTTGTGAAAAGAAATCGTTCATCATTAAACAGGGGTGGAGGCCTCCGGGTTCAACTGTCCCCCTCTTACAATGCTGTGATTGCTAGTATCACTCAGCCCTCTGTGAGTAGTAAACAGCCATCAGTGTGCTAATGATCCATTGTTAGGCTGATGGTCCTCCTTGAGCATGTGATCAGCTGGTTTTGGTTGTCAGCAGCAAACTGGTTGATCCACTCTGAGAAGGTGCTATTTAAGAGACTGAGCTGAAAACAGCACCTCAGACTGAAGAAGTCTTTCGGATGAGAGACAAAACTTTCTACAATTTTTTTTTTGAATGTCCAGAGGACCAGATTTAACTTTTTTTTTTTTAGATTTTTCCACCTGGATTATTGAGCATGCATCAGGATAATAAATTCTACAATATAAGATGGAGCTAGGTTGTTGAGGGCTTTGTAGGTTAGAAGTAAGATTTTGAATTCTATTCTGAATTTGACAGGGAATCAACAGAGAGAAACTAAAACTGGAGAGATACTCCATCTTTGATACTGATGGAGAAGTAAAGAGAGGGTCAGGCAGGACTTCATTGTGGCTTTGTGGCTTTAGAAAAAGCATATGACAGGGTGCAGAGTGAGGAGGTGTGGTTTTGTATGAGGAAATCTGGAGTGGCAGCGAAGCATGTTAGACTGGTACAGGACATGTATGAGGACAGCAGGACAGTGGTGAGTTGTGTGTTAGGAGTGACAGATAGCTGCAAAGTGGAGGTGGACTTGCATCAAGAATCGGGTTTGAGCCCCTTCTTGTTTGCTCTGGTGTTGGACCGACTAACACTTGTGATTGAAAAAAGAGGAATGAAAGTCAGTCATAGTAAGACAGAGTACATGTGTGTGAATGAGAGGGAGGCCAGTGGAACAGTGAGGCTACAAGGAGCAGAGGTCACAAAGGTGCAGGACTTTGAATACTTCAGGTCCACTGTCCAGGAAAATGGGGAGTGTGGTAAAGTGTGAAAAGTGTGGTAAGGAGCGGCTGATTAACATCTCAAAGCTCAAATACTTGAACTACAGCCCCAAATCCCAAATGAGTTGAAAAGGAGGTGCCGTGGATGAATTCCCGTCAACCTGGCGGCGGTTCACGAGTACCTGACCACTGAGATCCTGGAGCTGGTGAGAAACTTGGCTCGTGACAATGGGAGGACCGGGATCATCTCCCGGCACCTTCAGCTGTCTGTCCGTGGTGATGAGAAGCTCGGCAGACTGCTGGGAGCAGTGACCATCGCTCAGGGAGGAATTCTGCCTGGCATTCAGGCAGTCCTGCTGCCCAGGAGGACCGAGAGGCCCACTGGATCTGACAGCAAGATGGATCCAGGTGGACGGATCGGTATCTGTGACCAGATTCTTCGGCTTCACTGCAGGAAAACCTTCCTGCCCACAGCTAGCAGCATCTAACAATTCTTGAATGAAACAAGGATGATGAGCTACGACAACACTTAATTTCCCTTTGGGATTAATAAAGTATTTTTGAATTGAATTGAATTGAACTGTAAAGAGGTGAAAAAAAGAGTCCAGGCAGGATGGAGTGGATGGAGAAAAAAATTCAGGAGTGATTTGTGACTAAAGGGTGTCAGCAAAGGTCAAAGGAAAAGTTTACAAGACATTGAGTTTACAAGACATTGGTGAGACCAGCTCTGTTGTATGATCTGGAGACAGAGACATGGACAAAAAGACAGGAGGCAGAACTGGAAGAGGCTGAAATGAAAATGTTGAGGTTCTTCTTAGGAGTGACAATGGATAAGATTAGGAATGAGATCATCAGAGGTACAGCACAGGTTGAACAACTGGGAGATAAAGTTAGAGAGACCAGACTGAGATGGTTTGGACATGTCCAGAGGAGGGACAGTGGGTATATTGGTAGAAGGATGTTAGAAAATGCAGCTACCAGCAAAAAGACAAAGAGAAGATATATGGATGCAGTTAGAGAGGACATGGAGGTAGTTGGAGTGAGGACAGAGGATGCAGAGGACAGAGATGGAGGAGGATGACTCACTTTGGAGACCCCTGAAGAGGGAAAAGCCGAAAGAAGAAGATTTCAGTAACTCGTTTTTATTTTCTGCTTGCTTTAAATCGATAAATTCCACTGACAATTCCTTCATTAACAAAATTCAGTAGTACTTCAACACATTTTCACAGAAAATTGATTTATTTTTGTTTTAAATCTTTTATTTTGCTATGCACGTTAGCCTTTATTGCTGCTGTAACACAGCTATTATATAATAACAGTCATCTTTTCTTCATAGCAGCAAAATACTGTACGAAAGTATACTATTTTTTATCTTTATTTAGAACTTTACTTCAAATACAACAAACTAAAAAAGACACACTAAATAACATTGAACATATCAAAAAAGAAAAAAAAAGGAAGCAAACAATAATAATAAAAATAAATAAAATAAAAATACAAAGATAAATAAATGCGAGTTACAAAGTTAAGTTGTATTCATTACAGATGTTTTTTGTTTTTATAGCCTTTTTGTTATTTGAATCTGAGATTGAGTCAAGATACAGTTTTACATCCATTACAAAGAGATCAAGAAAAGTATCCTGATGCATGCTCAATAATCCAGGTAGAAAAATCCAAAAAAGTTCAAGCTGGTCCTCTGGACCAGAGACTGAGCTGAATACAGCACCTCAGACTGAGGAAGTCTCTCGGATGAGAGTCGAAACGTTTCTACATTTTTTTGCCCTTTTTTGAATGTCCAGAGGACCAGATTGAACTTTTTTGGAGCTCAAAAAAAGGTTTCCCATGCATTATTTTACTTTTATGGATATGGAACTTAGTAAGAAACAAGATCAGATTGATAATAAAGACAGGAGTCTTTCGTCTTGAAATCTAGGATACCAAACAGAAAATTTCAAAACAGAGAAGGAAACCTGGTTGGATATTATTGGACATCAGAGCAACAATGTCCTTACAAAAGTTCTGTGAGTATGTAATACGAAAGTATACTTTTATTTTCTTTTTTGTCTTCATTTATACAAAACAAATGCAACAAAATCCTACAATGACAAACATGGCTCGAGCCTAAATTCGTTACAGAGTGTTTTAGTTTTTAGGGCTTTTGCATTGGTACAATACTTTAAAGTAGACAAATACCAAAAAAGATAAGTAGAAAAAACTCTAAATCTAGGTTTTAGCATGGCAAATATGAAAGTATACTACTCGTTTTATTTGCGGTTCTAGTGACGTCATGGTCTCTTGAGCCCACCCTCTCGGTGATTGGACAACGCGTGTTGACGTAGCAACGGTCCGGAAGATGTCGGGCCAGTCCTAAAAAACTTCCGCCTTAAGTTGTAAAGAAAACACAGCGGCTAAAGACAGTCGACGGGATAACCAGCTCATTTAAGAAGTCATCCCAAAGGTAGATACAAGTACACACTCGACACGCATACACAAACTCACATATCAGCCCTGAAGTAGTTTGTTGGCGTGTTTCATTTCATTTCTGAACGCAAATGTACAAATTACTTGAGCTAGCGCGGATGCTAAGTCGCTCAGTGCTATCATCGAACTACTCGGCCACAGGCCTCGACTGGATATTACGACTAGATCGCGTTATAAATGTCACTTTACACAGACTTTACATCGACGAGTTTTAACATCCCGTCATCATAAATATAACAGGAATCTCCGTTTAACGTTAGATCGCTCTCTTTCTATTGCTGTTAGCTGTGTAGCTTTACCTGGGGGCCATTTGATCTGTTTTAGCCTTCAAAGAGCCAAGCATCGTGTCAGACACTTTATTTAAACGTATCACCACTCATGCATTCGAACATATTTATAAACAGTTCATTTTTAAGGCTTTAACACTTCTAATTCTTACTATTTACAGACAGTCCAGTCCTGAGCTGTACTTCCAAGTATTGTTGCTTTTGCATCTTTACGAGCAGAACAGTTCCTGTTGGTCAGTGATGCTCATAGCAAACTTAGTGTTTAGGCATAAGTCACACTGTCATCAACAAGATAACATAGGACTGTACCACTGCCCTCATCCAGGTTAAACAAAGCCAGAACATATCTCTTCCTCATTGCTTACTGACACAGGATAGATTAAACTTAATAGTAGTGAGTACATAATCATGTACTTCAGTCAGAAATCATATACATGGAGTGTTGTACTAAACATACTTGTCAGTGACATGTTCTTGATTATTTAAATAGTGGTAATATGAGCTACTTTGGTGTTTATCTGACATGATCATACTTTTTCACTTGGTTAATATTTGTTTAAATACCTAATATGGCAGTTATGTTTTATATTCTTAATATTTTATGGGTACTATTGTGATAGTTTAATACATCACAAAGACCTGGTGAAAAGTAATTTATTAGTCCAGGTTGATTCAACCCTTATCCCAGCGAGCAGGTCCCTGGTTCAAACCCCGGTCCAGGGGCCTTTCTGGGTGGAGTTTGCATGTTCTCTCCGTGCATGCGTGGGTTTTCTCCGGGTGCTCCGGTTTCCTCCCACAGACCAAAAACATGCATGTTAGGCTGATTGGTAACTCTAAATTGTCCCTAGGTGAGTGAGAGAGTGAATGTTTCTTGTTTGTCTCTATGTGGCCCTGTGATGGACTGGAGAACTGTCCAGGGTGTACCCCGCCCCTCGCACAGTGATTGCTGGACGTGGGCACCGGCGACCCCCGTGACCCAAAATGGAAGAAGTGGGTAAAGATAATGGATGGATGAAGTTACTGAGTCATTGACAACATACAGTGTTTCCTCTAGTTAACTTGCCATGTTGGGGTGCTCATCTCATCCATGATTTTTGTTGACGAGGGGACGGACACTTGTCTGAGCGCAGCTTGTACTAACAGTTTTTGAGTGGGGGCTGGGGGCGTTAAGCATGAGGGAAGAGGCAACGAGCGCTTCCTTTAGCTTTTTAGCTAGAGAACCTGTATTTCTCGCTGCTAGCTTAGTGCTACGTCAGTGCTGGGTGGGCAGGTGGGGGGGCAAGTTTGGTTTGGTAGGCGGGGTGCTCAATTCGGTTGATGGGGTGGGGCACCCCGCTTGTATAATGGTAGGGGAAACACTAACAGAACATTCTTGCCGAAAACTTAGGCATTAACTGTTTGATTCAAACCTTTTCAAGTTTTTAAGCCTTTTAAGGTCAATTCAGTTTAAGCGCTTACCTTTATTATATAATAGCCAGTACAAAAATGGCTACACTTCAGTCGATTTTACAGATATTGAGCTAAAACTTGATGCTGCAGCTGAGAGTCATTCACAACCCATGCTCTGAGCATCACTTCTCCTGATATGGTTTCCAGGCTTGCCCAAAATGACTCCGTCACTTCTCATCACAAGATAAATTTAATATTTTTTTTTTTGGCTATTGACTGAATTAGTGTAACTTAAAATAAATTTAATTATTGTAGATAAACATAATTCAGAAATAATCCAGGTAAAAAAAAAAGCCAACAAGTTTAAGTTGGGTCCTCCAGATGGTTTCTTTTAGTTGAAACGTTTCGTCTTTCATCCAAAAGACTTCATCAGTCCGAGGAGCCACAATAAGCTCAGCCTTATAAATAGCACCACATAGTGGGTCAACCAGTTTGATGGTGATAAGATGGTTTCTGGAGTCCACCCCCTCTGACTCGTTTATTCAGCATAATTTCGTCATGACAAAATCTATTTTTGACTCGGCATCATCAGATCAGTATGGCACTACGAGAATTCACTTCACTTCGAAGCATCAAGAACTGATTTGATGTATTTTTGTTTCTTTTCTATTGATGTCTTTTTAAAATCATTTTATTTCCCAGGCTCTTGTCTGTTTGGAACGTCCTGTTTTCGAAGTGTGGGTGTGTGAGTGTGTGAGTGTATGTGTGGGTGTGTTTGAGCTGCAGTTTCCTCTTCATCGTTTTGACAAGAGCGACTCCTCCCTGGAGGATGACAATGGAGGAGAAGAATGAAGCGGAGACAAACTCCATGGTATCCATGACGCTGTACGCGGTGATGTATCCAGTTTTTAACGAGGTAAAGGATCAGAAGACAAAAGTCTTACGTCACAACAAAGAAAAGTCTGATTGTAATGACGGACAGCAGCTTATTTAATTATAATCAACAGATCAGAGCACATCCATTTGACAAATTATTCGTGTATCATTCTCATAATAACCCAAATATTATGTTAGACTTAATATATTTTATTGTATTATGAACAATATTTTCTCATAGCACATTGTTTTAGTTGCTGATTATAACATTTTAAGCTAATGTTCACATAATTTTGCCCATATCATAAAAAAACAGATTACCTGAACCTGTTTAACTGCATGAACTTCTACATTAAGTTGGCTCACAGGCACATTTCCAAGACCTCCAACCTTTTGTCTGGTGCTTGGCGATACACTTTTTTCCATTACATGGTTCCCCTTTTTTGGTCAGCACCTCAGTTAAGCTTCCAAATAAGCCAAGTTTGTTCGACAGAACCCTGTTGAACTACTGACCGCTAAGTTTTCACATTTATCTCTTGGCTGTGAGCAGGAATGTTTTTGCAGCTGCACACCCAGCGACGCACTGCCTGAAAGTTGACTTTTATCACACACTTCTTATTTATTAACATGTTTTATGTGCCCGGTTAATGAAAACACGAGTTTGTTTATAAAAATTGTGGATTTGCAGATGGATCTTTTTTTATTTCTCTGCTGAACAAAGTACTTCAGTACTAGTTCAAGTTGTTTTAAGTGGGGGTTTTGTGGAAATGCAATGAACAATCAGCATCTTACCTGCAGCAGAAAGCTATTTGAATGACCTCTGTTTATATAAAGAGAGTTTAATTCTGATCGGAACGATGAGCTAGTCTGGTTGGGGCCAAAATCAGAATGGATGGCTGCCATTTTAAAACCGCTTCACCTTAAGAATTTTATAGTGGTTTCCACAAAACACTATTTTATAAACTGTTACATTGACATCAGTTTTACATTACAAGGTTATTCTGGCTGAAATGTCATGAATATATCTTATATCTGGAAGTCTCCCAGGAAAGTTTTCAAAGTTCAACGTTCTTTATACGTCTCCCGTTGGAGAAGTTTACTTTGTTTCGAAGGGCACTGCTGCTCAAAAACATTCAAGACAATAAATAAAAAAAAACATGGTTCAATAATAAAATAAGACATGAACCATAAAAAAATAAACTATGACATCATTACTTAATACTGGATTTAATTTATTCATTGACGACCTTAAAAGTTAGAGGAACAAATTGTTTGTCCCTATTAGGAGCCCTGCACCTCCTCCCTGAGTTCAGCAAGGGTGGATTCTGTGTAAGACATGAGCTGTCAGTTAAATGTTGTTCGCATGTCAAATGACTGCACTCCTGGAGCTTAACAAGAATCTGCCTGATCTTGCCTGCTGCTCTAGATAAATAATGATTCAGAGTTTTAGATTTTATTGTTAGGTTTCCCATCCAGCTGATGATAAAGTACCGAAGGGTGGACTCTGTTGTTGCTCTGGAAAATAACATCATGATTTTACAAACACCAAATAAACAGAGTTTATGTAAAAAGTGAAGGTGCTGGTGGATTCTGGCTCAGTTGGTGGTAACATGTGTCTGCCAGCTCAAGTCACTGTCAATATGAACATCAAGGTATTTGTCTGAAGTCGCCTGTTTAATGGGACTATTGTGTATGATCACAGAGCTCTGATCAGCAGCTGATCTGGGATCCAGCAGCATCTCTACAGTCTTACTGGTTTTTATGTGAAGTCTGTGGTTTTCAAACCTGTCCATGAACTTGTCCACAGCAGCTCTGTGGGTGGAATAGTTCAAGTTCTTGGTGGACAGGCTGATAATGACATCATCATCCAAAACCTTTACAACTTGCTGATCTGGCTCTGAGCTAACACAATTATTTGTATTCAAAATTAATAAAAATGGTGAACAGACACACCTGGAGGTGCCAGTGCTGCTGATCACTGTGTCTGAAGATGTAGAATCAAATGTACCTGTCTGTGACCTGTTGGTAGCACTACCTGGTTATAAAAGGGTTAACATTTATCTGTATCAACTTTCCAAAGAGAACATGAGGCTGAACTGAATGATCAGAACTAAAATCAATGAACAACAGTTAATCACCTGGCTCTTCAAGTTGATGAGTCAAAGCAAACTTTATTGACATTTTTTTCTTACGGACAAGAATCCAGAGAATTGAAATGAGTCTATCTTCATTCTTGATGCACAACAAAACACGGGCCTTATTTAAATAAGAAAACCAGAGGTTCTGGAGACATGAAAGCAGATTTCTTGATGTGACATCACTTGTGCCATGTTTTCTTGTGTAGACAAACTAATATCTGTCAAGCAGAAGCTCTCCATCAGCATGAAGTGCTATTATCATGAGTCACGTGTTTGAAAAACATTTGAGGAAGCACACATGGTTTTAAATCATTGTCCTCCTGCTGAGATGCTTTTTAAAAACTAGTACTGATCGAGTTTTTCCACATTTCTGGTACAGTTTGTGCGTCAATCCAGAGGTCAAACATCTGGTGCCAAGCTGGAGTTAGTTCTGCAAATGTCTTTAGAAAGAGGTGGACACATGACCTCGCCCTGCCAATTTTTTCATGTGCATGAATTTAAGTTAATTTTAATAGCATACTGGTCAATTAAAATATTCTTTATTCTATAAAGCACAGTTTTCTAAGACAGCCTGACATTCTCTGGTGTTATCAGATCCAGTGCACAGCTTTGTGCTACAGCTGCTGCTATAGTTGCAGATGACCAATAATCAAATAGTCTGAAACCGAATGTAATAGAAAAGTTTATAATACTGTGTTTGATTGAACTGCTATAAAAATAGATTTTAGTTGTTTTAAGATGTCAGCTGTCCACTTTGCCATTCAAAACCCATCTGCAAGAGGTAAGATATTGACTGTTATGTTTTCCAAGAACGTCTTTTTAAAAGATTTGAACTGCCCTTTAAAATCTACTCTTACTACAAATCCTACAGTATACTTCTTTTGTGTCACTTTGAATAAAAGTATTTAAACCGAATGTTTTGTAGCCTAGTAAAGACACACACACAGAGTGTCTCATCAAAGCTTCACACTTGTTTCAACCAAAAGCTGATTCTGCTCACAGTCCAACAGAATCCCACTCTGCCACAAAATAGGAAAGCACAAAGTGACTCACTCCATATATTTTTGATTTTGACAATAACGTGCACTTTTCCTTTTTTCCCTTTTTATTTTTAGCTGGAGGGGATCAACATGTCCGCAGCTCAGACGCTCAGAGCAGCCTTCAAAAAGGTGAGCTGAAACATAAAATGACCGTACGATCATATCAACCTTAGCTGTTCTCTGACGTCTCAGTTATAAGAAAGAAGAAGAAAGTGCTATGTGTCGCCATCGTTGTGTCAGGTGTGCAAATCTCTGTGTCTGGTGATTCGATTCCGATCGTTGGTGTTACGATTGGATTCAAATCCTTCTATTCATCCATCATCTTTACCCACTTCTTCCTTTTCGGGTCACGGGTATTACTGGCGCCCTTGTCCAGCCATCACTGTGTGAGAGGCGGGGGACCCTGGACAGGTCTCAAGTCCTTCACAGACAGATAATTAAAAATATATAAAAACAAAAGTAAACAAAGTCTTCAGCCTGACATAGTACATTAACATTTAACCCAGCATAAAATACAGACTTTACCGTTTTTTTTTTAACCATATTGCTCTAACATTTGCTCTACTTTCAAAACTTAACCTAATATGAAATAAACAAACTTCACAGTTTTAAACATATTGATTCATATTTGGTAAATCTTTGACATAATTTTTAAACATGTGCAGGTCTGCACAAAAACTCTTCTGAACTGTAATTTATAAATTTAGAACTGTCTCCAGGCGATGTCTCATCTGGCCTCTCTTCAACCTGTTACAAAGACAAATTACATGAAGTTTGTTGAACAACTAGTCTATAAGTTTTAGTATAATATGAGAAAAAAGTGTTACCTTTTGAGCTGCAGCTGCACCAGAGCTTCTCCAAGTTTATTCTTTGTTTCATGGTGGAGTTTTATCACTGGTTTATCGCTAAAAAAGCTACGTGAAGGAATAACGTACAGCGTATTAAAAATAAACCTGAACCCCTCGCCTTCCACTGAGCTGTCTGCTCGTAAACCCTTTGTGATACGGCAGGAGATGGAGAGGGAACTCTTCACAGCTCTTGGAGAATTAGCAGGAAGTTTGTTGAAGTTTTCGCTTTTCATCTTCCTTCTGCGCATTTGTTATATTTCCAAAATACTGTACCGCAATTTTATTTTACACTTATTACAACCAACCCTGCTCTTGTCTTTGCCGGAACATTGTGGAATCCAAGATGACTTTTCATGAAGGAGCGGGTTGAATCATGCCGTCCTCTCGCTCCATGCTAGATAAAGGGAGCTGGCTAACCATCTTGCTGTACGGTGGCCTGCAAGGCCAAATTCTCTGGTGGCCGAGCGAACACGTAATGCGATATGCAGTACGCTCGGGAGTAGGAGCAGAAACAAATAAAACTTAAAACGCATTTCAAAAGTACAGAATGAACTTTGGTATTTTAACATATTTTTATGAGCCGTTAGAATCGATTCAGAATCGCCAGGACTAAGAATCTAGATTCTTTAATGAATCGATCTTTTTTTCTGCACCTCTACATTTGTATCAACAAACCAACAACGTCCATGCTCAATAATCCTACATTTGTATGTTTCTATACAATGATGAAATTAGTTCTCTGCATTTAACCCATCACACCTGAGATACACCCAGGTGGAGCAGTGGACAGCTATGTAAGCGCCTGGGGAGTAATTGGGGATTGGGTCTTGCTCAAGGACACAATGGCATGTGGAAATGGCTGGGAGTTGAACCTGTGACATTCTGATCCCAACTCCCAAGCCGGCTGCCCCACCTCTACACCACAGCTGCCCCCGAGAACTTACAGCAGCTGGTATTCCCAGGCGGTCTCGCATCCAAGTACTAACCAGGCCTGACCCTGCTTAGTCTGCTTTCTGAGATCAGACGAGATCGGGTGAGTTCAGGGTGGTACTGGTATCCTCGGTTAGTCTGGCCGGTGTGGAGAGCCGCCCGCAACCGGGATGAGTTAGGATTGGAAACAATAAGAATCCTGTCACCAAAGACGACAGAATTCGTGCACAGTCCATCACTGCACCAGGTCCCCTGCACGAAACCACCCAGGCCTCCAGCTATGCCCTTATTCCACTGAGGGTTTCGAGTAGGAAGAGCATTATGTGGGCGATGGGCCAAGGCTTAGATGCGTTCGCAGTCCAACCTCACCGAACGCTGCATGTTTGACGAGGGTGCAGTGCTAAATGACTCGCAGACGCCCTGATTCTTGGTCGGGGTTTCTTAACTAGCAGAGCAGCTACCTCGCTGAAAGACAGCCTTCGATTCAAATTATTATCAGATAATTATTTACGATTCATTTAAAGGACTTTTTCAGATTTGTAGAAAACAGTGACAGTTTTTGCTTCAGCTCTGACTTCATGTAAACACGGACTTCCTTTTAGTAACACCAGCGTCACAACTGTATCATCTATATTTTCTTTATGGAAGTCATTCACACAGTGCAGCACGGTGTTCAATCAAGCATTTCACCGAGGGTTAAATAATTAGCTATATATAGTTATACGAGTTATTTAGGTTGTATTTTGGCCTGAACCAGTTTGAATGGTCTTCAGCTTTATGGCTGCTCTTGTTCAGTAGTTGTCACCACTTCCTGCTTGCTTGTGCCACTAGAGGTCATGACAGCCTCATGACTGGACCCATTAGTGTTTGCCTGCACAAAAAGACATTTAATAAATTATTTGACTACTTGTTGGCCTTTTTTCAATTTAATCAGTTTTTTTGCTGTTATAATATATACTGTAAAGAAGAAAGCAAAACAAGTGTAAAACAGCTGAACTGTAAATAGTGAATGGTTTGTTTTCCATATTGAATTGTTCATGTAGTTAATGTCTGTTGTGATTTTTTTTTATACATTAGGTTGCATAGTAATTTATATCCAGCCCTTGATACAAGGAAAACGTAGTTCAGTTTTTTTATAAACAGTACCAGATCTTAACCTCCGTTTTTTTTCCTTTAGCTGTTTTTGCGTCGTGTTTCTAAATAAAAAAAAAAGTTTTCTTCTTATTGTGTTTGTTTTTCAAACTGTTTTCCACTATGTTAAACTTTAAGTCTCCAGGCGATCACAAAAAATAAACCAGTCACATTTCATCTAATTACACCAAATACCTCCTTTTCACTTTCACTACTTTATTTTAGCTGAAGCTGTTTTCTAAAACTGGAAAAGTGTAGTTCTCCTTCCTCATCTTGCAGCTGTGTTCCTCCTCTGTCGACAGGCGGAGAGGGAGAACCCTGGTCTGACGCAGGACATCATAATGAAGATCCTGGAGAAAAAAAAAGTTCAAATCAACTTCACTGAATCTCTGCTGCGCATGGCTGCGGATGATGTGGAAGGTGAGCAGTAAATAGTGTCTGGAGTTTGTTTTCCTGCTGCGTTGTGATCTAACAACTTCCCGTGCGATGATTTTGTTGAGCATCTTTTCTCGCAGAGTTCATGATCGACCGGCCTGAACAAGAGTTCCTGGACCTAAATGAAAAGGCCAGAGCACTGAAACACATTCTTAGCAAAATCCCAGATGAGATCAACGACAGAGTACGCTTCCTTCAAACTATCAAGTGAGTGTTTTCTGTTGTAAAGAAAGAAATACTGTAATCACTACTGATCTGTCTGAATAAATGTAAATATTTCAGATCAGGGCCAGGAGCAGTTCTGAGCTGCAGCTGGATAATCTTTAGTCTCATTCATAACCTCTATCTCCTGTAAATGGTGTCGCATTAGCTTCGTTCCACAATAAAGCAAATACTAGATTATTGTTGTGCGGTGACACTTCCATAAGTAGGAATAGGTTTGTGTCAGTATCTCTGAAGTAACGCTGCAGTTGTTTCAGCGCAGAACAAGGTGTTAACCATTCTGCGAAGTTGAGCAAAGCCATGCAAATTTTAAGGTAATGAATACAAATTTAAAATTTGCATTATTGACGTCGTAGCGCCACGGTCGTGAGTAAATAATGAAAAATAAGGAAGCTAGGAAGAGTGTTGCAGCCAATCGAGCTTTGCCTGAAGTAGATTCATGTGGATATGAATGTTTTCCATTTATTTACTTTAGTAAGTTTCTTCCTGATGTTTCTTTCTGAACACAGAGACATAGCCAGCGCCATAAAAGAGCTCCTGGACACAGTCAACAACGTCATTAAGAGATACCAGTACCAGAATCGAAGAGTGAGTAACAAACACATTTGTAATTCTTTTACATCTTTGTTTTTGTTTCTTAAAAAAACTATATATATACATTTATTTTTTCATATTTCCCTTAAAGGCTCTGGAGCACCAGAAAAAGGAGTTTGTGAAGTACTCCAAAAGTTTCAGTGACACCCTCAAAACATACTTCAAAGATGGAAAGTAAGTGTAACTAACCCCGCTGCCTGCCGCTGCTCTTTACGACTCTGCTCATGGAGACGTGGATCAGATTTAAGTCAAATTGTGACAGTAACCTCAAATCAGACCCTAGCATCAGTCCACTACGTGTTTTTTAATGAGTGCAATGTTGCCTCGAGGTTTCTTGCCTAGGGAGAGCAATGAT
This sequence comes from Nematolebias whitei, assembly GCF_014905685.2. Taxonomy (NCBI): domain Eukaryota; kingdom Metazoa; phylum Chordata; class Actinopteri; order Cyprinodontiformes; family Rivulidae; genus Nematolebias; species Nematolebias whitei. The sequence continues at coordinate 12,434,539 of NC_056518.1, read as the reverse complement.
TTGTTTACACCTAGTCCGTCTACTGACTTGTTGTCACTTCATGTAATTAATCTCTTAATGCTCCTCCCGCTGTTTCCTATTTGTATTACTTACATTGACAGCCTTTCAGTGCCACTGTACCAACGAAGACATTTACTGCCAATAAATTCAAAATTACTTACTGTAATTTCTGGATAGGCCGCTACTTTTTCACACACTTTGAATCCCGTGGCTTATACAGTACAATGCTGCACCTAATTTATTCATTTATTTTTGACGGGCTAACGAGCTTCATGCAGCCAAAATGTTTAGCCTCGTCACACTTGGGCGCTCACGCTGCCCAGTACGTCTCTCTTGGGTGGTGGGGGTGTGTGTTTGCTCATGACTCTCAGACTACCTGTATAAATAAAGGTTAAACAAAAAAAATCTGACCAATGAAATGACTGAACAGATCACAATGGAGAGGGGGGAAAACTCTCTTCCCCATTGTGCCCCAGGGAGGGAGGGAACGACAAAGTATTTGCAGCTGCTCCAAACAAGTGTGAAATGTGCATTTAAAGTTGCACTCCGAGCTCAGTGGGGATCTTGGATGACTGGCGGCGACAAATCGTTTACTAAAACTGGACGCAAGCGAAGAGCAACTTTTGCTCAAGTCTGCCAGTGGATGCTGACGGAGGAGCAGGGTCAAAAATAAAACCACTATCCCCAACTGGTTTTGAAAGGCTGCTGCATCCTTCCTCCTGCACACTGCAGGAATAAGATGGCAGATTATTGAGATTTATTGGCAGATGATGAAGATGGTGATCAGTGACTTCCTGGTAGGCTACTGTAATAATAATAATTATTTTTTTTTTTTTACCAGCCGTGTTACAGGCACTGTTCAGAAAACAACATTTATTACACATATGTGTGTACGTTACCGGTATATATTTAATTAAAAGTTAAAATATATATATTTTTGTGTAAATATCTCATGTTACAGCGTGGATACCTGCAACTTATAGACAAGCGCAGATTATATTCAGATGTGCTCAATAGTCTACAAATTACGGTATTTAAAAAACAAAAAAACATTTGATAACAATTGCACCACAGAATTAATTTTAAAACTCATTTTGCCTTCTACATGCCTAAATGGTCTTGCCTCCTAGTATCGCCGACTTGCTTCAACTCGACCCTCAGATCATCTGATCAGCTGTTTTTGGTCGTTCTGAAAATTAGACCGACACTCAGACAAGAAGATCGAGCTTTTTCAGACGTTGCTGCAATGAGAGACCAACACTGACGATTACAGCCATGAGCAGTGCAGCTTTTACAACTTCATTTATTCATCAGTGCAAACAAGAAGTTGCTTCTGATATTTGAGGAAATGGATAAATGTTATCTGTTTTAACCTGTTTAACATAAAATGAGAAGTCAGAACAACAAAGTGTAACATTTGTGTCTTTATGTCTCGGTCAGGTTTGCTTTAAGCTCATCTTCTTCCTGATGGGAACCAAACAATGAACTACCGTATTTTCCGCCGTACCTGTCGCTCCGCCCTATAAGTCGCATCAGTCCATATTTGTCTAATAAAGTGGGAAAATCCATAAATATGTTGCTTCGCCGTATACGTTGCATCTATTATGTGTCACCGCTGACAACCTGGAATTGTGGGCCGGTGTTGTGCCAAAAATCATGGGAGCGTGCACGTGAGGACTTTAACAAGAATTTAATAAGATTAACACTTAAAAACAATTATTTGTTTGCTCGAAATTATAATAAAGGTGTGTCTTAGTCTAACGTTTGCTTAATAAATGCGCTTTGACGGTCAAATCAGCTGCGTTTCAAAAGCTGATATGCGGAAGTAAATGCGTGCACGCGACGAGTCGTGCAAATTTAACAAGATAAACACCTAAAAACAATTATTTGTTTGCTCGAAATTATAGTAAAATTGTGTCTCAGTTGAACTATTCCTTAAAACATGCACTTTAATGGTCAAATCAGCTGAATTTCAAAAAAAGTTTCACTGCCTCGGTGCTGCAAAGCGTGCATGCGCTGATGGACGAGCCACTGCATTTCTTTAAAATTTAACAGGATAACCACATAAAAAAATTATTTGCTCGACATTATATTAATGGTGTGTCTCAGTTGAACTATTCTTTAAAAAAAAAAGCACTTTGATGGTCAAATCAGCGGAATTTCACCGGGGCAGTGCAGCTGGTTTGACAGTTCCAAGCGGCGAGCAGAAGGAAGGTGGGAAACTGTGGCAAGCCCATTGTGTCATTAATAGCTGGTGAAGATTCTCAGTCATCCAGGACATGGTAAATTCAAAAAAGTTCAAGACAAAAACAGTAAAGTATAATAAAGTCCAGTTATTTTTGTACTGAACTTTTTTAAAAATTTGTCATTATAGCCACGTTTAGCTATTACATGATACAACGACATGCTATACTGCTATTATTATTACTACTACTACTACTACTACTCTTCTGCCATCTAGTGTCTGAAAGTGGTACTGCTTTTTATTTTCCAGTCAGAATGAATGAAAACGGTCATATCTCAGCCAAATAAATTGGTTTATAAATATAAGAAAAAATCCATAAAGATGTCGCTTGAGCCTATAAGTCAGGGCGTGTAAATTTTGAAAAAACATGAACATGAGATGTTGCTTCATTAATAAAATTTTTGGGATATGTATTCTTGGTGTCAGACTGTGGCCATGTCGACCCAAAATTATGTTAAATCTGTCAGATATGGTGTTTTTATTGTTATAATAAATAAATGAATATTTTTTGGCTTTTGTCAGGTTGAAATTATTCATATGAATCTATTTTTATTGAGACAAAGATACTGTTGAACTAACATACTGGACCTAATAGTTAAATTGAATTGAGTGAGTTAAAAATTGATTGACTTTGTTTTTTTAAAAATATATATTTAAAGAAGTTAATCACTAAGTTATCAGATAAAAACAAACATGTTTTAAAAAAGGCGATATTGTTTTTATGTAAATGGGTTTCAGTGATACATGTTATGCTAAATCAATATTAAGTCATAAATTATTCGTAAACTTTTAACCAAAATCTTTAACATTATTATAGTCCTTTAAGTATTGCGTCAAAGCTCTTGTTTTCCAAATGGTTATTAATTTGAAGTACAGTAGTCCCTCGTTTATCGCGGGGGATCTGTACCCTAAAGACCCGCGATAAATGAAAAATCGCAAAGTAGGAATAGTAGTACAAGTAGTAAGTAGTAGTTTATTTTAGTGTGTGTGTGCCTTGCGAAAGTATTCACCCCTTTAAACTTTTCAACCTTTTGCCACATTTCAGGTTTCAAACATAAAGATATAACTTTTTTTTTTTTTTTGAAGAATCAACAACAAGTGGGACACAATCTTGAAGTGGAATGAAATTTATTGGACGTGTCAAACTTTTTTAACAAATAAACTGAAAAGTGGAGCGTGCAATATTATTCGGCCACTTTACTTTCAGTGCAGCAAACTCACTCCAGAAGTTCAGTGAGGATCTATGAATGATCCAACGTTGTCCCAAATGACTGATGATGATAAATAGAACCCACCTGTGTGTAATCAAGTCTCTGTATAAATGCACCTGCTCTGTGATAGTCTCAGAGTTCTGTTCAAAGCGCACAGAGCATCATGAAGACCAAGGAACACACCAGGCAGGTCCGAGATACTGTTGTGGAGAAGTTTAAAGCTGGATTTGAATACAAAAAGATTTCCCAAGCTTTAAACATCCCAAGGAGCACTGTGCAAGCAATCATATTGAAATGGAAGGAGTATCAGACCACTGCAAATCTACCAAGACCCGGCCGTCCCTCTAAACTTTCATCTGGAACAAGGAGAAGACTGATCAGAGATGCAGCCAAGAGGCCCATGATCACTCTGGATGAACTGCAGAGATCTACAGCTGAGGTGGGAGAGTCTGTCCATAGGACAACAATCAGTCGTACACTGCACAAATCTGTCCTTTATGGAAGAGTGGCAAGAAGAAAGCCATTTCTCAAAGATATCCATAAAAAGTGTTGTTTAAAGTTTCCCACAAGCACCTGGGAGACACCAAACATGTGGAAGAAGGTGCTCTGGTCACATGAAACCAAAATCAAACGGTTTGGCCACAATGCAAAATTATATGTTTGGCATAAAAGCAACACAGCTCATCACCCTGAACACGCCATCCCCACTGTCAAATATGGAGGTGGCAGCATCATGGTTTGGGCCTGCTTTTCATCAGCAGGGACAGGGAAGATGGTCAGAATTGATGGGAAGATGGATGGGGCCAAATACAGGACCATTCTGGAAGAAAACCTGTTTGAGGGTGCATTCACACCAGCCCTGTTTAGTCCGCTTTAATCGAACTCTAGCTCGTTTTCCTAGAAAGTCTGGTTCGTTTGGGGAGGTGTGAACGCGCCATCGAACTCTGTCACGGAACAAAAAGGCGAACTCTGGCCCGGGCTAAAACCTAGGTCTCGGTCTGGTAGAAGCGAACTTCAGCGCGGTTCGAGTACAGTGTGAATGTAAACAGACCGGACCCGCTCCGCAGGGTAAACAAACACACATTTCTCTGACCTTATATGGAGCAGTCAGCTGCCTTGTGTGAAAAACAATATTCTCCATGGTCTTCTGTCTCATCTTCTGCTCATGCTAAGTCCATTTTTGAAAAATGACTAAATATAACTCCTAAAACTTGATGCCACTTCGTTTTTATTTTTATTTACAGAAGAAGAAGAAGACGTGTCTTCAGAGGTTTTTGTGTAGTTTCTTTCAGTAGTTCTTGGTGCAGCGCCCCCACAGGCGAGTGGGGGAACAGGTTGGTTCAACAGGTTGACTCGACTGCACAGTGCAGTATGAATGCAAACGCATCAGCTCAAATGTAGACAAAAGATCAAGAATATTGGTCCCGAAACGAACCGAGTCTACCGGACTATCTGGTGTGAAAACGACCTGAATCTGCAAGAGACCTGAGACTGGGACGGAGATTTATCTTCCAACAAGACAATGATCCAAAACATAAAGACACATCTACAATGGAATGGTTCACAAATAAACGTATCCAGGTGTTGGAATGGCCAAGTCAAAGTCCAGACCTGAATCCAGTCGAGAATCTGTGGAAAGAGCTGAAGACTGCTGTTCACAAACGCTCTCCATCCAACCTCACTGAGCTCGAGCTGTTTTACAAGAAGAATGGGCAAGAAGTTCAGTGTCTCCATGTGCAAAACTGATAGAGACAAACCCCAAGAGACTTGCAGCTGGAACTGCAACAAAAGGTGGCGCTACAAAGTATTAACTCAAAAAAGTCGAATAATATTGCACGCCCCACTTTTCAGTTTTTTATTTGTTAAAAAAGTTTGACACATCCAATAAATGTCATTCCACTTCACGATTGTGTCCCAATTTTATATCTTTGTTTGAAGTCTGAAATGTGGCAAAAGGTTGAAAAGGTCAAGGGGTTCGAATACTTTCGCAAGGCACTGTGTATGTATCTATATGTATGTATATGTATGTATGTATGTATGTATCTATCTATATATATATATATATATATATATATATATATATATGGTGTTTTAAACCCTTCCCACGCTATTACAATATTCTAAACAATGTTTCTAAACTCTAAATGCTCTAAAAGACACAGAATGTCATGATTTCAGCTCCCTGCCTCCTCTGCTCTCAGCCACCTGCAAGCGCTCTTGGCCACACCCACTTCTCAGCGCTGCACACAGAACAGCTGATCACTTGCAGCAGGAAGTTAATCCTGCAGTGTGGGCTGCACAAAGGTGCAGCAGGTGCTAAATAATTAAAAATAATTGATTTTATATAAAAATTCCCTGCCGACCGTGCGGCTCATCCATCAATCAGCCAATTGTGCGTCAGGTCCAGTCTTATTTTGGAAAACTGTGATGGAGCGAGTCCACGATAAACGAACCACAAAGTAGCGAGGAACTACTGAATTTTTAAATGTCTTAAGTAAAGTTGATGTTGAACTCTTTGCTCCTGGAGACAAGTTTCCAAGGTTATACATAAATTTGTTCTGTTTTTTTGTTCCCAGGGCAATAAATGTCTTCATCAGTGCAAACCGGCTCATCCACCAAACCAACCTCATACTGCAGACCTTTAAAACCGTGGTGTAGCCCGCAAAGACCACCGAGTCCCCACCTGACACCATCCTGTGGGGAACAGCTGCTAAAGCAGTGGAAGCCTGAAGAACGCCTCACCCATATATGTAAATTAGAGTTGATTTTAGGGTCGGGGTCGAATCCATTGGAGTCAAGATTCTAGATTCCAGTTCAAAAGACTGAAAAGTGCCATTTCTTTTTTTAATGAGGATTTTCCAGTCTTGAAATGGAACTGAATGGGCCCAAAGTCTTGGTAAAATTGATTTTATTTGAACAGTTTTAATTTATAACCCTGGTCTAGTTTTGGGGATGGTGAGGCGAGGTGTTTATAAAAGACTAATTGCCATTTTTTCTAATATATTCATGTTGATCATTTTACTTTTTAGCTTTTTGGTCATTACACATCCGCGTTCAGTTTATAGGTTGAGTCTCAGCCGCCTTCACTGGTTTTCTCTTCTCGCCTCCTTTTTTTTTTGTGTCATTTTGCCACGGCGTGTATGTGCAGGATTGACAAAAATAAAAAATAAAAAAATAAATCACCCGAGCGCAGGTGAAACAGTCACAAGGAGAGGAAGCAGATTGGACATTTGAGAGGCAGACTCAGATTTTGTTTCTTGTTATCAGAAGACAGAAAGCCAAATTACTTCCAGCACTGTGTGCGCCTTACAGAGTCCTGCTGTAACATTCCCTCCTCCCAGAGTAATGAAGTGGAACCAGCTCCTGCTGTCGGGGACTTAGCGAGAGAAATGAAACTTCTGTATTTAACTGATATCTGGTTGCAAATGTTCAATAAATAGTTTCCAATTGATGCCTTTTTCTAAAATGCCTTTTTTTGCCACAAAGGATGACAAACATCCCCCCACTTTGTCCTGTGGAAAAGATATAAAAGCTGTTTCTGCTTTGCAGCTGTCAGGGTTTGTAGTCAATAGATAATGCATATCATCCCCCTTTCACAACCCTTTTAACAACATTTCCTAGAAACTAGTAAAACTGCAGAAACGACATTGTTAGAAGAACACAATAAAGTTTTATTAAGCGCTTATGAACGTGGAGTTCAGACAGAGCAGCATTTTAGAAAACTTTGCATTCCTTAAATTAAATTGTAATGCCCAAAACCTTTTATGTCAGCGTTTTCAATAAAGACCATTTAAGGTAAATGATAGCGTTGTAGCTGTTTTGGTCAAACCTTGAAAAAACCAACACGTGTAATCTCATGTGATATCACTAGATGTCACAGTCACACTATGTGAACTCAACTACATCTACGGGTACAGTCACTTTACTCTGGTGGCCATTCTAAATTGTATTGGCTCCAAATTCAACATTCAGTGATGGTTTCCTGAAAGTTTCATAAAAATCTGTTCTATAGTTCAATACATATTTTGCTAACAGACATACAGAGTAGTCTCAAAGCAACAAACGGCAGTTTTAAACAAATAACTGGTGCAATCTGTTACAGCTCGGTTTATATTTTTGGGATTAGTCACGGCTATATACATAATAGATTTTAGTACAATATTTTAACACAATTATGAATGTTTTCTACTACCAGGTGGCTCTGGTGGACATCTTAAATCAGGGTTTTATTAACATACTGATCAACTGGATGATTTTTACTCATTTACAAGCATTGCCAAATATTTTTTGTTACCACAATCAGACACACTTCATAAGGTATGTCTAATTTTAAAAATAAATATATTTATACAATATATATATATATATATAATATTATATTATATATATAATTTTCAAAAGGACCATGCATGTGGCTTGATGATCTACTACCCAACGACTAAAAGCTCTTTAAACAAACTGAGACAAACATGCCTCATTTTATTGCTCAGTGTCATAAAACTGCATGACCCCTAATCTCGCAGATGTAATTTCAGCAATGAACTTTGATCTTATTGCATAGGTCAAAAAAACATGCAAACAACGTGTTTTAAAATGTATATATAATACAAACCAGATTCCAAAAAAGTTGGGACACTAAACAAATTGTGAATAAAAACTGAATGCAATGATGTGGAGGTGCCAACATCTAATATTTAATTCAGAATAGAACACAAATCACAGATCAAAAGTTTAAACTGAGAGA
>NC_056518.1:12409759-12416339 GCF_014905685.2 Nematolebias whitei | reverse complement strand
TTAAGAACAATTTATCATTTATCATTGGATTATCTGGATTATACAGCCCAACTAGGTTTTTGTAAATTTAAATTATGTAATATTAATATAAATAAAAGGTTAATGTCCAGCTGTTATATTTATTTATTTGGCGGGGGGGGGGGGGGGGGGTTCTTCAGGAAATATGAAATGTAAGCTTTAATTGTGTGTTGAGTAAACTTAACCTCACATTGAGTTCCAATGATACAAAGAGTTCAGTGTTTTGGCCAAAACTTAAAACATTATGTCCAGTCTCACAATATATTGTGAAATGTGTTCATGCTTGAAGTATGCTTTGAGGACGACTCATCTACTACTAATACAAGTTTTAGTTCAATGTCAGTAAAATAAACTGGAATACACCAGTTAGTATGGTGTTAGTATGGTAGTGTATACGGTCCAATGCAGCGAGGACTGTCCAGACCTCTACACTGGAGAAACTAAACAGCCTCTTCACAGACGCATGGCTCAACACAGGAGATCCAGCTCTTCAGGACAAGATTCAGCTGTTCACCTCCACCTCACAGAGAAGGGACACTCTTTTGAGGACCAAAATATGCACATTTTGGACCGAGAACACAGATGGTTTGAGAGGGGGGTGAAGGAAGCAATTTACGTAAAAAGAGAAAAGCCGTCTCTTAACAGAGGAGGAGGTCTCAGATTTCCACTTTCAAAAACCTATAATGCAACTTTAAGACTGATTCCCAACCAGTTTCACACCTGATGGGAAAAGAGGGGTCTCATCTGTGAATTAGAGTAACAAAGACTTTAAGAAACGCTCACTGTTAAGGTGTGGAGGTGTGACTTGTTAAATCTACATATGTGTGTGTGTCTTATCTCACTCAGCCTTAAAACCTGAATCTCTCACTCACTGCTCATTGAATTGAGAAAGCTCCTCGGATGAGGAGCGAAATGTCTTCTGTTACAAATAAAGTCCAGTTGTTTTTGTATTGAACGCTTTTTGAATACACCAGTTTCTGTGTTTTCTAAGGTCAGATGACTCTAGCAGCCATCTTGAATCTGGTAAACTCCAAAAGTAAACAAGTTGCACTGTAGGTGTACATCCAGTGATTACTTTCTGAGTATTTGATTAAAAAATTTCAAGTGGTTCATGAGATATTTAGCTAAAGGACAGGCAAAAGCATGCATAATTAGTGGTAAAAACAATATTGCCTGCCTTTCCCCTTTTGGCAACAGGTGATAATTCAAATAGAGCACTGAATGGGGGTTTTAACCTACCTTGGTTGAACGATCAACTTGTGAGGATGATATCTATGCATGTCAGGATCTTCTCGGTAAATGTGTTCCAGAATATTAATTCCTGGCACCCCTTTCCATTGAGGAAGATGAAACCTTCCACTTGGCTCGAAGTGCTCCTTGGGAAAGATATGATTCGCAATGAGAAACACACCAACCTAAAGAAAGAAATTTTTTGTTAAGAAAATAAAGTGTATATAGAAAATATGCTTTGCAGGGACAACCTACATCTGGATGTTGTTTTTGCAGTGTGTCCATCAGAGACATCAGGTTGTTGTGTTGATATGGCATGGTGATCTCATCTATGTCATTTAATAGGACGTAGCGCGAACGCTCCATGTATCTGTAAATGCAGTCGTTGAGTGTGGCGAGCTGGCCAAAGTAGTGTATGTCACCTCCATGTTTTGCATAAAGCCAACCATGAGATGGATTCAGGTGTTTGTCGATGGGCCAGGGAACTATTTCCACAAATCCTTCTTGGGTGTAACTCTGCAAAAGACGGTCAAGATCTGGACCACAGCTGGTGTTGTAGATTACCACTCTGTTCACACCAAGCAACCTTGAACAAAAAGAAAAGAAAATCTGATTCCTCTTAATTGTTACAAATATGTTTTAGTTGTTTTGCTTTTTCATAATTCATTTGGCATATCATTTTGTGGTAGCTTTTAATTCTCAATTTGAGAATCCACTTGGAGGAGAGCGATTGGGAAGAATGGCCTCCTTGAAATGAACCAGAACAAAGTTTGTTATTGGAGTTCTGTGCTCGGTGTGAGATGTGCATATTAAACATGTTCAGTGTGGTTAATACGATTTTGGAACCAAACTATCTTAGGACAAAGACTGACGATTGATTGATTGGTTTCTGCAGCTATTAGGCTTGCTGTCTTCACCAATCGGGCAAAGGGAGTAGCAGAGCTGTCAACAGATCGACACATAAGTTGATCTTAGTGGTGAAGGAGACCATTATTCTAGTGGGGACATCAATGCCCACATGTGTAGTGACAGTCTAAAAGGGAGAGGCATGTTTGGGAGGAACTGCGTCTCTGATCTGAACCTAAGCCATGCTTTGTTGTTGGTCTTCTGTTCTAGTCATGGTTTGTCCACCACAAACACCACATTAAGACAAAAGGGTGTCCATAAGTACAAATGGAGCCAGGACACCCTAGGCCACAGATTGATGACAGATTTCAGAATCATCTCATTGTGTGAATGCCATAAAGGCATTCACACTATTGCTTTTCTGTTTATATTTATTATTTTTCCTAGTTGCTATCAATATTCCGTACATTTTTTGGAATCTATCTACTCCCACAGGTTTAGTGCTATATGAACATATCATATATCAAACAGTTCAGTTTTTTTCAGGACAATATGGCTATGCTTTTTTTTATTGATACAACTTTAGCTTTTGGAGATATTTAGCCTTTTCTGTCATTTTGGCTGTCATAGAAAATGAATGGAGCTCTCTATAAACAGACCAACAGCGCCATCTGCCTGTTTTCAAAATACCCTACGCATTAACCTTACTTTGGCCTAGAAGCATGACATTTGGTACACTTGTCCAAATCTCCAAGATGGAGCATGCTGAAGGGGCGGGGCCAGACCTGAAAGTTTGACCTCTCGCCATGAAAAATGAAATGCTATAAGTTCATAAATGAAAACTGTCTGATACATCAAACCTTCAGTGATTGATCCACATCAGGTCCCCTGCAAGACTGAATGGTCAAATCATGACATCACTTAAGCCACGCCCCCTAACAACAGGAAGTGCAAAGTTTTACATTTAGCATCCCAAGCTGACCCCTGTGATCTAATCAGCATGAGAGTGTGTCCATTGACCGAAGACATGTTGGTGTAACTTGGTTTCTAACACTGACAGTTTTGGGTGGAGCATGTGGGCGGCGTGGCGTGGCAAAGTAAAATGTAACGCCGTCGCAATACGTTTGGCTCTAAAATCCACAGATTTCAGCCGAGGTGCCTCAAAATCAGTATGATCGATCATTATCCACCCCTTGAACAGGCATCCATGATAATTGGCCAATAGCCTCCACAGCGCCCACTAGCGCCACCTGCCACTTTTCAAAATGCCCTACATTAACCTTAGTTTATCGTAGAAACACGAAATTTGGTACTCTTCCCCAATTCCACAAGATGCACAGAAAACCTTCTGGCCCCAACGTTGTACGATAAACAGAAAAGGTGGCCATTTTGGAATCCTGACCAAATTTTCACACCTATTTGGCGGTTTATAGCCTGCACATTTTTCCCTCAATTCTTTTCAAACTTAGTAATTTTGGTCAAGAGGCATGGGGGACGAAAACTTATCTAAACGGTACGTTTCTGAGCATGCTGAAGGGGCGGGGCCAGACCTGAAAGTTTGACCTCTCGCCATGAAAAACAAAAAGGTAATAACTCTTACACGAAAACTGTCTGAGACATCAAACCTTCAGTGATTGATCCACATTCTGTCCCCTGCAAGATTGAATGGTCAAATAATGACATTGCTTAAACCACGCCCCTGACAACAGGAAGTGTAAAGTTTTACGTTGAACGCCCCAAGCTGACCCCTGTGATCTAATCAGCATGATAGTGTGTCCAGTGACTGAACATGTTGGTGTAACTTGCTTTCCAACACTGACAGTTCTGGGTGGAGCATGTGGGCGGCGTGGCGTGGCTAAGTAAAACGTAACGCCGTCGCAATACGTTTGGCTCTAAATTCCACAGATTTGAGCTGATGTACACCAAAATCAGTATGCTCGATCATTATCCACCCCTTGAACAGGCATCCATGATAAGTGGCCAATAGCCTCTATAGCGCCCCCTACGTTATACTTACATTTATATCTCGGTCATACATCATACGATCTGCACCAGATTTTTTGTGCTTGATCAGTGAGCAAATATAGGCGCATTTGTATTTTTGTTTAACTTTTGACTCAACTGCGCACCCTAGATTATTTAAACAGTTATATCTCAGTGACATATCATCTGATATGCACCAGATTTTTTGTGCATGATGTGTGAGCACATGTAGACACATTCTAGACACTTTTTTTTTCGTTCAACATTTGACTCGAGTGCGCCCCCTACAATATTCCAGTAGTTACATCTCAGTGATACATCATCCGATCTGAACGGAATTTTTTGTGCTTGATCAGTGAACACCTACAGACACTTTGGTATTGTTGATTCATGACATTACTTAAGGCCCACCCACTCAGAGAATAAACTGTCAGTTATTGAGTGACTCGTCCAGAAGACCTGTAGCTGTACTAGTACTGAAATGGACAGAAGGCCATGTCAAACATTGAGGAGATGCGCATTGTGGTGAACGTGTGGGGGCTGGCATGACAGTGTTCGCGATGGCGACTGGGTGGAGGGGCTGAAGCTCCTGCGGTCGCGGCATGGCCGGAGCGGTGCTTTGCTGGGAGGGCCTTAAATGGCATTCACACGTGCATTTTTGAAGGAAATGCAACTTCTCTAGTTTGATTTGCCACCATATGTTTAGGACACTTCATTGAGGAAAGGACATGAGCTATCATCTGATCACCGCCTTGTGTTGAGTTGGATCAAATGGCACGGGAGGATGCCAGGTAGGCCGCCTAGACGGAAAAGTTTAGTGAGGGTATATTGGGAACCCCTGGTTGAAAAACTTTTCAGAAAAATCTTCAGCTACCTATGACAGCTTCAACCACCATCTCAGTGGAGGAGGGGGAAATTTCACTTTGCACAAATGTAATAATTTTGTTTAGTGTGTAGATTTACTGACCTGTACATTTCCAGAGCTTGTGTATACTGAAGCACATTGTTGTATTCTCCATACAGACTGGAAATGCAGACTGTAAAGTTCATCATTTCATTTCTTTCGTTGGTTTTCTTGTTTCTTATAGGAATCCAAATGAGATTATGTACATTTTCTGCTCTGGGCTCTGTCAGAAGAGTGACATGTGTAGCATTGCAGTTTAGGGGAATTTGACACATGATGTCTGTATCAGTAAAAGGAAAACCAAAGTCTTCTGTGTGAAATAAAACTTTTGCTGGAGTAGTTCCACCTAAATGTCCAACACAGCAGAAAAGGCAGTGGAGCGGCTGGATGGAGTCTCTTCGAAACATGCCAATGATGCGTATGTCGAAACCAGTCACTCTCTGATCCATGAAGGCCGAGAGTAGTAAATGTTTAGTATTATTGAGAGGAGTGATGGTCTGGTCAGAAATTTTTGATGGGCAAACTAGTGAAGGCCCACGAGGTGCCGGGACTGACCTGTCTGCTTTAGGTGGTCTCACATTAATGATGAGCAGACAGATCAATAAAGAGATGGTTATAATAATGAAGACCTTCTTTATTAAGTAATTTGTCTGTCCCATTGCAGAATCCCAACCTGAAGAAAAAAAAAAAGAACCACAGAAAGACATATATTAGATAGACAATCCAAAGTCACAACACCTGGAGCATACAGTCAGTTCAATATCATTAAAATCAAATTTACAATTTTAAACTTGGCAATTATTTTAGACTAAACTAAACTTACACTTTTGTTGCATTGGTTACACATAAAACTGTTCACTTTTGCAATCTTTTGATATAATATTGACATTGATAAACTTTAAACTCCCCATCCATTAAAAATAATGAGGCCTCCCAGATGATAATTCAACATTTTTCAGAAACCAAGAATGGAGGTCAAGTCAATTCTCTACAATTACCTGTATTCACATGACATGACTGGTGAAGAAACTACAACAACAAACAAATTTTACCATCCATCTATTATCTTTACCCGTTTATTCCATTTTGGGTCACGGGGGTCGCTGGTGCCCATGTCCAGCAATCACTGTGCGAGGGGCGGGGGACACCCTGGACAGGTCGCAAGTCCATCACAGGGACACATAGAGACAAACAAGACAAACAACCATTCACTCTCTCACTCACACCTAGGGACAATTTAGAGTTACCAATCAGCCTAACATGCATGTTTTTGGCTGTGGGAGGAAATCGGAGCACCCGGAGAAAACCCACGCATGCACGGAGAGAACATGCAAACTCCACCCAGAAAGGCCCCTGGACCGGGGTTTGAACCAAGAACCTTCTCGCTGAGAGGCAGCAGCTCTACCAGTTGCGCCACCGTGCTGCCCTAACAAATTTTACCATTTGTTAATATTATAATTTAAAACAACTCAGGATATGACAGCTATAGAAACATCAAATTTGACATTCATAAATACAGTAGTACAGTTCAGTCAGTCACGCAAACCTGATTTGAGTCATTAGCAACAATCAGACTTGTAGATCTTTGTCATTTCTATT
>NC_056518.1:12393175-12409749 GCF_014905685.2 Nematolebias whitei | reverse complement strand
TGATCTGTCTGAGTCATTAGCAACAATCAGACTTGTAGATCTTTGTCGTTTCTATTATTGCAGGACACAAGATTACTTTCTGAAAAGACATTATGTTGACAGTTGACCATGTTTTTACATTCTGACTCCCAGCAGCTTCTCTAGGTCCTTGTGAAAAAAAAAAAAACTATTGACAGTCGTGATGCAGTTCTATTTGCAATTTGACCCCCCCAAAACATGCATGCAAACAGCCCCCTTTTTTTTTTTGCAGCAGACTTTTTTTAAATGATGTAGAAGGATGGAGAGACATGCTTGGATGTAATAATTAAACATTTGTTACATTTTTTTGATAAGCATTGTCCACTGAAAATCCATAACTACCAAAAGTAGAGTAGAGTTGGATGACTGAAGGTTTACTAAATGCTTGTTAAATGCACTTTATAAAAATTTCACAAGACTAAGAACTAAAGAAGCTAAAACTAAACATAAGAGATACAAGAATGAATTTAATATTATAAAGAAATATTAGATGAAACATAAAGGTGCTCAGGTGCCCAAGCCTCAATGGGGCCCTAAGCAAAATTTGGTTTGGGGCCCTCTATTTCTGCTAATAATGTGGATTACTGCAATGATGATCAGATAATTCACCCATCTAACATAAACTCATTTCAACTCTGACAGCCCTGTTTACATTATCCTATATGTATATATCATCTTGTGCTGGGGTGTAAAACTCATTTTTATTGTGGGCCACATCAACCTCATGAAAGTCCTCAAAAGGACAGATAAGGCAGAATGTATTGGTAAAACTATTAACATAGTGGTAAAATAATAACTTTCTCTGTATTCGATGACTACTTCTAAAAATTAAATATTTTCTGTTTGAGTAATTTGGTATTATAAACATAAAAACTGTTTTGATATGACTGATGAAGCAGTCCAAGAAAGCCAACTTGCCATGAGGTCTCACTCTCTGATAGAGGACATTTGCAAACCGAGGTGTACCGCAAACCCACCCACACAGACCAGTATTTGCAGTTTGACTCCCATCACCCTTTAGAGCACAAGTTAGGAGTCATCAGGACTCTGTATCACAGAGCAGACAGCGTCCCCACTAGCTCAGGAGCCAGGCAGAAGGAGAAATCCCACACAAGACAGGCTCTAGAGCAATGTGGATATCCTAACTGGGCCTTCCTAAAAGCAGAGAAGAAACCCAAACAGGACTCCAGTCAGCCAACAGGTGAAAAGGAGGAACCCAGACCCAGACCAGTGGTCATTCCATATGTTGATGGAGTATCAGAGAAACTGAGATGTTTATTTTCTAAACATAACGTCCCAGTGGCTTTTAAACCCCAAAATACATTACGGCAAAGACTGGTTCATCCCAAAGATCCAGTCCCCCGGCACAAACAGAGTAATGTTGTGTATGCTGTTCAGTGTCAGGAGGGCTGTGATCAGTCTTACATCAGGGAAACTAAACAGCCACTGGCCAAAAGGATGGCCCAGCACAGAAGATCAACATCATCAGGTCAGGACTCTGTGGTCTACACTCATCTCCAGGCCAGCGGTCACTCTTTCAGGGATGAAGATGTTCACATCCTGGACAGAGAGGAACGATGGTTTGAGAGAGGAGTAAAGGAGGCCATCTTTGTGAAAAGAAATCGTCCATCATTAAACAGGGGTGGAGGCCTCCAGGTTCAACTGTCCCCCTCTTACAATGCTGTGATTACTAGTATCACTCAGCCCTCTGTGAACAGTAAACAGCCATCAGTGTGCTAATGATCCATTGTTAGGCTGATGGTCCTTCTTGAGCATGTGATCAGCTGGTTTTGGTTGTCAGCAGCAAAACTGGTTGATCCACTCTGAGAAGGTGCTATTTAAGAGACTGAGCTGAAAACAGCACCTCAGACTGAGGAAGTCTCTTGGATGAGAGACGAAACGTTTCTACATTTTTTTTTGTTGTTTTGCTTTGTTTTGTTTTTTTTGAATGTCCAGAGGACCAGATTTAACTTTTTTAGATTTTTCTACCTGGATTATTGAGCATGTATCAGGATATCTCTACAACCTAGTTCCATCTTATATTACAGATCTTATTGTTCCATATTTTCCTAACAGAGCACTTCGCTCTCAGGCTGCAGGCTTACTCGTGGTTTCTAGAGTTTCCAAAAACATAATGGGAGCTTTCAGTTATCAGGCTCCTCTCTTGTGGAACCAACTTCCAATTTCTGTCCGTGAGGCTGACACATTATCCAGTTTAGGCTTTAGACTCTCCTTTTTGCTAAATCCTACAGTTAAGGTCGGCTTGGGTTTCCTGATCTGTCCCTTAGGTATGCTCCTATAGTCTTAGACTGCTGGAGGACAAACTGACCACATTTTTTCACTCTGCTACTGTCAACCAGTTTAGTAATTTTAATGATTTTTTCTATCCTAAGATGTGTGTTTTTTTTGTCTTTCAGGTACACCTGGACCTCCCATTCTGTGTTCATTTGTCTCTACATTCTGTCCTCTCAAACCAGCCGTCCAAAGCAGATGGCCGCTTGTCCTGAGCCTGGGTCTGCTGGAGGTTTCTTCCTTTTAAAAGGGAGTTTTTCCTTTCCACTGTTGCCATTGCACTTGTTCAGGATGGGAGACTGCAACGAAGCCAAGATTCAACTTGTCTGCTGGATTCCTTAGATAGAGAACTTTACTAATTGGCTTTTCTATGTACAAAGTATGTGAATGTTTCTGTAAAGTGCCCTGAAACAAGTTTGTTGTGAATTGGCGCTATATAAATAAACTGAATTTAATTGAATAGCCTCCCTGCACTGGCTACCCGTATATTTTAGGGTTCATTTAAAAATTATTTTATTTGTTTTTAACGCTCTTAATGGACTAGCCGTATTCGATCTGTCCGAGCTGCTAGATCCATACACATCCTCTCAATCCCTCAGGCATTGTGATCAGCTGCTCCTGAGTGTGCCGAAGACAAAGTGTAAGCTCAGAAGAGACCGTGCTTTTGCTGTGGCAGCTCCTAAACTGTGGAACGACCTTCCCTTGAACATCAGATAAGCCTCTTCCCTGTCTGTTTTTAAACCTTGACTTTTTATCATTTTAATTGCTTTTTATTATCCAACTGTATGATTGTTTTATTATGTGTACTGTATGTGTACAACTTTTATTTTGTGACTTTTAATCATTCTAATCACTTTTATTATCTGACTGTATGATTTATTTTTATTATGTGTACTGTACAGCACTTTGGTCCTGTGTGTATAAAGTGCTCAATAAATAAAGCTGGTATGGTACTGTATGTGTAAAGGGAAACAAAGATCTCTGCTCCTCTCCCCTGTCTGGATCGTTTGCTGGGAAGGAACACAAGTTTATGTCAGAATTAAGCAACACCTTTATTTTTTACAGACTTCCAATGCATGAACAAGAGAGAATTGTATACATATTTATATTTTACCTGCATTCAGGGGCCCTCTGTACAATTTTGAGGTGCTCACGTCTGTTCCTACATTTATAGACTGTCTTTCTCCACACAGTGACATTTCCTGTTTTCAATTCCTGTCCAATAAACACCTTACAGACTCTCTGAAGTCCCTGTCCAATCAACCAGGCACACATTAGTTTCATCTCTTTCCACTGAATCCGTGACACATTACAAGAACCAGTCTTACATAATCTTACAAAGACTGTGAGATTCTGATTATCCCCTTGGCAACCTGTTACATTATCTTTAGATTGCTCCACTAAAAGCCAGGGTCCCTTTGACCTATTAAGCTACTCTTTTACTCATTAATTATTTTTTCATCACCCAACAACACTCAAATGATGTGAACTATAATTTAACTTCAGTTACCTGAGCAAGAACCTGTTTGATGCTTTGTTTGTCATTAAAGGCCTCATTAGAAATAAGTAACTATTTTCCTACAGACAGCAGAAAGTGTCATGGTTTGATTTTAAAGTTAGCAGTCGTTGAAAAGATATTTATTGGCTTATGGCCACATTTAACAGAAATTCTAGCCATCTTTATATGATCTATTTTCCATAATTCATAATTAAACCTATTGTTCACTAATCCATATTATGTTATTTTCCACCATTTATCATCAAACATTATTTTATTCCCAACATGGTATGTTGGGAATAAAATAATGGTATAGTATGTATAGTATGGTATAATAAAGTATGAAACAATGATGGAATATATTACAGTGTTTGTCAGTTTCATGTGGTTAAAGTACCCCACAACCATGTACAGTGCCTTGCGAAAGTATTCCGCTCCCTTGAACTTTTCAACCTTTTGCCACATTTCAGGCTTCAAACATAAAGACATAAAATTTAAAAAAATTTTTAAGAATCAATAACAAGTGGGACACAATCATGAAGTGGAATGAAATTTATTGGATGTGTCAAACTTTTTTAACAAATAAAAAACTGAAAAGTGGGGCGTGCAATATTATTCGTCCCCTTTACTTTCAGTGCAGCAAACTCACTCCAGAAGTTCAGTGAGGATCTATGAATGATCCAATGTTGTCCCAAATGACTGATGATGATAAATAGAATCCACCTGTGTGTAATCAAGTCTCCGTATAAATGCACCTGCTCTGTGATAGTCTCAGAGTTCTGTTCAAAGTGCAGAGAGCATCATGAAGACCAAGGAACACACCAGGCAGGTCCGAGATACTGTTGTGGAGAAGTTTAAAGCCAGATTTGGATACAAAAAGATGTCCCAAGCTTTAAACTACCCCAAGGGGCACTGTGCAATCAATCCTATTGAAATGGAAGGCGTATCAGACCACTGCAAATCTACACCAAACATGTGGAAGAAGGTGCTCTGGTCACATGAAACCAAAATCAAACTGTTTGGCCACAATGCAAAATGATATGTTTGGCGTAAAAGCAACACAGCTCATCACCCTGAACACAC
The DNA here is from genome assembly GCF_014905685.2 of Nematolebias whitei. NCBI lineage: Eukaryota > Metazoa > Chordata > Actinopteri > Cyprinodontiformes > Rivulidae > Nematolebias > Nematolebias whitei. The sequence goes on along the minus strand of NC_056518.1, from coordinate 12,404,858 downwards.
CATCCCCACTGTCAAACATGGTGGTGGCAACATCATGGTTTGGGCCTGCTTTTCATCAGCAGGGACAGGGAAGATGGTCAGATCTGAAGGGAAGATGGGTGTGGCCAAATACAGGACCATTCTGGAAGAAAACCTGTTTGAGTCTGCAAGAGACCTGAGACTGGGGCGGAGATTTATCTTCCAACAAGACAACGATCCAAAACATAAAGACACATCTACAATGGAATGGTTCACAAATAAACATATCCAGGTGTTGGAATGGTCAAGTCAAAGTCCAGACCTGAATCCAATCGAGAATCTGTGGAAAGAGCTGAAGACTGCTGTTCACAAACGCTCTCCATCCAACCTCACTGAGCTCGAGCTGTTTTGCAGGAAGAATGGGCAGAATTTCACTCTCTGTGCAAAACTGATAGAGACAAACCCCAAGAGACTTGCAGCTGGAACTGCAGCAAAAGGCGGCGCTACAAATTATTAACGCAAGGGGGCCGAATAATATTGCACGCTCCACTTTTCAGTTTTTTATTTGTTAAAAAAGTTTGACACATCCAATCAATTTCATTCCACTTCACGATTGTGTCCCACTTGTTGTTGATTCTTCACAAAAAATGAAAATTTTGTATCTTTATGTTTGAAGCCTGAAATGTGGCAAATGGTCGAAAAGTTCAAGGGGGCTGAATACTTTCACAAAGCACTGTAAAATGCTTCCGGGTGCTTTATCTGCAGTGAGTTAATGGTGTCATACAGCTCCTTTGATGCTTTGTTAGAATTAGCACTCGGTGGGTTGTAAACAATGGTGACAAACACTGCAGTAAACTCCCATGGCAGATAGTACGGCCGACATTTCACAGCAATAAGTTCATCTCAGAGCAGTAGCGTTGTACCAGTCCACAGTTCATACACAAATCTTCAATGATGAACATAAAGAGTCCTCCCCACTGTGTATTACCTGACCGATGGTCATGGTCCGCTCGGAATAACTGAAGACCATTGAACTGGAAAGCTGAATCCAGCAAGTTGTTATTAAGCCAGATTTTCGTTAGGCAAAGAACAGCCCAGTTCTTCATCTCTGTAGAAGCATTCATCCTCAGATGTAACAAGTCCATTTTGTTATCTATTGAGCAGACAGTGTCCAGAAAGAGTGTAGGAGTCTGTGGCCTTCTAGCCTTTAGCTGGGCCAACGCATCCGCCCGCTTTCCCTTCTTCTGTTTCCGGGCACATCGTTTCCTCTTGACCGTTGCTCCTCACACTTTCCGTTGTACTCAGGAGCCGCCGTCTGCCGAGTTCAGATTTTAGCCTCAGAGATAAATTAATAACCGAACTGTCTCTGATGGCCATCAGTTAGGTTGAGCTGTATTTGAGCCATGAATTTATCACTGAACTAGTGCCAAAAACAGCCTCATAGGAATTAAAAAAATTCAAATAAGGCTTAATCCCAGGAGCATGAGAAGCCACTGCACTTCTGTTTGCCACCGTAGTAACAAGCATATACAATATATACAGACCCTTTCCAAAAAAAATTTAAATATCATGGAAACGTTGTTTAACGTCCATAATTCCATTCAAAAATTTTATCTTTAATAGATGATATATTCAGTTCCCACAATTTAAACAACTTCAAGCGTTATTTTTACATAATTTGGGTTTCCAGCTCATGAAACCCACGAAAACAGGATTTCAAAAAATTAGAATACTGGCCTAACCCATGATTTATAAATTGTCTTTTGCAGACTCTGGAGGACAGTAGTTGTTTTTCAGATTATTTTGAGGTCCACACCCCAGAGGAAGAAGACAAAAGAAGAAGTCGATGTACCGGCTGGGAAGTTCCCTCAGTGAAAGTTTGGTCAGCTAAGTTGCTGTTACATTAATAAAGGCACAGAGTTTCTTCAGAGGGAATCAAATATTTAATAAAATATTAACCAGTTTTATCTAAAAAAGTTAAATCTGGTCCTCTGGACATTCAAAAAAAAACAAAACAAAGCAAAACAACAAAAAAAATGTAGAAACGTTTCGTCTCTCATCAGGTCATAAATGCAGGTCATAAATGCTTTAAACTGAGTGTGACACACTAATCATCTACTAAACTCAAAGCACCTGCATAGGTTTCCCCAGGTGTCATTAAATTGCTTCACTTTGGTCCATTTGTCTCAGTTCGGTTCAATATGGGGAAGACTGCAGACATAACAACTGCCCAGAAGACCATCACTGATACCCTCCATAGGATGAGTAATCCACAAAAGTTCATAGCTAAGGAGGCTGGCTGTTCACAGAGTGCTGAGTTCAAGCATATCAATGGAAAGTCTCATGGAAGGGCAAAATGTGTCAGGAGAAGATGCACCAGCAAAAGAGATGACTGTGGGTTTCAGTGGATTATCAAACAGAGAAGTATTTCTATTGTTTCGATTATACAGAACACCAAACAAGCAGAACAGCAAGTCCACATATGTCCTCCTGTGACACATGGGTTTCATTATCTTCAAACTGGGCCTCTTATAACAAAGTCTTACTTCACCCATTTCCTCCACAAGGTGGTGTCTAATGAATTACTAAAAGGACAGACAGACATCAGAAAAAAAGAATAAAAGAAAGGAGGAGGGAACAGGGCAGAGATGAGGAGAAATTAAATCTACTCCAAGGAATTTGCATCAAATATTTTGTCATAGTATACCAAGAAAGGTTGTCATATCTTCTGAAACTTTTCAGCTGGATTTTGAACTGTACTTCTTATTGCTTCAAGCTGGAGGAATGACATAATGTCACGCACCCAGCGTGACAGGTTTGGGGGTACGGGGTTTTTCCAATTAGTAAGAATTAGTCGACATGCTATTAATGTGGAAAATGCTATCAATTGGGATTGGCTTTTTGAAATCCTTTTAGTATGCACTACCCCAAATATAGCAGTGATAGGGTCTGGATCAATTTTCTCTTTACAAATATATGTAAATGTATTGAAGGTCTCTGACCAGAATGTGCCTAATCTAAGACATGACCAAAACATGGGAGCCAAAAAGGCTGGCGCTTTGTGACAGCGAATGCAGTTTGGATCGACAGTAGGATATTTTAGTCAGTTTGGTTCTAGCGAAGTGCAGGTGATTGAAAACCTTAAATTGTATTAATCTGTATCTAACACATTAAATAATGTGTATATTTTATGTATAGCCCTTTGCCAGATTTCATCTGTCAATTCTATGTTTAGGTCCTCCTCCCACTGCATTTTTAAAGGCAGAAGAGATGGACATTTTATGGCTTGGATGACAGTATGCAGCTGGGACACACCACCCGACTGTCCAGATTCGAGTATCAGACATTCATCAAGAAGACAAGCTTCTGGTTTTAAAGGAAATGTAAAAAAACTCAGCACAAACAAAATCCCGGACCTGTAGATATCTGAAAAAATGAGAATTTGGTAAGTCAAATTCCATTAGCAAATGATCAAAATAAACGAATGTCCCATCTACGAAGAGGTCTTCCACACATTTTATGCTTTTCACAACCAGGTATGGAAGGTCGTATTTATAAGAGATTGTTTGAAGAGGACGTTTGAGGTTAGGGGCATGGACACTAAGGCTTGCACAAGACCAAAGTGTTTACGAAGCTGGGTCCATATACACAAACTGCCCCTCACAGTAGGATTACTGGTATGCGTGCCCACTGCTGCCGACAGTGGAGCACACGATATTGAGGCTAAAGAGATGGACGGGCATGAATATTGCTCCATTAAGGACCAGCTCGGGCCATTCCTGCTCATCGATGTACTGTGCCATATTGTTAATTTAAAAACATTGGCAGCCCAATAGTAATATAGAAAGTTTGGTAGGGCTAGCCCACCATCTCCTTTACATCTCTCTAGAACTGTTTTTCGCACTCGAGATATGGTTTTGTTCCAAATAAATGTACTGATGTGCCTGTCAAGTTCTCTGAAGAATGTTTTGGTAAGAAGATGGGGATTGTTTGAAAAAGGTATAAGACTTTGGATAAAATAACCATCTTTACCAAATTAATACATCCAGCCAGGGACATGGGCAGGGTCGACCAGCGTTTGAGATCTCCCTTGAGTTTTACCACTGTTGGTTTAAAGTTATTTTGAAATAGGTCATTATAACTACGTATAACTTTAACTTCAAGATATGTCATAAAGTCCATCATAGTCCTGAATGGGTATGAATCAAAGGAGTAATTTTTGGCTACAACATTAATCGGAAACAATACACTTAGTGAAATTTATCCTGTAACCTGAAGATTTACCAAACTGCGAGATTATGTCTAGACATTTCGGAATGTATTATTATGTATTAGGCCGCCCATCATGATGTCCCGTACATCACTGTTGGATCGCAGTACTATGGCAAGTGGCTCAATAGCCAAATCAAAGAGAAGAGGGGAAAGAGGACACACTTGTCGTATTCCTTTTTGAAGGGTGAAGTATGAAGAATAGTAATTATTGGTCCTTTCTCTAGCAATCCTGTGTATACAGAACTCAACAATGGAATCAATTTATTGGCAAATGCTTTATAAAACTCAGTTGGATACCCGTCTGGGCCAGGTGCCTTTCCGTTACTCATTAACTTAATTGCATGTCCAATTTCAGCATCTGATATCGGCTGCTCAAGGTTGGCCTTATCCTCTTCAGTTATAGTTGGGAATGTTACTTTTTCTAAAAAATCATGACTACCAGAATACTCTGAAGAATATAATGACATGTAAAATAATCTGAGATGATTGTTAATATCTTTTGGATCAGACTTCACTTCACCATCTTGTGATTGTATGTCTGTGATAAAATTAGAAGCGAAGTGCTGATGCACCTGGTGGGACAGCAGCCTACCCACACTTTCTCCATGCTCAAAGTACTTCTATTTCGTATAGGCTTCGCCCTTTAAGGCTGTCACTGGTGGGTTTCATCCCGTCGCGCGAAGCTCAGCACTGAAAACTTTAGTCCACGCTCACCTGCTGTGTGGGCCTCACCCGGTCCGTATAAATTACGGTGAGACCAGGTAATCAGTTCCCCATTTTTCTTCGGCAAGCAACCAGCACTGTTTTTTACAAAAACATGATGTCCAGCACCAGCACCATCCGCCTGTGCCCATCCTGCAAGACCGGCTACATGCTGAGCTTCGACCGGCACAACATCTGTGAAGGATGCCTGGGTCCCCGCCACGCCGACCTCGCCTCCTCCTGCCGTCTCTGTAACCTCCTCCCTCCTGAGGAGAGGCAGAGGCGAGCAGCCATGTTCAAGGAGGCTAACATCGAGGAGTGCCTCTCCGTGATGGGGGACTGTTCGCTGGACGACGCTATAGCCTTTTTTTGATGCCGAGTCACGGAGCGAATAGATGATTCCTCCAGGAAAGGCGATGTCAGCAGCAGCCCCGCTGCTTATTCCCTCCTAGAGAGCATAGCGTTGGAACAGCCCCCCCCCCCCCCCCCCCAACATGACGGATGCGCTGTTCGGGGCCAATTTCAAGGCCATGCTTGAAAAGTCGAAGAAGTCGGAGGAGGTGTCGGAGACTGTGCGCCACCTGATGAAGCCGCCCCCCTCCTCCCGCCCCCCGGCCCGCTGGAGAGATCGTTGTGGCCGGAGACAGCAGCAGAGACGTTCCATAGCTGCAGCAGCATCCTCCCGCCCCGCTCCGCCGCCGGCCCCTCTTGCCAGAGAACAGTCCTTCTCATCATGGCAACCAGCGGCTCAGCATTTCCCCAGAGACCGCCAACAGGTGCCACCCTGGAACAACCAGTGGCAGGGCTCACGGGGGAGAAGATACAAGAAATGACTCCTTGCGGAGGATGTGTGTATGCATAATGATGATATGAGTTTTAAAATAAAACAAAAACATCATTCAGAGAATAAAGTGTCTGATGCCAGCCTGACTGTCAAATCGAATGATCTCAAAGCGGCTTCTCTTCACGCATCCTCCACACAAATCGAGCCGGTAACCTCAAAACGGGTTTTTAAAAGTCACCGCAGCTCGAGAAGCCACACAAAATGCTCGGTTGACACAGCAGCTAAAAATAATTTTTTTCAGCAGATCGAGCCCCCCCAAAAAACTCGCTCTCAGCCCAGGTTGTGTTCTGATTTTTCTGACCACAGCGGGAACAAACGCGTTCCCCCACGGCAACTGCAATCTCCACGCAAGCGGCGTCGCATTTCTAAAGGCGCTCATACCTCCCCTCAGTGCGCGTCAGCTCACATGAACTCTAATGTGAGCCCGCAGCCTGAGCACAGCAGAGAGGCGTTCCCAGAGCCAATTCTGCAAGGCCCCCCTTGGGTCAACCCAGGAGAATCTCCGGAGTGGTTGACGGCGGTGGGGGCCCTATCTTGGCTAATATCCATAAAGGACCTGACACAACACAAAAATGCGTGCCCGCTCCCAGAGAGTTACACAGAGTGGCAAAGAGTGTCCTGATGCATGTTCAATAATCCAGGTAGAAAAATCTAAAAAAGTTAAATCTGGTCCTCTGGACATTCAAAAAAAACAAAACAAAGCAAAACAACAAAAAAAGGTAGAAACGTTTCGTCTCTCATCCGAGAGACTTCCTCAGTCTGAGGTGCTGTATTCAGCTCAGTCTCTTAAATAGCACCTTCTCAGAGTGGATCAACCAGTGTTGTTGCTGACAACCAAAACCAGCTGATCACATGCTCAAGAAGGACCATCAGCCTAACAATGGATCATTAGCACACTGATGACTGTTTACTATTCACAGAGGGCTGAGTGATACTAGCAATCACAGCATTGTAAGAGGGGGACAATTGAACACGTAGGCATCCACCCCTGTTTAACGATCGACAGACGAAACGTTTCTACATTTTTTTGTTGTTTTCCTTTGTTTTGTTTTTTTTGAATGTCCAGAGGACCAGATTTAACTTTTTTAGATGGCAAAGAGTGTGTTCCCTGGACAGATGGATGGACCGTCTGATCAGCAGTGATTACACGCTACAGTTTGCAGCTCAACCCCCACCATTCAGAGGGATTATAGAGACAGTTCTGTCATCTCCAGAACAGATCTTGTCTCTCCACTCAGAAGTGTAGGAATTACTGATAAAAAAAACGTAATTTCCAGTGTTCCCAACGAAGAGGAAAACACAGGGTTTTACTCACGTTACTTCCTGGTTCAGAAGAGGACCGGAGAAATGAGACCCATTTTGGACTTATCCGTATTCAACAATTCGATCATGGAGAGACAATTTCCCATGCTGACAACCAGACAGCTATTGGACAACATTCACCAGAATGACTGGTTTACCTCCATAGATCTAAAAGACACCTATTTTCACATACCAATCATTCCAAAACACAGAAAATTCCTGTGCTTCTCCTTCCAAGGGACCCAGTACCAGTACAACAGGCTCCCCGTTCGGCTATTCCCTCGCACCACACACGTTTTCGGAATGCGTGGAGACGGCTCTGCAGCCGCTACACAGAGCAGGGATGAGAATTTTGTTCTATCTGGACGATCTGCTGCTGCTGACCCAATCCAGGCAGGAAGCAGCTGCGCAAACCAAAGCGCTGACGTCACATCTGTTAAACCTGGGTTTCGCCATAAACTGGGAAAAGAGTTCGGTTCTCCCGGCCCAGATGATCGTTTATCTGGGAGTGGAGCTAAACTCAGTCACTATGAGGGCCCATTTATCACAGACAAGAGCCGAAGCTCTAAAGGACCAGCTCAACCGCGTAAAACCCGGCAGAGTAGTAACGGCTGTCTCTATCATAAAACTGTTGGGAACGATGTCGTCAGCTCATGCTGAGGTTCCGCTGGGCTTACTCCACATGAGACGCCTTCAGAGATGGTTCGTTCGCCTGCGCATAGATCCGGTACGTCAGAAGAGACGAATGATATCTGTGCCCCCCTCCGTGGGAACTGACCTCAAGCACTGGGGAAACTCTCTCACTCTGTCAGAGGGAGTTCCTATCAGCAGACCTACGTCACACATCTCAGTTTTCACAGGTGCGTGCATCCCTGTCAGGCTGGGGAGGAACGTGCCTGTCTCAACCGGTGGGGGCGCTGTGGCCACCTCACAGATCAGCTCATATAAACATTTTGGACTGTTTCACAGTTTGGATTGTGATTCAGTATTTTGCTCCCCTGTTACGGAATCAGCATGTTCTAATTCACACAGACAACAAAGTGACTGCAGCTTACATAAACCGGCAGGGGGGCGTGTGCTTAGCCCAACTGTTATGCATTCTGAGGCAGCTGTTGTGTTGGGCTCACAAAAACCTGCTCTCCATCAGAGCAGTGTACATTCCCGGCGTCCTGAACAGAGGAGCGGACATAATGTCCAGGGGCGGTCCACACCATGAGGACTGGAGTCTCTATCCCGAGCTGATTTCTTGGATTTGGAGCAGGTTTGGCAGAGCAGCAGTGGATTTGTTTGCCACACGGTAGAATGCCCAGTGTCAACTATGGTTCTCACTGAGCCCACGGGACGACTCACCGTTAGGAGTGGACGCTTTTACCCACAGCTCATGGCCCAAAATGCTCCTTTACGCAATTCCTCCAGTCCCTCTAATATCACGGTTTCTGAACTGAGTCTGGGAGGAAGAACTGTCAGCCATTCTTGTAGCCCCCGAGCGCGTGAGCGCCCCGTGGTTCCAAAACCTGCGACAACTGTTATCGGGTCGACCATGGAAACTGCCTTGGAGGGACGATGCTCTACTCCAGGCAGGAGGAGTGATCAGGAGTCACCCAGAAATAGGCCAACACCTTTGGGTCTGGCCGCTGAGCGGATCCGCTTAGAGAAGATGGGCCTCTCTCAGGAAGTGGTGCGCACAATCCAACACTCACGTGCTGCTTCCACCACAGCGCTGTACAGATCAAAGTGGACAGCTTTTCAGCACTGGTGCACGGAGAAAGGTATAGAGGCCATCTAATGTCCACTAGGTGGTGTGCTGTCCTTTCTGCAGCAGCTGATGGACAGAAATCTGGCGTTCAGCACAATTAAAACATATGCTGCAGCTATTTCCTCCTGTCATGAAGGCTTCGGTGACAGAACAGTTTTTAATCATCCGCTGATGAAGCGTTTTCTAAAAGGTGTACAGAGGCACAGACCGGTGTCACGCCCACTAGCTCCACAGTGTGACCTAACGATTGTTCTACAAGCCCTGATCAAAGCTCCTTTTGAACATTTAGATCAGGTTTCACTTAAATTCTTGTCACTTAAAACAGCCCTGCTGTTGGCTTTGACATCTGCAAAGAGAGTGAATGATTTATCTGCGCTCTCTGCTGCCCCGTCATGCCTCAGGATTCAAGCTGTTGGCAGCTCAGCTGCGCTGAGACCTAATTCAGCTTTTATGCCTAAAAATATCACAAGCTCATTTAAATCGAGAATGATAACACTGGAGGAATTTTATCCTCCTCCTCATAAGTCAGAAGAAGAAGCATCTTTTCATCTCCTCTGTCCTGTGCTTACGCTGACATGTTACATAACACGCACAGCCACACTGTGTCAGACTCAGCATCTGTCACACTGGCTGTGTGAGGCCATTTCTGAAGCTTACAGAGCATCAGGATTGGAGCCTCCTGAGAACCTCAGAGCTCATTCCACCAGAGGAATCGCATCTTAGACAGCTTTGCATAATGGAATGACAGTGCAGGATATTTGTACTTTTCTCTCTGGGGCACTCCTGTGCATGGAATGCGTAATTACTCAGCGCACTTCTGTGCATGGTGCACGTAATAGAAGGCTGAGTGATGAAATATTTTTTGGTGCAAGCGGGCACTTCATATTGTGTCTGAAGGGACCCAGTGAGGCATAGACTTCATCCTGCTTCTCCTTTATCCCACCAGGGACAGCCTTAAAGGGCAAAGCCTATACAAAATAGAACATTGGTTACGTACTGTAACCCCAGATTCTATGAGTATAGGCATAGCCCTTAAAGCTCTGGGCCTCACTGGTTCCTAAATGGCTGAAGAAAAAAGCTATTTGGGAGCCGATTACCCGGTCTCACCATAATTTATATGGACCGGGTGAGGCCCACACAGCAGGTGGGCATGGACTAAAGTTTTCAGTGCTGTGCTTCGCGCGATGAGATGAAACCCACCAGTGACAGCCTTAAAGGGCTATGCCTATACTCATAGAATCTGGGGTTACAGTACGTAACCAACGTTTTGTCTAGATTTCAAGAATTTTTCTCCTACTTCTTAGGTAAAAGTGGATCAGTTTCAGTTTGTAGTGCTATTACATTCTTGTGGACATTAGCCGAAGGGGCAGTGGAAAGTAGCTGATCGACATCATTAATTAATTTGATCAATTCATTAAAACACTTGGATTTATTTCTGTTTAGATGAGCAGTATACTCTATTATTTGACCCCTAATATATACTTTAAGAGTTTCCCATAATGTTAGAATATTAGTATCTGGCAGCTGGTTAGTTTCAAGAAAAACATCAATCTGTGTTGAGATAAAGTCTACAAACGATTCATCAGACAACAACGAGGTGTTAAACGGCCAGTTACAGTATATTGAGTTGGCCTCTTGGCTTGGAGCTGAAGCTCCATTAAGACTGGGGAGTGGTAAGAGATGACAATACTTTCATAGCTACAAGACTCAACTAAATTAAGTATTTTTTAATCCAACAACAAAAAAAAATCTATTCTTGAATTTGTCTGATGGATGGCAAAGAAAAAAAGGAAATTCCTTTGAAGTGGGATTCTTAAATCTCCATGGATCCACTACACCACTGGGCTGACAGAAAATATTTATAGCAGTTGCAGATTTGGAGGGGGCAGTTATAGATGCTTTTGATCGATCTAGAGAGGGCTTGAGAACAGTATAAGTCTCCTCCAAGAATCAGGTGGTATGTACCCAGCTCTGGCGCAGAACCAAATAGTTCTTTCAAGAAGTTTGGGTTGTCCCAATTGGGAGCATATATACTAACCAGGACCACTGGCCAATTATAAAGTCGGCCTTGAACAATTACAAATCGTCCACCTTTACCACGTATGACTCTAGTTTGTGAAAATTGTGCACTTTTACCAATCAAGATGGCTGTGCCCCGACATTTAGAATTTAATTCAGAGTGGTAGACCTGTGATACCCGACCTCTCTGTAATTTAAGAATGTCTTTGGTGTGAAGGGGTGTTTCCTGTAAGAATATTACCTCTGCTTTTAGTTTATTCAGATGAAAGAACACCTTACTTCGCTTTACAGGATGGTTAAGTTCCCTCACAGTCCAGCTTGAAAATTTGGACTGTGAGGGAACAATTCTAATACAATTCCAAACCAATTTGAAATGTCACATGTTGGTCCATTCATAACATCCACAGAAACCATGACTGATAACAACGAGATTAATCCAGTCCAGCTGGATTTGCACTACTGTAAGACCTCATCTCTAGCCCTGAGAGAAAGAAAGAGGAGGAAAAAGACAGAAGTAGAAGCACAAAAACTACACTACAACCAATACAAAAAACGAAACAACCTTTAAAGTTATCCAGTCCTAACACAGCCTTTTGTTGGTCCCTCCCCAAATGAGAGACTGCACCTACCCAACCTCCCAAGCCACTATGAGGCGACATAAAAAAAAAAAACTTACCAAGTGAAGCCGAAGCCCCACACAAACCTTACATGTAAAATATTCAAGTAAACAACTATTAGTATTAAACAAGACCCACAAAACAACTGGTCCACCTTACTGTGTACGTAAAGAGAGAAAAAAAGTTATATATATATATATATATATATATATA
>NC_056518.1:12387714-12393075 GCF_014905685.2 Nematolebias whitei | reverse complement strand
ATATATTCTGGCAGCTATTTGCTGCGAATTATCTGTTTCTGTTCTGGCCTGTTGATTCTGTACCCAACATCTGTTTCCCATGGGAGCATCCATCCATCCATCCATCCATCTTCACTGGGGGGCCGGAGCCCCCCTCAGCCCAACTCAAACTGCAGTTGGGCTACCTCGTCGGGTTTGTTTGTCCATTTGAACTGTGACGTTTTATGGTCTGAAACTTTTCTGCATCATTCATATTATTGTCACTATTTTCAGTTCTCAGATTATCTGGAGTCACTGAATCTTGTTAATACACCTGAATCTGCCCATCACTGCAACTTTCACTGTTTTTGGGTTCTGAATGATCGTGTCTTCATTAATGTTTCTCATGATTCGATTATGGGGGCTAATTGTCACACTAACTCCTGTAATTACACATCAGTCACAAAAAAACTCAAGAAAATGTCTGATAATAATGTTGTTACTGCTCTCAGGGATTCAGCCCAATCCTGGACCCCCCACTATTTATATGACACCAAATGACTTTAAGAACGTGGCTGGTCTTCATTTTCTGCATGTAAACGCACGTAGCCTTCTGAGAAAACTTGATGCCTTGAAAATTCTGGTCAGTTCTTCTGGGGCAGATGTAATCTTCATCTCTGAAACCTGGCTCAACAAATCTGTACTCAACAATGACCTGGCAATCAATGGATTTAACATCTACCGCTGTGATCGTCAAAAAAAAGGGGGGGGGCCGCTATTTACATCAGAGATTCTTTGGTTGCTAGTCCTGCGTCTTCTAATACAATTCCAAACCAGTTTGAAGCCTTAGCTGTAAACATCACCTTGAATGGTGGCCAGATATTATCTGTAGTCTGTTGTTACCGTCCACCCTCAGCAACAGCTGAGGCTCTGTCCGCCCTGATGGAATTTCTTGGTAATTTAAAATTCAAAGAGGTCCTTTTGGCAGGAGACCTCAACATTGATTGGTATAAGTCGACCCCCCTCTGTGATAAATTCAAGGAATGTTGACTGTCTCTCAATCTTACCCAATTGATCAACTCTCCCACTAGATTAAACAAAAACCGTCCTGAAAAATCCTCCATCTTAGACCTGTTTCTAACTAATATGCCTCACAAATTCCCTGGTACAGGTGTATTTGCCAATATCTTGAGTGATCATTGTGTGACAGCGGCTTTGAGAGATATTAAACTTCCACCTTCTAAGCCCAGATTAATTCAAAAAAGGGATCTGAAACATTTTTGTGAACAGTCATTCCTCTGGGAGCTGTCTCACTTTGACTGGCATCATTTTCTGTTAACTGATGACGTGAACCCGCTAAGGGAGGTGACCCCACCTCACTGAACAACTATCGGCCAATCTCTAAACTCTACATTTTAGCCAAGGTTCTAGAAAAACTGATAAACTCTCAAATCAAAAATTACCTGGACTTATTTAACATCTTACCTCCACATCAATCTGGTTTCAGGAAACAACACAGCACAACCACTGCTTCACTGAAGGTTCTTAATGACATTGTTGAAGCACTGGATGCTAAGGATTATTGTGCTACACTTTTCTTAGACCTGTCTAAAGCTTTTGATACTGTGGATCATAACATCTTGTGTCATAAACTCTCAGAAATTGGTTTCTCAGAACACACCATTGGTTGGTTCTCTAACTATCTCTCAGACCGGAGGCAATGTGTTCAACATAATGGTACTTCCTCCAGTTATTTAACAATCAACAATGGTGTACCACACGGCTCAGTCTTAGGACCCACCCTCTTTACCATCTATATACATAACGTAGGTAAAAACATCCCTGATGCATCCATACATTTCTATGCTGATGACACAGTTGTTTATTGTCGAGCTAAAACTGTTGCTAAGGCTTTCCAGCTTTTGAAATCTGCATTTAACTACATCCAGACAGATTTGTTCCACCTCAAACTTGTCCTAAATGCCAACAAAACCAAAGGGATGCTTTTTTCCAAATAGGAAGTTGGTCCCAGCAGTTCTTCCTCCGATTTTATCCTCAAATGGTGTCCCCATTGAGTTTGTTGATTCCTACAAATATTTGGGTATCTTGGTCGACTCACATCTCTCTTTTAAGCTCCATGTGGAAAACTTGGTACAGAAACTGAAAGTTAAACTGTTTTTTTTTTTCAGAAACAGATCCTGTCTAACCCTGAATGCTAGGAAACGCCTTGTATCTGTGACTTTCCTTCCCTCCATTGATTACGGTGACATTATTTACATGAATGCTCCTACAAGAACCCTGCAGATGTTGGATGCTGTCTATCATGGTGCACTAAGATTCATAACTGGCTGTGATTATCGTACCCACCATTACACCCAGTATTCACTGGTTAACTGGACATCATTAACTTCACGCAGACTCTCTCACTGGTACATTTTCCTCTTTAAATCACTTCTTGGTCTGCTGCCTTCATACAGCTCCTCCTACATGTCTCTGCGTGAGTGCAGCTACGGCGTGCGCTCTCAGGACATTATTACTTGCAGTGTTCCCTCAATGAGGACTGAACCAGGCAAAAGGGCCTTCTCCTACTCTGCTCCTGTTTCCTGGAATATCTTACAAAAAGATTTGAAGCTCTCAACCTTGACCTCTCTAAGCGGCTTTAAGAACCTGTTGGAATCTTGGCAGGGTCCAACGCAGACATGTTCCTGTTTTTAGTTTTCTACATTCGCCTTAGAATCTAGCTGTTTTTTTTGTTACCGTTTTCTTTTAGCCATCCTATTTGTAAAAAAACAAACAAACAAACAAAAAAAAAAACCTGCAGTATGACTTTTTATAATTGTTTATTGTTGTTGCTGTTGTCCATTGTTGTCATCTTTCTTTGTTGAAATCAGGTCTCTCTTGTAAATGAGTCCTCGAGGCTCAATGGGATTACCTGACTAAATAAAGGTTGAAAAAATATACACACACACACACACACACACACCCCCCCACACACACACACACACACACACACACATACACACATACATACATACACATACATATGCATACATGCATTAAAAATAAATAAATAAAACTAAAACCCCCAAGGAATTAACATATCACTACATCCTCTCAAAATCTTTACAAACAGTCCTGATTGGTGTGTATTGTCAAAGAGAAAAAAATAAACAATTAAATCAAATAATAAAATATTTATAAATAAAACAAAATAAAGGAAAACCTGCTTTAAAGCTGCAGCTTTCTTATACAGAGAACTCGATCGGCCTCCAAGATGTAGAGACATAATTAAATGTCACCTCATTAGCAGGATTACTATTATGCAGCCATAAGTCCTTTAACGAAGGTGGCAGCTTTCTCTGGGTCGGTGAAGCTCCTCTGCACGCTGTCCTGAGTCATAACCCTCAGTTTTGCAGGATATATAAGACCGTACTTCACTCCCTCGCACTGCCGTAGCTTCTGTCTTACCCGTCCTAAAGCCGCTCTCTGCCTCGCTACAGATTGTATGTAGTCAGGGAACACTCTGATGATGTCACCTGCTTTGGAGACAAGTTTTGATGCTTTATCTGCCCTCCGTAGGATATCCTCCTCCTCTTGGTAATAATGGAACTTGACTACAAAAGCTCTCGGGTCTTGCTGCAGAGTATGGTGTGCCCTGTCGATAACGGGAGGTGCATCCAGGTCCATGACGTTTTGCAGAAGCTTAGCAAAGAAGGTACTCACCGTAACACCCGCTTCACGTCCTTCTTTGACCCCAAAGATGCACAGATTGCACCTCCATGACCTCGCCTCCAGATGCTGCCAAGCCTTCCATCTCTTTCTTAAACTCAGATACCTGTTGCTCCAGGCTGGCTATCACATCTGAGTGAGTATAAGCTGCTGTTTACAAGATAGCGGTGCACTCCTCGAGTATATTAGCTTTGCTATTAGCGTGGTCGATAGCCCACTTCAACTCGTCTCTCAAACCGCTGATTTGTTTGCAAATTTCTTTGTTTTTCATCTCCTCCTTCTCGTCCATTTTCGCAATTAATTCATTTCTTAAAGAGGTTATTGCTTCCAATATAGCTGACTGCTCTGAGCTTGTGTTTTCAACTGATCCACTAGCTTTAGCTGCCTTCCTCGGGTCCGGCATATTTACAAAAATGAAAAGACGTCAGTCTCAAGTAAAAAAAAAAAAGAAAGAAAAAAAAAGTGCCAATCCTCATGGGTTAAAACAATGCACACAGTCGGCCTAAAGCCTCAGATAAAAAAATTAATTGTCTTGTTGGCTGATATTAAGGTCAGTGTGGGGGGGAGCTCAACAAACCATGTCTACATCTCTTCAAGGCCCAACTGGAAGTCCATCAAACATAGACGATTCCAGAATGTGGCAGAGATCCAGAAAGAGTGGAATGAGGCAGGAGTCACAGCTTCAAAAACCATCACATTCAGACGCATCCGGGAGATGGGCTACAACTGTTGGGTTCCTCAGTCCTCTTTTCCAATGAGAGTAAAGTGTGCCTTTCATTCGGAAATCAAGGTCCAAGGGTTTGGAGGAAGAAGGGTGAGGCACAGAGCCCATACTGCTTGAGGTCCAGTGTGAAAAATCAACAGTCAGTCATGATTTGGGGTGCAATGTCCGGTGCGGATGTTGGTAAACGCTGCTTTGTTAAACCCAAGGTCAGCGCAACAGTCTATCAGAATGTTTTAAAGGACTTCATGATTCCTTCTGCCGAGGATCTGTATGGTGATGCAGATTTCATCTTCCAGCAGGACCTGGCCCCAGACCATGCCGCCAGAATCACCTAAACCTGGTTTGAAGCCCATGCCACAGTGCTTGACTGGCCAGCACACTCGCCAGACCTAAACCCCATTGAGAATTTATGGGGTCTTCTCAAGAGGAAAATGAGAGGTACCAGACCCAACAACAAAGAAGAGCTGGCAGCAAGCATCAAGGAAATCTGGGCTTCCATAACTCCCAGGCAATGCCACAGGCTGATTGCCTCAATGCCACGTCGCATCGAGGCAGTGATTAACGCAAAGGGATTCCCATCCAAGTATTGAAGACTGACATATTGTTTTGAAAATATCATATTTTGATTGATTTGTTGTGATCCTAAATTATTTATTTTATTCCTGGAACAACTGTGAAGTAGTTTGGGCTGATGTCTTCACAGTATTCTAATTTTTTGAAATCCTGTTTTCGTGGGTTTCATGAGCTGGAAGCCCAAATTATGTAAACATAAATACTTGAAGTAGTTTAAATTGTGGGCCCTGAATCTATCATCTATTAAGTATTAACTTTATGAAAGGAATTATGGAAGTTACACAACTTTTCCATGATATTCAAATTTTTTTGGTAAGGGTCATTATATATATATATATATATATATATATATATATATATATATATATATATATATA
>NC_056518.1:12386186-12387704 GCF_014905685.2 Nematolebias whitei | reverse complement strand
ATATATATATATATATATATATATATATATATATATATATATATATAAACATAAATATATAAACAGTGCCTTGCGAAAGTATTCAGCCCCCTTGAACTTTTCAACCTTTTGCCACATTTCAGGCTTCAAACATAAAGATATAAAAGTTAAATTTTTTGTGAAGAATCAACAACAAGTGGGACACAATCGTGAAGTGGAATGACATTTATTGGATGTGTCAAACTTTTTTAACAAATAAAAAAACGAAAAGTGGGGCGTGCAATATTATTTGGCCCCTTTACTTTCAGTGCAGCAAACTCACTCCAGAAGTTCAGTGAGGATCTATGAATGATCCAATGTTGTTCCAAATGTCTGAAGATGATAAATAGAATCCACCTGTGTGTAATGTAGTCTCCATATAAATGCACCTGCTCTGTGATAGTCTCAGGGTTCTGTTCAAAGTGCAGAGAGCATCATGAAGACAAAGGAACACACCAGGCAGGTCCGAGATACTGTTGTGGAGAAGTTTAAAGCCGGATTTGGATACAAAAAGATTTCCCAAGCTTTAAACATCCCAAGGAGCACTGTGCAAGCAATCATATTGAAATGGAAGGAGTATCAGGCCACTGCAAATCTACCAAGACCCGGCCGTCCCTCTAAACTTTCATCTGGAACAAGGAGAAGACTGATCAGAGATGCAACCAAGAGGCCCATGATCACTCTGGATGAACTGCAGAGATCTACAGCTGAGGTGGGAGAGTCTGTCCATAGGACAACAATCAGTCGTACACTGCACAAATCTGGCCTTTATGGAAGAGTGGCAAGAAGAAAGCCATTTCTCAAAGATATCCATAAAAAGTGTTGTTTAAAGTTTCCCACAAGCACCTGGGAGACACCAAACATGTGGAAGAATGTGCTCTGGTCACATGAAACCAAAATTCAACTGTTTGGCCACAATGCAAAACGATATGTTTGGCGTAAAAGCAACACAGCTCATCACCCTGAACACACCACCCCCACTGTCAAACATGGTGGTGGCAGCATCATGGTTTGGGCCTGCTTTTCATCAGCAGGGACATTGAAGATGGTCAGAATTGATGGGAAGATGGATGGGGCCAAATACAGGACCATTCTGGAAGAAAACCTGTTTGAGTCTGCAAGAGACCTGAGACTGGGACAGAGATTTATCTTCCAACAAGACAATGATCCAAAACATAAAGACACATCTACAATGGAATGGTTCACAAATAAACATATCCTGGTGTTGGAATGGCCAAGTCAAAGTCCAGACCTGAATCCAATCGAGAATCTGTGGAAAGAGCTGAAGACTGCTGTTCACAAACGCTCTCCATCCAAACTTACTGAGCTCGAGCTGTTTTGCAAAGAAGAATGGGCAAGATATTCAGTCTCTGTGCAAAACTGATAGAGACATACCCCAAGAGACTTGCAGCTGGAACTGCAGCAAAAGGCGGCGCTACAAAGTATTAACGCAAGGGGGCCGAATAATATTGCACGCCCCACTTTTCAGTTTATTTGTTA
>NC_056518.1:12382684-12386086 GCF_014905685.2 Nematolebias whitei | reverse complement strand
CTTATTATCCCTCCTCTTACTACAGTGAATGTGGTACTTTGCTATAAGTACGACTATATTTATGGCATCAGAGAAAGCTGAGCTTGAGTTATCCACATAAAGTAAAATGGCATGAAAAGAAGTTCTGTTCAGTTGGAGATTAATCCAGTTTCTGATGTCTGACCAAACACTTTGTATTGGCATGAAAAAAAAATTGCTCGAAGGATTCATCTTCTGATTTACAAAAGGCACACAAAATCAAATTTAAATCTTCTTTGCAGAAACATGGCTACAGGATATATCTTATTTATTATTTTTAAGTGATTCTCCTTCACTTTAGGAGATTTAGGCCATTTGACAAATTTAGAATGAGCAGAAGTCATTATGGTTTTATAATTTAAATTAGGAGGTTTCTTGAAGGAATCTTTGTTATAATCAATAAATCCTTTGTTGCAACCATTCATTGATAATCTTATTACATTTGAAGTCAACTAAGTTACAGGCATTTAATTTTAATGTGGGCATCAAATCGTCATCTTTGAATATATAATACTTTTAATTAATTGAATCAGCTGTTGGTCAGGCTTTCTTGTTGTGCCATTAGCTCTAAAATAGTTATTGAATCAAGTATTTACTTCCATCCATCAGCAGCCTAAGTAGGGAGGCCCAGACTTCCCTCTCCCCAGCCACTTGGACCAGCTCCTCCAGGGGAATCCCAAGGTGTTCCAAGTGTTTACTTATGTAGGTTAAACTAGATGTTAAACAACCATTAAAATACACCAGAATGCAGGAAATGGCTTCTACTTTATTCAAAATTTTCTGAGGGAGGACCCCCACACTCCCCCATCAGTCCCCCCCCCCCCCCACACACACACACACATTATAAATGCTTCTGATACCAGTGGCCAACACTTTACTAAACAAGTACACATATGGTGTTCAAAGTGCGTTCAACTTAATTCTGTCTTGGTGAATTGTGCCAATGAGCATTTGGAGTTTTATACATCAAAATACACTTCATAGTTAAAATTTTAAGTATAATTACTGTATATTGTGGCAATTTATTCTGTATTTTGCCAGATTATGGTGATTCTGGGGTCGTGATGATGGGGCCCTTGATGATTGTTGCCCAGGGTACAGCAAAGTGTTAATCTGGCCCTGCTGCCTTGTGGTTTTGGGAGTCATGCATGAACCGTGTCTCTCCTCTGCTGCTGACATGATAAATTCGACCGTCACCTCCTCTGTCCTCCGCTGCTGTTTTTATGTCCACGCGCTCTGGACGTCACTCACAGCGCGCATGCAACAAAGAGTTGCAGAGACTCAAGTGAGAGCGACACCTGCCCCCTCTTTCCTCTTATGTGTTGACAAAATGTTTTAGTTTTATCAATGCATTTGTTAAAGCACAATTTATAGAAGTAATGTTTAATAAATGTTAGGACTCTATTCTTTGCTAATAAAATTAATTCACCTCCTCAGTTTAGCTGCTGTTTTTGATGATCTGGACATTTGTCACCCACGGCATGCAGGTGACAAAGAGTAAACTCAAAGCGAGAGGGTTACTTGCTCCTCTTTTTTCTTTCATGCTGTCAATTTTTTTTTTGTTTTATCGATGTGTGTGCTCATTGATCCTGACTTCCTCATTTTGATTAAAAAAAATCAGCATAAATTGTTTTATTCATTTTTGTTTTGTAGGTCAAAGTGTTTTATATAACACTCCTGAGTTAAAATGTTGCTGATCAATTTGAATTTATTATTATTTAGTGATTATATTTAATTTTATTTTTCAGTATCAAATGGTCAAAAATGTGTGCAGTTTAAAAAATGATTTTTTTTTTCAGGCAAACTGATGCACTTTAAGTTGCTTCTGTTACAGACCAAAAAAACAATGTTAATAAAGTTATTCTTCATTGTAAGTTAATCTATATTCTTTTTTTCTTTAATGTTAATAAGGACAAAATGTTAGGCAGAAGTGTACTGATAACAGTTTTATAGACATACTATTTACAGTTGCGGCAGAGCGTTGGGGGGGGGGGTTACTTCTTCCTGGGGGGGGGGGGGGGGGGGGTGGGGGGGGGGGGGGGGGGGTGGCACAACAAAAAATAATTGAGAAGTACTGGCCTAACCCATGATTTATAAATTGTCTTTTGCAGACTCTGGAGGACTGTAGTTGTTTTTCAGATTATTTTGAGGTCCACACCCCAGAGGAAGAAGACAAAAGAAGAAGTCGATGTACCGGCTGGGAAGTTCCCTCAGTGAAAGTTTGGTCAGCTAAGTTGCTGTTACATTAATAAAGGCACAGAGTTTCTTCAGAGGGAATCAAATATTTAATAAAATATTAACCAGTTTTATTGTTTTACAGCATGGCAGTTTCATTCCTCAGTATTGGCTAGATTACATTGGCGCACGTTTTTTTATTATTTCACTTCCTTGTTCTTTAAAGCTTTCACTGTAAATCCAACAAAGTTAAATCTTGTCCTCTGGACGGTTTCTTTTTTCTTTTTTTTTTGCTGAAACATTTCATCCTTCATCCGAAGGACTTCATCAGTCCGAGGAGCCACAACAAACTCAGTCCCACAAGCAGCACACTCACGTTGTGGGCAAACCAGTTTGATGGTGATAAGATGGTTTCTGGAGTCCGCCCTGTCAACTCCTGTGAGGAGTCGACAGGGACGATGCTGATTAATAGTAGGGACGTAGAAAGCAGCTCGACTTGGGTTGGGATACATGAAAGACAGGTTAAGCGTTCAGGCGGACGGCCAACATATTGCCCACCTCTGGTGAGAGATATCCGCCTGGAGCCCCTCGGGATCAGTAGAATGACGTATGATGAGCCTACAGGGGAGATTGTGTCAGCAGGCGAACCAGACGAGGAACCAGTGACGACGGATACAGGCGTAGCAGATGAGGAACCATTGATGAAAGGAGCTGCAGCAGGTCAACCAGACAAGAGAACTGTTGGAGGTGGGACCAGGGAGGATGCAGCAGGTGATGGCACCCTTGGGAGGCATGGGACCCTTGGGAAATGAGAGGAAGGCAGAGTGAGAACTTTCCTCCAAGACCCCCACGGAGATTGAGCAGGACTCGGCTGCTGCGTCGGCTGAGGCGCTGATGACTCCGACAGCACAGGAGATGCGGGTGGAGCGAGGGCTTAGGTCTGCTGTCAGTCTGTCTTGCCATGGCGGAGTGAGCCAGGAACAGGGGCAGACCAGGGCTCATCATCGAGCCCTGGATCCTCTGCTGACGGCCACTCGGGGACTCATGAGGCAATTGGGATGGTGGGGGTAGCGAGTTGAGAGTTCCCTGGGTTGCGATGGAGGGAAGGCTGTAGAAGTGACAACCTTGATTAACATGTTCTTCATTATGTGAATGTTTGCTTCAAATCTTTTTATTGTAACTCCATCTGCTGAGCACCACTCCTGTGTG
>NC_056518.1:12373695-12382584 GCF_014905685.2 Nematolebias whitei | reverse complement strand
ATTTAAGGTTTTATCAGGAGAAGATCTCCTGAGGGAGAAAGTCAGCCATGACTCTGCAGAGCTTGATCACAGGTGGAGAAGCTGAAGCTGCAATGTCATCAGAGGGAAGAGAGGTTTGTCCAGATGAACTGATTTAACCGTTTTTATTTTTTTTATCAACCTGGATGATTGAGCCTATAAACCTTTTTCTGAACCTCCTTGAGCATGCATCAGGCGACTTTTTCTGAACCATGTTGACCTTGGTTGTCCTCAGGCAGTTTCTGTAAGTAGCAAGTTAGCCTTCTGGCCTAAAACATTTGATTGTTAATCATGATAATTGATTGTTTTGGAAAGATGAGTCATTTTGCATGTGTTAAAAGCTGCTTCTGAGATTCCAACAGGAGGTTGGCTTGAAACACAGCAATGAAGGCTACTGATGGGACAGATCTGGTTGGCAGGCAGCAGACTGATGAAGTCTTCCAGATGGAAGACGAAACGTTTCTCCTTAAAGAAACTGGACCAGATTAAATTATTTAACCATTTTTTTTGTTTGTTTTATTTTGTTCTCTACCTGGATGATTGAGCCTACAAACCTTGATCATGTGATACATGAGTGAACCTGGTAGGTCCGACAAAACACTTCTCTTCAAAATGTGGAGCTTGGTTCTGAGAACTCAACTCCTTGAGTTTGGGGTCTGAGATCATGATAAAAAAAAATACAGGCGTGGGTCATTCACATAGAGGCAGAAAGGGGCAGGCAATACTTATCCGAGGGGTTTAACTGGAAACGGTTGTCTGAAGGCAGAGGGGAAGTTGAGATCCAGATATCTGATGGGCAGAAGTATCCATCTTGGGCAAGACAAAGGGCGAGGGATCTGTGGTCATGAAGTGGGTCAGGAACCATCATCCCAGTCCCAAAAAACTCTACAGTGACTGGTCTGAATGACTATCGGCCAGTGGCCCTCACCCCGATAGTCGATAAATGCTTCGAAAAACTGGTCATGACCCACATCACAACAACCATCAACATCAACGAGGACCCTCATCAGTATGCATACCCTGAGAACCGATCAACAGAAGATGCCATCTCCTCTGTGGTCCACACTGCGCTCAACCACCGGGAGCAGAAAAATTCTTACGTTCGTATGCTCTTTGTGGACTTCACATCCGCCTTCAACACCATGATCCCCCAAACCCTGATGGACAAACTATTCACACTAGGACTAATCCCCTCCATTTCCAACTGGGTACTAGACTTCGTAACAAACAGACCATAGTTAGTGAGGATTCACAACTTCTCCTCCTCCACCATAACCCTCAGCACTGGCTCTCCTCAGGGGTGTGTGTTGAGCCCCCTCCTGTTTACTCTGCTCACATATGATTGTGCAGCTACCCATCCAGGCTGCCATATTGTAAAGTTTGCAGATGATACAGCAGTGGTGGGATGCATCACAAACAATGATGAGTCCAGCTACAGACAAGAGGTGGAACACCTGGACAGCTGGTGCAAAGAGAATAACCTTCACATCAATGTGAAGAAGACAAAGGAGATGATTGTGGACTTCACAAGGAACAAAAACACCTACACCCCCATGAACAAAAGAGGATCTGTGGTGGAAGTGGTCTCCAGCTACAAGTACTTGGGTGTGCACATGAATGACAACCTCAGCTGGAGCAACAAGACCAGCAGCCTGATCAAGAAAGCTCATCAGAGACTCTACTTCCTCAGATGGCTGAGACGAGCTGGTCTGGGAAGCTCAGTCCTCACCTCCTTCTACAGGTGTGCAGTGGAGGGCACCCTGTGCTCCAGCATCAACGTGTGGCATGGAGGCTGCACATCTGCAGAAAGAAAAGCTTTGCAGAGAGTGGTGAAGGCTGCACAGAAGTCTGTCGAAGTCAGTCTCCCCACCATCACAGACATCTACACCTTCAGATGCAGGAAGAGGGCCACCTGCATCATGAAGGACCCCATTCACCCAGCACACACACTTTTTGCCCCAATCCCCTCAGGAAGGAGGTTGAGGAGCATTAAGTGTAGAACCACTAGACTGACACTTTGTCTGACACTAGACAAATTTGGGCTGATTACTCTACAGTGTAGAGTAATCAGCCCAAATTTTGCAGGTCATGAATGCTTTAAACTGAGTGTGACACACTAATCATCTACTAAACTCAAAGCACCTGCATAGGTTTCCCCAGGTGTCATTAAATTGCTTCACTTTGGTCCATTTGTCTCAGTTCAGTTCAATATGGGGAAGACTGCAGACATAACAACTGGCCAGAAGACCATCATTGATACCCTCCATAGGATGAGTAATCCACAAAAGTTCATAGCTAAGGAGGCTGGCTGTTCACAGAGTGCTGAGTCCAAGCATATCAATGGAAAGTCTCATGGAAGGGCAAAATACGTCAGGAGAAGATGCACCAGCAAAAGAGATGACTGGGGGTTTCAGTGGATTATCAAACAGAGAAGTATTTCTATTGTTTCGATTATACAGAACACCAAACAAGCAGAACAGCAAGTCCACATTTGTCCTCCTGTGACACAGGGGTTTCATTATCTTCAAACTGGACCTCTTATAACAAAGTCGTACTTCACCCATTTCCTCCACAAGGTGGTGTCTAATGAATTACTAAAAGGACAGACAGACATCAGAAAGGTTAAAAAAGAATAAAAGTAAGGAGGAGGGAACAGGGCAGAGATGAGGAGAAATTAATTCTACTCCAAGGAATTTGCATCAAATATTTTGTCATAGTATACCAAGAAAGGTTGCCATATGTTCTGAAACTTTTCAGCTGGATTTTGAACTGTACTTCTTATTGCTTCAAGCTGGAGGAATGACATAATGCCACGCACCCAGCGTGACAGGTTTGGGGGTACGGGGTTTTTCCAATTAGTAAGAATTAGTCAACGTGCTAATAATGTAAAAAATGCTATCAATTGGGATTGGCTTTTTGAAATCCTTTTAGTATGCACTACCCCAAATATAGCAGTGATAGGGTCTGGATCAATTTTCTCTTTACAAATATATCTAAATGTATTGAAGGTCTCTGACCAGAATGTGCCTAATCTAAGACATGACCAAAACATGTGAGCCAAAGAGGCTGGCGCTTTGTGACAGCGAATGCAGTTTGAATTGACAGTAGGATACATTTTAGCCAGTTTGGTTCTAGCGAAGTGCAGGTGATTGAAAACCTTAAATTGAATTAATCTGTATCTAACACAAATAAATGATGTGTATATTTTATGTATAGCCCTTTGCCGGATTTCATCTGTCAATTCTATGTTTAGGTCCTCCCCCCCACTGCATTTTTAAAGGCAGAAGAGATGGGCATTTTATGGCTTGGATGACAGTATGCAGCTGGGACACACCACCCGACTGTCCAGATTCGAGTATCAGACATTCATCAAGAGGGCAAGCTTCTGGTTTTAAAGGAAATGTAAAAAAAACTCAGCACAAACAAAATCCCGGACCTGTAGATATCTGAAAAAATGAGAATTTGGTAAGTCAAATTCCATTAGCAAATGATCAAATAAACGAATGTCCCATCTACGAAGAGGTCTTCCACACATTTTATGCCTTTTCACAACCAGGTATGGAAGGTTGTATTTATGAGATGGTTTGAAGAGGACGTTTGAGGTTAGGGGCATGGACACTAAGGCTTGCACAAGACCAAAGTGTTTACGAAGCTGGGTCCATATACTCAAACTGCCCCTCACAGTAGGATTACTGGTATGCGTGCCAATTGCTGCCGACAGTGGAGCACACAATATTGAGGCTAAAGAGATGGACGGGCATGAATATTGCTCCATTAAGGACCAGCTCGGGTCATTCCTGCTCATCGATGTACTGTACCATATTGTTAATTTAAAAACATTGGCAGCCCAATAGTAATATAGAAAGTTTGGTAGGGCTAGCCCACCATCTCCCTTACATCTCTCTAGAACTGTTTTTCGCACTCAAGGTATGGTTTTGTTCCAAATAAATGTACTGATGTGCCTGTCAAGTTCCCTGAAGAAAGATTTGGTAATGAAGATGGGGATTGTTTGAAAAAGGTATAAGACTTTGGATAAAATAACCATCTTTACCAAATTAATACGTCCAGCCAGGGACATGGGCAGGGTCGACCAGCGTTTGAGATCTCCCTTGAGTTTTACCACTGTTGGTTTAAAGTTATTTTGAAATAGGTCATTATAACTATGTATAACTTTAACTTCAAGATATGTCATAAAGTCCATCATTGTCCTGAATGGGTATGAAGCAAAGGAGTAATTTTGGGTTACAACATTAATCGGAAACAATACACTTAGTGAAATTTATCCTGTAACCTGAAGATTTACCAAACTGCGAGATTATGTCTAGACATTTCGGAATGTATTATTATGTATTAGGCCACCCCTCATGATGCCCCATACATCACTGTTGGATCGCAGTACTATGGCAAGTGGTTCAATAGCCAAATCAAAGAGAAGAGTGGAAAGAGGACACACTTGTCACATTCCTTTTTGAAGGGTGAAGTGTGAAGAATTGTAATTATTGGTCCTTTCTCTAGCTTGGGGGGCTGCATATATTGTGCAAATCCAAGAAACAAAGACAGGTCCAAAGCCAAATGTATTCAAAGTTTTAAAAAGGATGTCCATATTCAATTTGATCACAACCTTTATGCGCGTCTAATGAGATCACAATCTCTGATGAGTGAGTTGAATGTTCAGAGAATATATATGTTATAGAGGCGTCGGAGATTATGAAACGACTGCCTACCCTTTACAAAGCCCGTCAGATCCGGATGTACTATCGTTGAGACTATAGATTCTAATCTTAATGATAGAATCTTGGTGAGTATTTTATAATCACATGGTAAGTAAGCTAATCGGACGGTAAGACTCACATTTAATAGGGTCTTTCCCTTTTTAGGGAGTACTGAAATCGTGGCCTGTGTCACAGTTGTATGGAGTTTTTCATGTTTAAGCAATCCTGTGTATACAGAACTCAACAATGGAATCAATTTATTGGCAAATGCTTTATAAAACTCAGTTGGATACCCATCTGGGCCAGGTGCGTTTCCGTTACTCATTAACTTAATTGCATGTCCAATTTCAGCTTCTGATATCGGTTGCTCAAGGTTGGCCTTATCCTCTTCAGTTATAGTTGGGAATGTTACTTTTTCTAGAAAATCATGACTACCAGAATATTCTGAAGAATATAATGACATGTAAAATAATCTGAGATGATTGTTAATATCTTTTGGATCAGACTTCACTTCACCATCCTGTGATTGTATTTCTGTGATAAAATTAGAAGCGAAGTGCTGACGCACCTGGTGGGTAGTTCTATTTCGTATAGGCTTCGCCCTTTAAGGCTGTCACTGGTGGGTTTCATCCCGTCGCGCGAAGCTCAGCACTGAAAACTTTAGTCCACGCTCACCTGCTGTGTGGGCATCACCCGGTCCGTATAAATTACGGTGAGACCGGGTAATCTGTTCCCCATTTTTCTTCGGCAAGCAACCAGCACTGTTTTTCACAAAAACACAATGTCCAGCACCAGCACCATCCGCCTGTGCCCATCCTGCAAGACCGGCTACATGCTGAGCTTCGACCGGCACAACATCTGTGAAGGATGCCTGGGTCCCCGCCACGCCGACCTCGCCTCCTCCTGCCATCTCTGTAACCTCCTCCCTCCTGAGGAGAGGCAGAGGCGAGCAGCCATGTTCAAGGCTAACATCGGGGAGTGCCTCTCCGTGACGGGGCACTGTTCGCTGGACGACGCCTCAGCCTTTTTGTGACGCCGAGTCATGGAGCGAATCAGATGATTCCTCCAGGAAAGGCGACGTCAGCAGCAGCCTCGCTGCTCATTCCCTCCTAGAGAGCGTAGTGTTGGAACAGGGCCTTTCTGCATCGGCGAACACACCGCTCCCAGCCGTCGGTGCCCTCCTCTCTGAGCTGTCCGGCATAATCCAGGAGGCAGCTGACACAAAGGGACATTCCGTCCCTCTCCTCTCCCCGCCCAGATCGGATGTTCTAGCAGGAAGATTTGGCTCCACCCAAGCTCGCTGCCCTGACCCCATCTGGCCTCGTTTTCCAGCAGTATCACCCTACTGGAACGAGGCTGCAGCCGGACCTAGTAGGCTGAAGGCGCCCGTCTCTACCTTCGCTCCCATTACCAGAGTGGAGGGGTTTACTGAGCGGTTTACTGGATGACAATGATCCAGTGGTCCACCTGGCTCTGACACTCCCCCTCCTTGCCGGAGAAACTGCAGAAAGACCTGCTGGAGGGCCCCATCATGACGGATGCACTGTTCGGGGGCCAATTTCAAGGCCATGCTTGAAAAGTCAAAGAAGTCAGAGGAGGTGTCGGAGACTGTGCACCACCTGATGAAGCTACACCCCTCCTCCCGTCCCCCGGCCCGCTGGAGAGATTGTTGTGGCCAGAGGCAGTAGTAGAGACGTTCCACAGCTGCAGCAGCGTCCTCCCGCCCTGCTCCGCCGCCGGCCCCTCCTGCCAGAGAACAGTCCTTCTCATTGTGGCAACCAGCGGCTCAGCGTTTCCCCAGAGACCGCCAACAGGTGCCACCCTGGAACAACCAGTCACAGGGCTCATGGGGGAGAAGATACAAGAAATGACTCCTTGCGGAGGATGTGTGTATGCATAATGATGATATGAGTTTTAAAATAAAACAAAAACATCATTCAGAGAATAAAGTGTCTGATGCCAGCCTGACTGTCAAATTGAATGATCTCAAAGCGGCTTCTCTTCACACATCCTCCACACAAATCGAGCCGGTAACCTCAAAACAGGTTTTTAAAAGTCACTGCAGCTCGAGAAACCACACAAAATGCTCGGTTGACACAGCAGCTAAAAATATTTTTTTTCAGCAGATCGAGCCCAGAAAAAAACCTCGCTCTCAGCCCAGGTTGTGCTCTGATTTTTCTGACCGCAGCAGGAACAAACGCATTTCCCCTCGACAACTGCAATCCCCACGCAAGCGGCGTCGCATTTCTAAAGGTGCTCATACCTCCCCTCAGTGCGCGTCAGCTCACATCAACTCTAATGTGAGCCCGCAGCCTGAGCACAGTGGCGTTCCCAGAGCCCTTTCTGTGAGCCCCCCCCTAGGGTCCACCCAGGAGAATCTCCGGAGTGGTTGATGGCGGTGGGGGCCTTATCTTGGCTAACGTCCATAAAGGACCTGACACAACGCAAAAACGCGTGCCCGCTCCCAGAGAGTTACGCAGCGTGGCAAAGAGTGTGTTCCCTGGACAGATGGATGGACCGTCTGATCAGCAGAGATTACATGCTGTAGTTCGCAGCTCAACCCCCACCGTTCAGAGGGATTATAGAGACAGTTCTGTCATCTCCAGAACAGATCTCGTCTCTCCACTCAGAAGTGCAGGAATTACTGATAAAAAACGTAATTTCCAGTGTTCCCAACAAAGAGGAAAACACAGGGTTTTACTCACGTTACTTCCTGGTTCTGAAGAGGACCGGAAAAATGAGACCCATTTTGGACTTATCCGTATTCAACAATTTGATCATGGAGAGACAATTTCACATGCTGACAACCAGACAGCTGTTGGACAACATTCACCAGAATGACTGGTTTACCTCCATAGATCTAAAAGACACCTATTTTCACATACCAATCATTCCAAAACACAGAAAATTCCTGCGCTTCTCCTTCCAAGGGACCCAGTACCAGTACAACAGGCTCCCCGTTCGGCTATTCCCTCACACTACACACATTTTCGAAATGCGTAGAGACGGCTCTGCAGCCGCTACACAGAGCAGGGATGAGAATTTTGTTCTATCTGGACGATCTGCTGCTGCTGACCCGATCCAGGCAGGAAGCAGCTGCGCAAACCAAAGCGCTGATGTCACATCTGTTAAACCTGGGTTTCGCCATAAACTGGGCCCAGATGATCATTTATCTGGGAATGGAGCTAAACTCAGTCACTATGAGGGCCCATTTATCACAGACAAGAGCCGAAGCTCTAATGGACCAGCTCTACTGTGTAAAACCCAGCAGAGTAGTAACGGCTGTCTCTATCATGAAACTGTTGGGAATGATGTCGTCAGCTCACGCTGTGGTTCCGCTGGGCTTACTTCACGAGACGCCTTCAGAGATGGTTCACTCGCCTGCGCATAGATCTGGTACGTCAGAAGAGACTGATGATCTCTGTGCCCCCCTCTGTGGTAACCGACCTGAAGCACTGGGGAAACCCTCTCACTCTGTAAGAGGGAGTTCCTATCAGCAGACCTACGTCACACATCTCAGTTTTCACAGGCGCGTGCGTCCCTGTCAGGCTGGGGAGGAACGTGCCTGTCTCAAGCGGTGGGGGCGCTGTGGCCACCTCACAGATCAGCTCATATAAACATTTTGGACTGTCTCACAGTTTGGAATGTGATTCAGTATTTTGCTCCCCTGTTGTGGAATCAGCATGTTCTAATTCACACAGACAACAAAGTGACTGTAGCTTACATAAACCGGCGGGAGGGGGGGGGGGGGTGCTCAGCCCAACTGTTACGCATTGCGAGGCAGCTGTTGTGTTGGGCTCACAAAAACCTGCTCTCCATCAGAGCAGTGTTCATCCCCAGCGTCCTGAACAGAGGAGCGGAAATAATGTCCAGGGGCGGTCCGCAACATGGGGACTGGAATCTCTATCCCGAGCTGATTTCTTGGATTTGGAGCAGGTTTGGCAGAGCAGCAGTGGATTTGTTTGCCACACGGGAAAATGCCCAGTGTCAACTATGGTTCTCACTGAGCCCACGGGACGACCCACCGTTAGGAGTGGACGCTTTTACCCACAGCCCATGGCCCAAAATGTTCCTTTACGCAATTCCTCCAGTCCCTCTAATATCACGGTTTCTGAACCGAGTCCGGGAAGAAGAACTGTCAGCCATTCTTGTAGCCCCC
>NC_056518.1:12366920-12373595 GCF_014905685.2 Nematolebias whitei | reverse complement strand
CCATCCATCCATCCATCCATCCATCCATCCATCCATCCATCCTCACTGGTGGGCCGGAGCCCCCCTCAGCCCAACTCAAACTGCAGTATGGCCACCTTGTCGGGTTTGTTTGCCCATTTGAACTGTGACGTTTTATGGTCTGAAACTTTTCTGCATCATTCATATTATTGTCACTATTTTCAGTTCTCAGATTATCTGGAGTCACTGAATCTTGTTAATACACCTGAATCTGCCCATCACTGCAACTTTCACTGTTTTTGGGTTCTGAATGATCGCGTCTTCATTAATGTTTCTCATGATTCGATTATGGGGACTAATTGTCACACTGTTAACTCCTATAATTACACATCAGTCACAAAAAAACTCAAGAAAATGTCTGATAATAATGTTGTTACTGCTCTCAGGGATTCAGCCCAATCCTGGACCCCCCACTATTTATATGACACCAAATGACTTTAAGAACGTGTCTGGTCTTCATTTTCTGCATGTAAACGCACGTAGCCTTCTGAGAAAACTTGATGCCTTGAAAATTCTGGTCAGTTCTTCTGGGGCAGATGTAATCTTCATCTCTGAAACCTGGTTCAACAAATCTGTACTGACCTGGCAATCAATGGATTTAACATCTACCGCTGTGATCGTCCAAAAAAAAAGGGGGTGGGGTCGCTATTTACATCAGAGATTCTTTGGTTGCTAGTCCTGTGTCTTCTAAAACAATTCCAAACCAGTTTGAAGCCTTAGCTGTAAACATCACCTTGAATGGTGGCCAGATATTATCTGTAGTCTGTTGTTACCGTCCACCCTCAGCAACACCTGAGGCTCTGTCCGCCCCAATGGAATTTCTTGGTAATTTAAAATTCAAAGAGATTCTTTTGGCAGGAGACCTCAACATTGATTGGTGTAAGTCGACCCCCCTCTGTGATAAATTCAAGGAATGTTGCCTGTCTCTCAATCTTACCCAATTGATCAACTCTCCCACTAGATTAAACAAAAACCGTCCTGAAAAATCCTCCATCTTAGACCTGTTTCTAACTAATATGCCTCACAAATTCCCTGGTACAGGTGTATTTGCCAATATCTTGAGTGATCATTATGTGACAGCTGCTTTGAGAGATATTAAACTTCCACCTTCTAAGCCCAGATTAATTTAAAAAAGGGATCTGAAACATTTTTGTGAACAGTCATTCCTCTGGGATCTGTCTCACTATGATTGGCATCGTATTCTGTTAACTGATGACGTGAACTATGCTTGGAACTATTTTCATAATAGTTTCATTTATTTTGTGAACAAACATGCTCCTTTTCGTCAGTTCAGAATAAAGGGACGAGACAGCCCCTGGTTCACTCCAGAGCTAGCTGACCTCATGGACAGGGGAGACCATCTTTGGGCCACAGCGAGAAAATCTGACTCAGACACTGATTGGTTGAGTTTTCGACAGATGAGGAATAAATGTACAACTGTTGTCAAAGTAGCAAAATGCAACTATTTCTTATCTCAGACCTCCAAAAATCTAAATGACCATAACAGATTCTGGAAAACCATCAAATCTCTCTCAGGCACCCCCCAGTCGTCTGACCTCCCATCACAACTTCTCGTTAACTCTGTTCCTGTGTCAAATAAGCACGAGATCCTGAATTGTTTCAACAAACATTTAGTTGCTTCTAGTTCTTTATTTGACACAGTTACTAATGGAAGATCAGCCACTTCACTTAATAACCAAATTTCTACAAATCAAATCCCTCCTTCAAGTCAATCCTCAGTTAATCACACCTTCTCCTTTTCTCCGTTCTCAGTTAGTGAGGTTAATAAATTGTTAAAAGATCTTGATCCTAAAAAATCTGCAGGTCCAGATGAACTTCCACCTTATTTCTTAAGGCTGGCTGCTCATATCATTACAGTCCCTGTGACCCACAGCTTCAATCTTTCCATAAGACCAAACTCCGTCCCAGACACTTGGAAAACAGCCTTTGTTCTTCCTTTGCTGAAGGGAGGTGACCCCACCTCACTGAACAACTATCGGCCAATCTCTAAACTCTGCATTTTAGCCAAGGTTCAAGAAAAACTGATAAACTCTCAAATCAAAAATTACCTGGACTCATTTAACATCTTACCTCCACAATGTAGAAACGTTTCGTCTCTCATCCGGGAGACTTCCTCAGTCTGAGGTGCTGTATTCAGCTCAGTCTCTTAAATAGCACAACAACTGCTTCACTGAAGGTTGTTAATGATGTTGTTGAAGCACTGGATGCTAAGGATTATTGTGCTGCACTTTTCTTAGATCTGTCTAAAGCTTTTGATACTGTGGATCATAACATCTTGTGTCATAAACTCTCAGAAATTGGTTTCTCAGAACACACCATTGGTTGGTTCTCTAATTATCTCTCAGACCGGAGGCAATGTGTTCAACATAATGGTACTTCCTCCAGTTATTTAACAACAAACAATGGTGTACCACAAGGCTCATTCTTAGGACCCACCCTCTTTACAATCTACATACATAACGTAGGTAAAAACATCCCTGATGCATCCATACATTTCTATGTTGATGACACAGTTGTTTATTGTCGAGTTAAAACAGTTGCTAAGACTTTCCAGCTTTTGAAATCTACATCCAGACAGATTTGTTCCACCTCAAACTTGTACTAAATGCCGACAAAACCAAAGGGATGCTTTTTTTTCAAATAGGAAGTTGGTCCCAGCAGTTCTTCCTCCGATTTTATCCTCAAATGGTGTCCCCATTGAGTTTGTTGATTCCTACAAATATTTGGGTATCTTGGTCGACTCACATCTCTCGTTTAAGCTCCATGTGGAAAACTTGGAAAAGAAACTGAAAGTTAAACTGGGTTTCTTTTTCAGAAACAGATCTTGTCTAACCCTGAATGCTAGCAAACACCTTGTATCTGTGACTTTCCTTCCCTCCATTGATTATGGTGACATTATTTTCATGAACGCTCCTACAAGAACCCTGCAGATGTTGGATGCTGTCTATCATGGTGCACTAAGATTCATAACTGGCTGTGATTATCGTACCCACCACTGCACCCAGTATTCACTGGTTTACTGGACATCATTAACATCACGCAGACTCTCTCACTGGTACATTTTCATCTTTAAATCACTTCTTGGTCTGCTGCCTTCATACATCTCCTCCTACATGTCTCTGCGTGAGTGCAGCTATGGCGTGCGCTCTCAGGACATTATTACCTGCAGTGTTCCCTCAATGAGGACTGAACTAGGCAAAAGGGCCTTCTCCTACTCTGCTCCTGTTTCCTGGAATATCTTACAAAAAGATTTGAAGCTCTCGACCTTGACCTCTCTAAGTGGCTTTAAGAACTTGTTGGAATCTTGGCAGGGTCCAACGCAGACATGTTCCTGTTTTTAGTTTTCTACATTCGCCTTAGAATCTAGCTGTTTGTTGTTACCTTTTTCTTTTAGCCATCCTATTTGTAAAAAAAACAAAACAAACAAAAAAAAACTGCAGTATGACTTTTTATAATTGTTTATTGTTGTTACTGTTGTCCATTCTTGTCATC
Source organism: Nematolebias whitei (assembly GCF_014905685.2). Taxonomy (NCBI): domain Eukaryota; kingdom Metazoa; phylum Chordata; class Actinopteri; order Cyprinodontiformes; family Rivulidae; genus Nematolebias; species Nematolebias whitei. The sequence continues at coordinate 12,370,064 of NC_056518.1, read as the reverse complement.
TTTCTTTGTTGAAATCAGGTCTCTCTTGTAAATGAGTCCTCAAGGCTTAATGAGATTACCTGTCTAAATAAAGTTTGAAAAATACACATACACACACACACACACACACACGTTTGTTTTGCTATCTTTGTGGGGCCTTTGCATTGACTTCCATTCATTTTTCATTCATTTCTATAGCCTAACCATGACCTTTATCCATAACCTAACCATTACCAGTACATACCTAACCCTAAACCTAACACATCCTCAATTCACACCGTAGTCCTAAACCTAGCCCGTAACCCACCAACAGGACTTCTTCTTATGGGGCCCGGGCTTTGGGCCCCATAAGGAGCAGTTGGTCCTCACAATGTAGTATAAGTTGGAGAAATGGGCCTCACAACGTAACATAAACAAGGACACACACACGCACACACACACATATACACACATACATACATACATACATACATACATACATACATACATACATATACATATGCATACATGCATTAAAAATAAATAAATAAAACTAAAAAACCCAAGGAATTAACATATCACCACATCCTCTCAAAATCTTTACAAACAGTCCTGAGTGGTGTGTATTGTCAAAGAGAAAAAAATAAACAATTAAATCAAATAATAAAATTTTTATAAATAAAATAAAATAAAGGAAAACCTGCTTTAAAGCTGTAGCTTTCTTATACAGAGAACTCAATTGGCCTCCAAGACGTAGAGACATAATTAAATGTCACCTCATTAGCAGGATTACTATTATGCAGCCATAAGTCCTTTAACGAAGGTGGCAGCTTTCTCTGGGTCGGTGAAGCTCCTCTGCACGCTGTCCTGAGTCGTAACCCTCAGTTTTGCAGGATACATAAGACCGTACCTCACTCCCTCGCACTGCCGTAGCTTCTGTCTTACCCGTCCTAAAGCCGCTCTCTGCCGCGCTACAGATTGTGTGTAGTCAGGGAACACACTGATGATGTCACCTTCTTTGGAGACAAGTTTTGATGCTTTAACTGCCCTCCGTAGGATATCCTCCTCCTCTTGGTAATAATGGCACTTGACTACAAAAGCTCTCGGGGCTTGCTGCAGAGTATGGTGTGCCCTGATGGAATGAGGCATGAGTCACAGCTTCAAAAACCATCACATTCAGACGCATCTGGGAGATGGGCTACAACTGTTGGGTTACTCGGTCCACTTTTCCGATGAAAGTAAAGTGTGCCTTTCATTCGGAAATCAAGGTCCAATGGTTTGGAGGAAGAAGGGTGAGGCACAGAGCCCATACTGCTTGAGGTCCAGTGTGAAATATCAACAGTCAGTCATGATTTGGGGTGCAATGTCCGGTGCGGGTGTTGGTAAATGCTGCTTTGTTAAACCCAAGGTCAGCGCAACAGTTTATCAGAATGTTTTAAAGGACTTCGTGATTCCTTCTGCTAAGGATCTGTATGGTGATGCAGATTTCATCTTCCAGCAGGACCTGGCCCCGGACCATGCCGCCAGAATCACCTAAACCTGGTTTGAAGCCCTTGCCACAGTGCTTGACTGGCCAGGCAACTCATAAGTGCAAAAGTATTCAGCCCCCTTGAAGTTTTCAACCTTTTGCCACATTTCAGGCTTCAAACGTAAATATATAAAATTTTAATTTTTTGTGAAGAATCAACAACAAGTGGGTCACAATCGTGAAGTAGAATGACATTTATTGGATGTGTCAAACTTTTTTAACAAATAAAAAACTGAAAAGTGGAGCGTGCAATATTATTCGGCCCCTTTACTTTCAGTGCAGCAAAATCACTCCAGAAGTTCAGTGAGGATCTATGAATGGTCCAATGTTGTCCCAAATGACTGATGATGATAAATAGAATCCACCTGTGTGTAATCAAGTCTCCATATAAATGCACCTGCTCTGTGATAGTCTCAGGGTTCTGTTCAAAGCGCAAAGAGCATCATGAAGACCAAGGAACACACCAGGCAGGTCCGAGATACTGTTGTGGAGAAGTTTAAAGCCAGATTTGGATACAAAAAGATTTCCCAAGCTTTAAACATCCCAAGGAGCTCTGTGCAAGCAATCACATTGAAATGAAAGGAGTATCAGACTACTGCAAATCTACCAAGACCCGGCCGTCCCTCTAAACTTTCATCTTGAACAAGGAGAAGACTGATCAGAGATGCAGCCCAAGGCCCATGATCACTCTGGATGAAAACTGAAGAGATCTACAGATGAGGTGGGAGAGTCTGTCCATAGGACAACAATCAGTCGTACACTGCACAAATCTGGCCTTTATGGTAGAGTGGCAAGAAGAAAGCCATTTCTCAAAGATATCCATAAAAAGTGTTGTTTAAAGTTACCCACAAGCACCTGGGAGACACCAAACATGTGAAAGAAGGTGCTCTGGTCAGATGAAACCAAAATTGAACTGTTTAGACACAGTGCAAAACAATATTTTTGGCATAAAAGCAACACAGCTCATCACCCTGAACACACCATCCCCACTGTCAAACATGGAGGTAGCAGCATCATGGTTTGGGCCTGCTTTTCATCAGCAGGGACAGGGAAGATGGTCAGAATTGATGGGAAGATGGATGGGGCCAAATACAGGAGCATTCTGGAAGAAAACCTGTTTGAGTCTGCAAGAGACCTGAGACTGGGATGGAGATTTATCTTCCAAAAAGACAACGATCCAAAGCATTAAGACAAATCTACAATGGAATGGTTCACAAATAAACGTATCCAGGTGTTGGAATGGCCAAGTCAAAGTCCAGACCTGAATCCAATCGAGAATCTGTGGAAAGAGCTGAAGACTGCTGTTCACAAACGCTCTCCATCCAACCTCACTGAGCTCCAGCTGTTTTGCAGGAAGAATGGGCAGAATTTCAGTCTTTGTGCAAAACTGATAGAGACAAACCCCAAGAGACTTTCAGCTGTAACTGCAGCAAAAGGCAGCGCTACAAAGTATTAACGCAAGGGGGCCCAATAATATTGCACGCCCCACTTTTCAGTTTTTTATTTGTTAAAGAAGTTTGACACATCCAATAAATTTCATTCCACTTCACATTGTGTCCCACTTGTTGTTGATTCTTCACAAAAAATTAAATTTTTATTTCTTTATGTTTGAAGCCTGAAATGTGGCAAAAGTTTGAAAAGTTGAAGGGGGCCGAATA
>NC_056518.1:12365657-12366820 GCF_014905685.2 Nematolebias whitei | reverse complement strand
TATATATATATATATATAGATATAGATATAGATATAGATAGATAGATAGATAGATATTTTTGCCACTGTCCATGCGTCAAGCTGTAATTTCAATGTTACCTAAGAAGGATAAAAATCCTTTAAAATGCAGCTCATATTGAACTAGCTTGTTAGAAATATTGACGTAAAAATCCTTGCAAAGGTCATGACAAAGCTACTTGAGCAGGTGGTGCCCACAATTGTCCCACCTGACCAGAAGGTGTTTGTTAAAAACCACCAGGCTTTCTTCAAGGCTAGGCGGCTGCTCGGTGTAGTGTACACTCCTAGTCGGCCCAATCACAACTGTGATGAAGTCATTCTCTCACTGGATGCTGGAAGCATTTGACCGGGTAGAGTGGAGTCATCTCTTGGAGACCTCAAAGCAAGTTGAATTTAGTCTCAGCATTGGATAATGTTATTTTGTTCATTGTTCTTTTGTTATGTTTGTGTAAAAAAACAACAACAAGCTAAATAAAAAAAAATACCTTGGCTAAAAAAACATTACAATTGATTGACTATTTTATCAGATATTTTGCCAACAGACAAGAATGTAAACAAAGATGAAAACATGTTTGCCAGTCCTTGACTTTCAGTGAAGGGTGACAATTAGAGCAGATTACTTACAGAAAACTACAAATGTCATCCAACTAACTTTACCTTTCTTGTGTCTCCAATTTGACGTCTGACATGAGTTTCTTGAAAATCAACAAAGTATGTAGAAATGTCTCCAGACACCACTTAGAGTGGTTAAATTGTTTGTCTTTTAAATAATAATAAATGGTTGCACTTAAATTACCATGACAGTCTGCATTGAAACTCACAGCTGATTGTCATCTGCTAACCAACAGGTTCTTTCATGTTACACCCTGATAAACTCATTTTCAAAGGGAGAGGTTTTTTCTAAAAATATCTGCACGGTCATGAAGAGTGTGATCAACTGCTCAGCACATCTCTCACACTTTGACCCCAGAGAACATTGTCCTACATTTAAAAAAAAAATCTGACTTTAATCATAATTTCTTGCAGAACTTGATGACAAGCTGTTGAGGTAACTCTCTTTATCAGTGCAGGAACATGCACGTCATCCATTCAGTACAAAAAAAAAGAAAAACATTTCAAACAATTAAGTATTGGAAAGAATATAG
>NC_056518.1:12365057-12365557 GCF_014905685.2 Nematolebias whitei | reverse complement strand
AAAAAAAGAAAAACATTTCAAACAATTAAGTATTGGAAAGAATATAGTTGCACCTTTGGTTTAAACAGTAAATGCAGTTCTGTTGGGACACAAAATTCACCAACTCCACTAAAGAGTGATCTGTGGATGTTCCTAACAAAGTCTTTGTTCGTATCTTCTGCTTGTATTTTAAGTTAAAGCTGAACATTCACTACAAAACAATGTCAAAATCAATCATCAGTGCATTAGTTAAGTGGATGCATGTCAACACTAATTGTTTAGTATCAAATTTAAACTGGTGATTAATTCATATAATTTTATTCTTACAAAATTGTCTGTGCAAAAAACTGTGCAATTCATTCATCAAAGTCCTCTTATCTGTTTAAAAAGCAAGTCTAAATTTGAGATATTTATTCCCACTATTGTTTAGTTCAGAGTTTAATAGTCTGTCAAACATCTAAAAATAGTTCCATTTTATTTGGTCATCTTTTCTGCTACTGACACAAACACGCCCCATCCCC
>NC_056518.1:12362809-12364957 GCF_014905685.2 Nematolebias whitei | reverse complement strand
ACATATATTTAACGGCACAAAAATTGATTAAAAGCTTTTAAGCCTTTTAATATGTATATATATATATATATATATATAAATATATATATTGTATATACAGGTTACATGAATAGGAGTAGGGGGTGGGGTGGTGGTGGTGGTGGTGGTGGGTGGGGGGGGTATGAGAAACTTACAGAAACTTTTTTGAAGCTGCAGGTGTCCAGTGCTCCTTTTGTTGGTTGAAGTGATTTTTTAAAATAGATTTTCTTGTTTCTCCTTCACTCACTTGGATTAAAAAACAAACAAACAAACAAACAAGTATTCGTCAGTTTTCTTGAAGTTCTTCTTGGTGTTGCTGCTCTGGTTTGACTGCTTCAGAATCTGCTTTCATTTAAGAATGTAACAAAATAGAGCCTCCTTGTGGAAATCCTTGTCAGGATGAGATAAGTTTAAGCTCAGTCCAACCTCGTTGTCACAACCCCTCCACAGGTCTGTGAAAACAACAACCAATAGGCTCAAAGCTTTATTTCCCCCCACCCTCATTTTTCTGTAATGTGTGAAAATGTCCACACTTTCACAACTAAACAGGCTGGAAAGTTCTACTGGACTCTTTAATTTTACCAACTTGATCATTTATTCCTTAAAGACTTCTCTCTCCTGCTCCAGCCAACAGTTGGAGAATCATCCAAATGCACGGCTCGACAAAGTCACTAAAACAACAACTCCCTCTGCCAAGACAAGAGCACTTAAGAAGATTCTGTCCCGTGATCTTGCCTGCTGCTCTTGATAAATAATGAGTTTTAGATTTTATTGTTAGGTTCCCCATCCAGCTGATGATAATGTACTGAAGGGTGGACTCTGTTGTTGCTCTGGAAAATAACATCATGATTTTACAAACACCAAATAAACAGAGTTTATGTAAAAAGTGAAGGTGCTGGTGGATTCTGGCTCAGTTGGTGGTAACCTGTGTCTGCCGGCTCAAGTCACTGTCAATATGAACATCAAGGTATTTGTCTGAGGTCGCCTGTTTAATGGGACTATTGTGTATGATCACAGAGCTCTGATCAGCAGCTGATCTGGGATCCAGCAGCATCTCTACAGTCTTACTGGTATTTATGTGAAGTTTGGGCAGCTGTCGATCAGTGGTTAGAATAGTCGTCCTCCAATGTAAGAGTTTGGGGTTCAATTCCAGCAGCAGTCACATGCCGAAGTGTCCCTGGGCAAGACACTGAACCCCTCTTTGCCTCCGATGTGTGTCCCATCAGTGTATGAATGTGATAAAGCTCTGGTTAGTCTTTGTGTAGATCTAGTAGAGTGCTGTATGAATGGATAAATGAGGACACAGATTGTGTTGTAAAGAGCTTTGAGTATCTTGATAAGAGAAAGGCACTATACCATATTTATCTGTGAAATCTGATGAATTCAACCAGTTACTTAGATTACAGCATGTCTTAAAGATATAAAAATCTGGATGACCCTTAATTTTATACGTTTAAACTAAAAAAAAACTAAGGTTGTAGTTTTTGGACCTGAGCATCTTAGGAATGAATTTTGCAGCCTTTCACTTCCTCTAGATGTCAATAGTTTGACCTCCAGTTTTAATGTAAAAATAAAATCCTTGGTGTCATATTTGATCAGGATATGCCTTTTAATCCCCACATTAAAAATGTTACCAGGATTGTTTTCAAACTACTTGCGTAATATTAATATTAGAAACATCTTGTCCAAAAATTATGCAGAAAACCTGGTCCATGCATTAATCATGTCTAGGCTGGACTATTGCAATTATTTATTATCTGGGTGTCCAAAAAAATATAAAAAAACATCTTCAGTTGATCCAAAATGCTGCTGCCAGAGTTTTAATGAGTGTTGGTAGGAGAGATGATATTTCTCCAGTTTTAGCTTCTCTCCATAAGCCCCGTCAAATTCAGAATAGAATTCAAAATATTGCTTGTAACGTACAAAGATCTGAACAACCTACCTCCATCTTATATTGCAGAACTTGTTGTTCTATACTTTCCTAATACAGCACTTCATTCTCAGACTGCAGATTTACTTGTAGTTCCTATAGTTTCCAATACAGTAGTCCTTCGCTATTTCGCAGTTCGACATTCACGGACTTGCTCTATCGTGGTTTTTGGACGTATCGTCCGTCCAAAATATTGCACA
>NC_056518.1:12355740-12362709 GCF_014905685.2 Nematolebias whitei | reverse complement strand
CCCATGCAATACAAGTGGAAAAAACGCAAAGTAGGGAAACGGTAGTCCAAGTTCAAGCTTAAGTTCTGTAAACTTTGTCATTACCATCATGTCATACATGAGATGGAATGAAATTATGAAAAAATGAATGGAAATGGAATGGAAAAATTAAAACATGTACACAAGTACTAAGTAGTAGTTATAAATGAGAGGCTAAAAAAATAAGGATAAAAATTATATTCTATTTCTATTAAAATCCTATTAAGGATTAAAAAAAAATCTTGATGAGAAGACAGGGTGATGGCGAGCCCTCATGCCCTGAAGGTATACTTGCAGCTGGATACACTATGGATTCCTGGGGACAGTGGAAGATTGTGTGTCTGTATTGTCTGTTGAAGATGTTGAAGACTGGTACATAATTGGATTCATGATAACAGGATTTCTGCTTTTTGGAGTCAGTGGTTACCTGGTTTATCATCAAATGCAGAAAATGTCAGCAGCCGTTCTGGCCTTGGTAAAGCTGCCTGGATTTTATGAAGGAATGTGCTGAGCAGTAAGCTCTCGGACTCAGACGCTGCATCAGCTGAGCCGTAAGCTGGACGCAATTTCTGAGAATCGCAGGCCGCTTGCGGCTCCTGGGACTCCATGGCGGGAAAGACTCGAACTTGGAGAAGGCTACAAGCTCGGTCCGGCAGTGTGACCACAAAATTTGGCTGTTTGGAATCCCCACTGAGACGTACCTGCAGAACTTTCAATTCAATTCAGTTCAATTCGATTTGCTTATATAGTACCAAGTCACAACAGAAGTCGTCTCATGGAACTGAACAGAAATATTCATATATAAAACAGGTTAACAGAAACATTCATAATTAAAAATAATAATTTAACATTATTTATCTGAGGAGCAGACTGCTTTGAGTTTAACTCCATCGCAGAACTCTCATCTTGAGCAAGCATGAAGGCGACAGTGGAAAGGAAAAACTCCCTCATGAGGAAGAAACCTTTAGCAGAACCAGGCTCAGGACAAGCGGTCATCTGCTGTGACCGGCTGGGTTTAAGAGGAACAGATACACAATAGCATGTCAAGAATTACATGTTAAGATAGAAGTAATGTCAAATGAAAACTATTCAATTTTAACAATTAATTTAAGGAAATGAGGTCAAGTTGTCCTCTAGTAGTCTAAGCCTTTGGCAGTATAACAAGCCATAAAACTGGACAATGTGTCAGCCTCATGGACAGAAACTGCAAGTTATTTCCACAAGAGAGGAGCCTGATAACTGAAAGATCTTCCTCCCATTCTGCTTTTGGAAACTCTAGGGACCGCAAGATAACCTGCAGTCTGAGAGCAAAGTGCTCTGTTAGGAAAATATGGAACAACAAGATCTGTAATATAAGATGGAGCTAGGTTGTTGAGAGCTTTGTAGGTTAGAAGTAAGATTTTGAATTCAAATCTGGATTTGACAGGGAGCCAATGGAGAGAAGCTAAAACTGGAAAAATATGATCTCTCCTACTAACTCCAGTTAAGACTCTGGCAGCAGCATTTTGGATCAACTGAAGACATTTTAAAGAAATATTTGGACACCCAGATAATAAACCATTGCAATAGTCCAGTCTAGATGTGGCAAATGCATGGACCAGTTTTTCTGCATCATTTTTAGATAAGATGTTTCTAATTTTGGCGATATTACGCAGGTGGAAGAAGGCAGTTCTAGTAACGTTTTTTAATGTGGGGGATAAAAGACATGTCCTGATCAAAAATAACACCAAGATTTTTAACATTAGAGTTGGAGAGTTGGAGGCCAGATTAATGCCATCCAAGGAGGGAGAAAGACTCTGGTCAAAAAACCAAAACCTCAGTCTTGTCTGTGTTCAAAAGCAGAAAATTTAGGGTCATCCAGGTTTTTATGTCTTTAAGACATGCTTTTAGTCTAAGTAGCTGATTTAATTCATTGGGTTTCATGGACAAATATAATTGTGTGTCATCAGCATCACAATGAAAATTTATCCCATGTTGTTTAATAACATTACCTAATGGAATCATATACAAGATAGAGTATTTGTCCAAGCACTGAACCTTGAGGAACTCCATGACTAACTTTAGTGTATGCTGAAGGTTCATAATTTATATTTACAAACTGGAATCTATCAGATAGATATGATTTAAACCAATTCAGAGCCGTTCCTGTAATTCCAACATCATATTCAAGTATCTAATATAATGTTGTGATCAACTGTATCAAATGCAGCACTGAGGTCTAACAGGACCAGTATAGACACCTGTTCATTGTCTGAGGCCATGAGAATATCATTAGTAACTTTCACCAGTGCAGATTCAGTGCTGTGGTGAGCTGTAAACCCTGACTGAAACTCTTCAAACAGATTATTTATTTGCAGATGACCACATAACTGACCAGCAACTATTTTCTCTAGAATTTTTGAGATGAAAGTTAGATTAGATATAGGTCTATAGTTGGCCAGAATTTCTGAGTCAAGGTTATGTTTCTTAAGTAAAGGTTTAATTACAGCAATCTTAAAGTGCTGTGGTTCGTAAGTATCCATTAGAAACAAATTAAGCAGATCTGAGATGTGGTTATTAAGGGAAATATGTATTTAAATAGTTGGGATGGGATCTAGAAGACGTGGATGGTTTGGATGAAGCTACCAGAAACTTTTGAACACACAACGTTTGGGAGTGGTCCAATTGAAAAAGAGTGCAGGTAAACAAACCCACTGCTATGTGTGTTAGTGAATGTTTGCTACTGTAACAGCCAATCAATGGCTGGGTTAAACAGCGCTCACGGTTACTGAGCCAATCAGGGCCCAGGTTACTAAACATTTTTGTTAAAAAGCATTTCTGGTGCTTTGGTTTTGCCGCAAGAAACATTTGAACACATAGTACTGTTAGCAACAATAACACAATTAATGTCCAGTTGAAAAAGAGCACAGGTAAACAGAGTCTTGACCTGTAACAGCCAATCAGCGGCTGGGTCACATGGCACAACACTCTGTTTCTTAAAGAGACATGTCTTCACATGATTTCCAATTTATTTTGAATCACTTTTGTAAAGTTGAATTTTCTTTAAAAAAAAAAAAAAAGAAAACTTCCATGTGACAGGAATTACATTTTACTTTTGAAAGGCCGGTTCAGCAGTCATGACTTTGCTTTGCAAAAATACTGTTCAGCAGAAAATAGTGCACAGAAGCACTACAGGTACAGCAGAGCATTGATTTGAGGGAAATGTAGCCTATCTGAGTGGCGATTACAGTACACTGGAGGCTGGATGAAAAAAAACTATAAAATGGCAAAGCCTGTCCTCATTATTATTTTTTTAATCATTAACTTTTTCACATCCACTTGACTTCTGTACAGTGATATTACTGTACAGTCCACAATTGTGTGTAAAAAAAAAAAGTATTGTGCAATATTTTGGACGGACGATACGTCCAAAAACCACGATAGAGCGAGTCCGTGAATGTCGAACTGCGAAATAGCAAAGGACTACTGTATTGGAAACGTTGGTAACGTACTGTAACCCCAGATTCTATGAGTATAGGCGTAGCCCTTTAAGGCTGTCGCTTAGTGGGTTTATCCCGTTATGCGAAGCATTGCACTGAAAAATTTAGTCCACGCTCACCTGCTGTGTGGGCCCCACCCGGTCCGTATAAATTACGTTAAGAGCGGGAAATCGGCTCCCAAAAATAGCTTTTTCTTCAGCCATTTAGGAGCCAGTGAGGCCCGACGCTTAAAGGGCTACGCCTATACTCATAGAATCTGGGGTTACAGTACGTAACCAACGTTCTATTTCGTATAGGCTTCGCCCTTTAAGGCTGTCGCTTAGTGGGTTAAGGGAGAAGCGGATGTTGTCCTCGCCTCACTGGGTCCATTTGAACACCGTATGAAGCAGAAGCTTGCCCAAAAAAGTTTAATCACTCAGCTCCCATGTGCGTAATTACGCATTGCGTAATTATGTGTGCCATGCACAGACGCATGTTGTGTAACTATGCATTCTGAATGCATGAACGCCCCGGAAATCTTCAACGGGGAGGGAAAAACGCTGAAAAGAGCCATGAACCAACCGGTTTACGGCTGAACCTTATGAACAGATTAATAATAACAGGAGAGCTGATTATTAATCAAATGAACTGATTGGTAACAATAGTTGTGAACTGATTAGTGACAGTAGAACCAAAATAACAGTCACAACTTGTGAATGATAACATCTCACACTGTAATGCATGCAGACAGATATGAGTAAAACGGAGTTCCATGAAACAACAATATTCATTCTGTAAACACTAAGGACAGAATGTGTCATGGAACGGGCCGTCACATCACCTAGATAAAAGCGAATAAATGAGCAGGGTGTTGACCACGCGGCCACAGTGCAAAATGTCCTGCATTGACATACCATTATGCAAAGCAGTCGAAGATGCGATACCCCTGGTCGAGTGTGCTCTGAGGTTGACAGGAGGCTCTAAATCTGATGCTCTGTAGGCTTCAGAAATGGACTCACACAGCCAGTGTGACAAGCGCTGGGTGGATAACGGGCGACCTGCAGATGCATCTCTATAATGCACAAACAAATGTTGACGCATTGCAGCTGTGCACGCTATGTAACACGTCAACGCCCGCACAGGACAGAGGAGATAAAAAGACGCTACGGGGGGGGGGGGACCCCTCCAACGATATTGCTCTTGATTAAAAGAGCTCGTGATGTTTTAGGCATAAAAGCTGGGTTGGTCTAAAATCAGCTGAGCTGCCGTCAGCCTGAATTCTGAGACATGACGGAGCAACAGAGAGGGCAGATAAAACACTCGCTCTCTTAGCGGATGTTAAAACCAGCCGCAGGGCTGTTTAAAGAGACAAGAATTTAAGTGGAACCTGATCCAAAGATTCAAATGGAGCTTTGATCAGGACCTGCAGGACCAGTATTAAATCCCACTGTGGAACAAGTGGGTGTGAGACAGGCCTGCGTCTCTGTACACCTTTTAGAAAACACTTCAGCAGCGGATGATTAAAACCTGTTCTGTCTCAGAAACCTTCGTGTCAGGAAGAGATGGCTGCAGCGTACGTTTTAAACGTGCTGGATGCAAATTTCTGTCCATCAGCTGCTGCAGAAAGAACAGCATGCCACCTATTGGACATGAGGTGGCCTCTACACCCTTCTCTGTACACCAGCGCTGAAAAGCTGTCCGCTTTGATGTGTACATCGCTGTGGTAGAAGTAACACGTGAAACCTGAATTGTGCGCATTACATCCTGTGGGCGACCCATCCTCTCTAAGTGGATTTGTTCAACGGCCAGACCCACAGGTGCTGGCCTATTTCTGGGTAACTCCTGGTCGCTCCTCCTGCCTGGAGGAGAGCGTCCTCCCTCTACGGCAGTTTCCACGGGCACCCCGACAGCAGGCATTGCATGGCTGGGAACCATGGTGCGCTCACGCGTTCGGGGCTACCAGGAGAGCTGTCAATCCCTCATCCTGAGCTCGGTTCAAGAACCGTAAAATCAGAGGAGATGGAGAAAAACGCGTACAGAAGCATTTTGGGCCATGGGCTGTGGGCAAACGCATCCACCCCAGCGGTAGTTCGTCTCGTGGGCTCAGAGAAATGCATAATTGACACTGAGCGTTTCTCGTGTCACAAACAGGCCCACAGCCGCTATATCAATCTGAGACAAAATGCTCCCTAAGAGGATGATTAAAGGTTGTTCTGTCTCCGACAACTTTGAGACAAGAAGAAAACACGGCTGCAGCATACGATAGTCGTGCTGGACACCAGATTTCTGTCCTTTGACTGCTGCAGAAATGACAGCATGTCGTCCAGTGGACATGAAGTGGCCTCTACGCCTTTCTCTGTACAGCAGCGTTGAAAAAAACTGACCACTTGATGTGAACAGCGCTGTGGTGGTTGCAGCACGTGACTCCTGAATCGTACGCACTACATCTTGAGAGAGATCCATCCTCTCAAAAAGATCCGCACAGCGGCCAAACTACAGGTGCTGGCCTATTCTGATTAGTTCCTGATCGTTCCTCCCGCCTGGAGGAGAGCGTCCTCCCTCCACGGCAGGTTCCACGAGCGCCCTGATAACAAATGTCGTAGGCCTGGGAACCATGATGCGTTCACGCACTTGGGGCAGAGGAGCTGCCAGTCCCTCCTCCTGAGCTCGGTTCAGAAAACCGTGATATCAGAGGGAGAGAAGAAGGTGAAAAGGCATTACAACCACAGGCTGTGAGTAGGCACGTCCACCCAGCGGTGGATCATCCCGTGGCTCCACGATAATTATAATTGACATTGAGCGTTCTCTCGTGTTGCTACACGTCTAGAGACGCTGGCAGGATTTCTACCGTGTCTGAGCCATAGCTCTGGGTGGAAAGTACCAGGTCCCCGTGCTCCAAAGGACCGTCTTTGGGCATCACATCTGCCCCCTGTTCGGAATACATGAGATGTACCCACTCCAATGGAGAGCAGATTGGGTGTGCCCCACACAGCATCTGTCTCACAATGTGGCACATGGGTTGAAACGCATACATCTCCTGCCAGTATGTATGCAACAGTCACTGCTGTCTGTGTGAATCAAAAACCCTGATGATTCTGCAGCTCAAGTTCAGTGTTGAGTCACATTCAAAGATCCCGTGCGACACTCCAAAAACATTTAAAAGAGCTGCTGTGTGGAGAGCCACAGCAGCCCCACAGCTTGTTAAATGTGTGTGACGTAGGTCTGCTGACGGAAAACAGCTGATATCACTCAACCGGTTCACGTGAGTTGCACTGCTGCCACCTGTCTGTACAAACTGCTCAGCAGCAGCAGGTGTCCAGATAAAGCAGAATTAAAGCGGCTCGGGCGCATAATGGAGTGTTGTTTCTCACAGTTCAGAAATTGACAATCTAGAATAAATCTCATCTTTCCAGTTCATTGGGACCAGGAAGTGATGAAAGAGGAACCTTGCGTTTTCCTCTCCTTCTGAGACTCTAGAAATTACATTTAAAAC
>NC_056518.1:12352080-12355640 GCF_014905685.2 Nematolebias whitei | reverse complement strand
TATTAATCTGTTGTAACTGGGAGTGGTTCAGGTGTGGTGTGTTTTTCTTTTTTTAGAAGTTTTGTTCTGACCATAACTGTAATGTCATGAACTGTACTCTGTCATCCAATGCCCATAACTAGAAAAGGTGTGTTAAGAACAATATTGTTTGTCAGATGACTTGGCACAAGCCACTTGAGACACAGGTACTGTAACTCCTGCACTGATTTGAACACCAGTCAAATGTGGAGAGATAAATAATACAGTATTTTGATCACTTGAAAAAGTGGCAGTAAGTTTCTTTTTAAAAATTTGTTCATATTATATTTAAACAGAGTTGGCTAAGGTAGCGATTGAATGTATATTTTTAACTAACATAGGAATATGTTATGAACAGATTTCTACCGCCTGACATGGTCTTGTATGATTCATCATTCCTGCATAGCTCCTAAGGCAGGTGATGCCTATCAAAGCCAACACAGACTAAAAAGGCTGGGGGAGGGCGAACTGAACTGGTTTGGCTGGAGGTTGGAGGGAGGGGCTTTCCATAGATTGGACAGACATGAATACCTTTTTTAATTTTTTTATTTAAAAAATACAGACAATGGAGGCAAAAGGGAAGGAGTGAAGATTCAACGTGTCACAGCTAGGAAAGTGTTTTATTAATCTGTTGAAGTAACTGGGAGTGGTTCAGGTGTGTTGTGGTTTTCATTTTTTAGAAGTTTTGTTCTGACCATAACTGTAATATCATGAACTGTACTGTGTCATCCAATGTCCATAACTAGAAAAGGTGTGTTAAGAACAATATTGTTTGTCAGATGACTTGGCACATACCACTTTCCAAAATTGTTGTTTGTGGATTTTATTCAGAGTTAAAACTTTGTAAATTCTGTCTTTTGTTAGTGTATGTTTGTTTTTACTTAAGTAAGTAAGTAAAATTTTATTTATATAGCGCTTCTCAAGATAAAAATCACAAAACGCTTCAACAAATCAGATAAACAAAAGCAAAAAACAAATTCAGGCAAAAGCAGATTTAAAAAGATAAGTTTTTAGCTGACTTTTAAAAGAAATCACCGAGTCCAGTGATCGGAGAGTTTGAGGAAGAGAGTTCCAAAGTCTTGGAGCCACAGAAGAAAAGGCTCTATCTCCTTTAGTTTTCAATTTTGTCTGGGGGACAGTCAGCAGGCCTTGATCACAGGACCTCAGAGCTCTGATCGGTGTGTAGGGATGTAAAAGTTCTGTCATGTAATTTGGTGTTTGACCATGTAAAGCTCTCCAGGTAAAAACCAAAACCTTAAAATCCACTCGATGTTGAACTGGGAGCCAATTAAGTTGTTTTAAAAGTGGTGTTACATGGCAATACTTTGATGATCCACTCAGGAGTCGAGCCGCAGCATTTTGCACAGACTGCAACCGGTCTAGGGAGGTTTTGTTTAAACATGTATACAGTGCATTACAATAATCCAGACGAGATGAAACAAATGCACACTTTGTTTGTAATACTTACCCATGTCACTTCTTTCAATTCAGTGACATCATGCTCTGCAGGATGTTTCAGCTAATAAAGTTAATTTGCAATGAGCACATTTTTAATTCTAATAATTCTTATCTAATAACTGGAAGCTATACTTACATTTCTGACAAAGGTGTGTTGCTTATGAAATATGTGCAAACCTGCACATCACAACATAAGGTTACATTTTCACTCTATCGTACTCTGGATATCTAAGAGTTCAACAGAAGTTGGTAACTAAAGTCCTAAAATGCAAAACATTCACATACATGATGAAAGTTAATTAGTAAAAATGATGTAAGAAAGTCAGCAGAATGTGATGAGTCTTCACTTCATCACAGTCTTCCATCCCGACAAAGCACAATGGCAACAGTGGAAAAAGGACAAACTCCCTTTGAACAGGAAGAAACCTCCAGCAGAACCAGGCTCAGGACGAGCGGCTTCGACCAGCTGGGATTTGAGATGACAGGAAGGAGAAACAAGCAATGATCCAGGCAAGGGCGTCAGAAGCATCCGTAATGTGGGGGGGACACAATGATGAGTGTAGGTGTGTGTGTGCGCACACGTGTGTGCGCGTGCGCACGTGTGAGCGCACGTAAAAAAAAGGTGTTCACTAGTGAAGAAAAAAGCAGCATTTCAACCTACAAAGATTTCTTTGAATTCCACACATTTAAAACATGTTTCTCACCAAGTTTGTGTAAATTCAGCTGTAGGTTTTAAAGACATTTTAACTTTAATTCACAGCGTCAGGTCGGCACTATTTGTCTATAGAGAAATAAAAAACATCACCACTGGACTTTTTTACTTGTGTTCAACACTACTCATCTAAATGGCGTTTCTCATGAAGATTGAGAACAATAAGGTGTGGGGTTTTAAAGACATTTCAAACTTTAATGCACCTCAACACACCACATCTTACACCTGCAGCGTCTTGCAGCGTCACAGTTGCTGCTAAGCTACAGACGTAGCGCTCCTCTCAAACATCCTCCTAACATGTATGTTTATGATCAACCCCTTGGTCAACCACTGCCCAAACTAAGCTCGCTAAACTGGCGAGCGATTAACACAGCTACCTCCACCTCCTCCACTTGTGCACGTTTTCTGCCGAGGCAAGAGGCAGGAAGGGACGGTGGAGAGTTGGAGGTAACCAGGAAAACCTGGAGTGGAGTTTTAGTGGCTTGAGTATTCTCCTATTGATCAAGTGGAATGGATTCGTTCACGAACAAAGAAACTGCGCCGCCTGAACTAATGTTATATAGTAAAAGTGTGTGTGTGTGTGTGGTGGGGGGGGTGTCCAAATGAGCAGTTTTTTTTTATGTGGGGGGGACTTGTCCCCTTCACATATAATGGTTGCGACGCCTATGGAAACAGGTGTGCTTTCTATCCACCTTATTCCTAGACCCCATGCTGCCTTGAGTGAATTATGGGCGTGACTTCCAGCGCAGCCTGGAACTGGCATTTTTTAATGTGTGAACAGTACGAGCTAATGTAGTTTCTGCATGCATTGTGATTTAATTTAAACATATAGGAACACCACCTGTCAGAGCTCAAACAGACAATATAATTCATTCATTCTTTCAACCTTTATTTATACAGGTTAATCCCATTGTTTATTTGTTGTTGATTTAATCCCATTAAATCCCATAATCATACTGCTGCCTGCTGAGGACAAGGGATGGAGGACGACCTGAAGAAGTGGCTGCAGATTACATCTACTAGCATATTTAGCTACATCTACTAGCATATTTAGCTACATCTACTAGCATATTTAGCTACTTCATTGACTCGGTTCTTCTGACGGTGAAGCGCTGAACAACCTGAAAAGCTCTGAGGTGTATCAGTATCTACACAGTAATAAGGTCGGTGGTGTTTTGTTAAAAGAGGTGGGACACAATCTTGAATCAGACACAGAGCCCAGTCAAAGACTTAAAGTCCTCCATCACTGAGCTTGGATTAGTTACAGAGAAAATCATAAAACTGAAGAGGAACAAATTCTATAAATCTGTGTCCTCCATACACTTGAAATCATACCTGATTGTTACTGTTTTCAATCCTTCTGAGGATCCGG
>NC_056518.1:12350771-12351980 GCF_014905685.2 Nematolebias whitei | reverse complement strand
GAAATCATACCTGATTGTTACTGTTTTCAATCCTTCTGAGGATCCGGAGTCTCTTCTCCGGTGGTTTATTGTCGTCCAGACACAAAGCAGGATGCAGGTTTTCCTCCACCTTTGTCAATAAAGTGAAATGAGCTCACATACAGTGTTTTGGGTAGAGATGCACCGATCCGATACCAATATATGTATCGGTACCGATATCGGGAAAAAAAAACCTTCTGGATCGGGTATCGTGACAATGTGACCAATCCATGACTGGGCAGATCTATTCATAGATATAAACACTAGATACAGCATTGACCGCTATTGCCTATTGGCGCTGACGAGCCATGGGGCCGCCATTTTGGAACGGTCGACCGCTCCACTCAGTGTAACCTGTTTGACGGGAGCAATGAAGTATCTGCGCGTTTAATCAGTCATAGCTAAATACTAAACTCATTCTCATGATTTTTTCCTCTGTAAACCTTTGGCGTTCAGCCATTAAAGCTGAACACATGAGTTAGTATTTTTAAATATTCTTGGTGGGGTTAACATTAACACTAATAAAATATTCTTATGACAAGTTTTGCAAAACTCACAGTCACTAATACATTTTTATTAGTATCTATATTATATATATATATATATATGAGATATGTCTCTGTGTGTATATATATATATATAGATATAAATATACACATATATATATATATGAGATATGTCTCTGTGTATATATATATATAGATATAAATATATACATATATATATATATATATATGAGATATGTCTCTGTATATATATATATATATATATATATATATATATATATATATATATATATATATATATACATTATCTATATCACTGTCATACAGTTTAACAATTTTCTTATATACCCACACATTATACTTTGTATCACAATCTTATACATTAAATCTCATGTATGTATATATATATATATATATATATATATACACACATTTATATCTATTTTATATATAACTACATATCACCATCATATATATATATATATACATATCTTTATCATTTTTACTGTAGTTTATTATTGCCATTGTTTACTGTTATTCTTGTCTGTATATTTATATGTTCTGTCTGGAGCAGGTCTGTTATAAATGAGTCCTCATGGCTCAATGAAGCCAAACTGTATAAATAAAAGGTTGAATAAATAATTATGTATGTATAAAAAGTATATATATATATATATATATATAT
>NC_056518.1:12350322-12350671 GCF_014905685.2 Nematolebias whitei | reverse complement strand
TGCAGGAAGAGGGTCACCTGCATCATGAAGGACCCCACTCACCCAGCACACACACTTTTTGCCCTGCTCCCCTCAGGTAGAAGGTTGAGGAGCATTAAGTGTAGAACCACTAGACTGAGGAACAGCTTCTACCCTGAGGCTGTTAGACTCATGAATCTCTAACTAGAATAATCACTGTGAAAAAAAATCACTGTAATGCCACTTGATTGTTGATATGTGCTGCTGACTATCCATGATGCTGATCTCATGCTGCTTACTTATTTCCTGCTGCTTATTTATTTCCTGCTGCTTATTTATTTCCGGCTGCTTATTTATTTCATGCTGCTTATTTATTTCATGCTGCTTATTT
>NC_056518.1:12347937-12350312 GCF_014905685.2 Nematolebias whitei | reverse complement strand
TTATTTATTTCATGCTGCTTATTTATTTCATGCTGCTTATTTATTTCCGGCTGCTTATTTATTTCACTCAGCTGTGTTCACAGACTCATGTTCTTGCTGCTGTTCGGCGTATTGTTCTTGTTCTGTTAGTGCTTAGCGTATTTCTTAATTAATATCTTAGATCTTATTACAGTTTTTCTTTTCAATTTATACTTTTGTTGGATGTAACCGGGACCCTGTTTACACAATTTTGTTTGGTGCGTATGACAAATAAAAACACCTTGACTTTGATCACATTTCTTCACTCTGCTGCTTTTTTATTTGCTGTACTCTACTGGTTTTTTATTTGTCATTTGTTTCTGTCAACATGTTTTTCTTTTTCTTTCTTCCAATCCACCTTATTCCTGGGGGCTCTATGTCTCTAAGTAGCAGTAAGCACTGGTTAATCATGGTAGTGGAGCGCGGACCACGGTTTATTTAAAAGTAATTTACATTCAGTTCATCAGATAAAACTTTTTTGTTGTTGATACTTATTCAACAATCATAAAGTTTACTAAAATAGCCGTGCTGCGTTCAGGTACCTGTTGTGTTCACAGCTGCAGAACAACCAGACCAAACTAAATCAGTGGCTACAACAACAGAGTTTTGAACACGGACCCAAAATAATAAAATAGTGTTCCTGTGAAAAGAGGTATAGTTCTATTTCGTATAGGCTTCGCCCTTTAAGGCTGTTGCTGCTTGTACACAGCAGCAACAGATAAAAAGATTTCACACAAAAGTTCCTAAATGTTAATAAACAATACAATATATAGGAAATAGGATGAACAATGTCAATAATAATGTTCAATATGTATTGGAACATTGAGAATGGCAGACTATTTTGTGAATATAATATTACTGTACTGTATTTATGTCCACCAGCTGATGTGATGTTCAGTGTAACACGGTGTTCAGCTGCAATGAAGCTGACTGAGATCTGATGACAGGAATATTTTTCTAACAAGCTTACTCACAATTTCAGCAGCTTTGGTTCATTATCAACAGATATGCATCAAAACTGGAGTTTTGTTTAAGTTCTAGGAAATAAAAAAAATAAAACTAGGGAGAATATAGGAAATGGAAAATAAACTTGGCCTCTTTTGTACAATGTTTTTGTGTAGACACAAATCTCCTGTTTTCATTTTGAAGGTTTCCCAATAAAAAAATATATGAGGAAGAGGAGGAAGTATCTTTGAGGAGGATTCATCTGAGCAGAGAGGATTTTAAACTGGAGGATTTTGATCAAACTGATCAGACTGTCTGACTGAGAGATGGTGTGGTACCATCGGTTCACCTTCAAAGAGTAGGTGCATCATTATAAGTTCATTAACGTTCATAAATTTACATATTTTATTGTCAGTCACAAGGTGAGACACCTCCATGTGTTTATATGAACAGGTAACTATAGACTGTAAAGTTCATATTCATTATGTTTTTTCATTTCAGCTTGAAAACTGCAGGACTACAGGAACTGAACAAAAGCTGAAGCTGCTCTGTCTGTGGCCTCTCAGGAACGTGCACGTCACACACACACTCTCAGGAACGTGCACGTCACACACACAACCTCGGCCTAATGATGTGAGTATTTCTATTTTAAACTTTTTTTTTTTCATTTACTCTTTATTTATACATTTATTTAGTCACGACAACTCATTTTCTAGAGAGATCTGTTTAGGAGCAGATGGTGGGGGTTGAGTGCCTTGCTCAGGGGCCCAGAGTGGGGCCAATGAGGGTGGAGGCAGGTGTGGGTGTTTCACCTTTTCCACCTCATTTTGATGTTGATGGTACCGGGAGTTGAACCCTCAACTTTCCAATCACAGGCCCATCTTGTAACCTCTGCGCCACCACTCCCCCACATAACATCATATCATAATGGTCATATTAAAATCTCACTGGTTTCCTTCCAGATGTGTTAAACATCTACTGGTCCTCCTGATGTTTCCAGGTGTCTGTGGTCAGTGGATGAAAAGCCTGGCATGAACAAGATGATGCTGGAGATCATCATTTGAGGAGAGCTACCACCTTCTAACTCTGAAGAACAAGAGCAGCTCAGTGATTCCCTCAAGGCTCAGTGAAGGTGCTGAGAGCTGCAGAGAGGCTGATCCATGGAGCTTCAACACAGCAACCTCCAAACATGTCCACCCTCACACACATCGTCCATGAAGACACTGGACCAGAGCACAAGATAATAAGACACTGATAACAACGACAACAATAGACATTCACAAATGATTCATACAAATTTAAGTTTTTTTTATTGTTTGTTTGTTTTACGATTGAAAAGCAGTTTGTTATCCACTGTTGTCATCACTCTTTGTTAAAATCCAGGTCTCTCTTGTAAATGAGTCCTGTTGGCT
>NC_056518.1:12341543-12347837 GCF_014905685.2 Nematolebias whitei | reverse complement strand
GAATGGTTGTTTGTCTCGTTTGTCTCTATGTGGCCCTGTGATGGACTTGCGACCCGTCCAGGGTGTACCCCGCCCCTCGCACAGTGATTGCTGGACATGGGCACCAGCGACCCCCGTGACCCAAAATGGAATAAACGGGTAAAGATAATGGATGGATGGATATATATATATATATATATATATATATATTTATATATATATATATATATACAAACTGGATTCCAAAAAAGATGGTACACTAAACAAATTATGAATAAAAACTGAATGCAATGATGTGGAGATGGCAAATGTCAATATTTTATTTGTAATATAACATAGATGACAGATCAAAAGTTTAATCTGAGCTAATGTAACATTTTAAATGAAAAATATGTTGATTCAAAATTTCAGTGTCAACAAATTCCAAAAAAGTTGGGACAAGTAGCAATAAGTGGTTGGAAAAAGGAAATTGAGCATATAACGAACAGCTGGAAGACCAGTTAACACTAATTAGGTCAACTGACAACATGATTGGGTATAAAAAGAGCTTCTCAGAGTGTCAGTGTCTCTCAGAAGCCAAGATGGTAAGAGAATCACCAATTCCACCATTGTTGCACAGAAAGATAGTGCAACAATACCAGAATGGTGTTACCCAGTGTAAAAAAAGCAAAGACTTTTAAGTTATCATCATCAACCGTGCATAACATCATCAAAAGATTCAGAGAATCTGGAACAATCATTGTGCGTAAGGGTCAAGGCCGTAAAACTCTACTGGATGCTCGTGATCTCTGGGCCCTTAAACGTCACTGCACCTCAAACAGGAATGCCACTGTCAAGGAAATAACAGAATGGGCTCAGGAATACTTCCAGAAAGCATTGTCAGTGAACACAATCCACCGTGCCATCCACCGTTGCCAGCTGAAACTCTACAGTGCAAAGAGGAAGCCATTTCTAAGCAAGCTCCACAAGCTCAAACGTTTGCACTGGGCCAGGGGTCATTTGCCTATAATTCTCAAATATTTTCTGTCAAATTGTAATTGGTTAGGTGGCTCAAAAGCGCGATGCAGGAACAGCAGTGAACTCTGTGCTGAAGAGCTCATTCATCAGTTATTTTGATGGGTAAACTCAAATGTTAAATCGTGTTAGGTCAGACGCCATTCCAGAATACTCTTTAGTAGTAATATTCTTCTACATTCAAACACAAAAGCAGTGATATCTAGTAAGGAGAATAAACCACATCAGAACAGAACACAACATCATACTTTATGTATATATCTATCCATTTATCAAACAATGTGCAGTCAGGTCGTCTGGATGGTTTCTTTTATTGCTGAGATGTTTTGTCCTTCAGCCGAAGTTCTTTAATCTGAGGAGCCACCAAACCAAACTGAATCCCACGAACAGTTCACTCCCAGAGTGGAGAAAACCAGTTTGCTGGTAAGATGTCTTCCGGGGCCCAACCTCTCCCCCATCAACTCCTAAAGCAGCCATGCTACAGTGGTTCAAAACACCAAATTTGTGTCCAGTCATGTCCAGATGACCTGACTGAACATTGTTGGATTTATACCTAGATTAATGAGAATGAACTTTGGTATTTTGAACCACTTCGGTTTATTCTCATCGAGTCCCCGTGACTCAATGAGACTAACTTGTATAAATAAAGGTTGGATGAATGATCCAAACCTGTATTGACTTACGTTATTTTTATTCTTAAATCTCACTTGTTTGTTTTTTTAAGAATGTTTCCAATCTATTATTAAATATTTTTTCTAAAACTTTTGATAATTGTGGTAACAAAGCTACAGGTCTATATTTAGAAATTTGATGTTCATCTGTTTTTGTATACTGAGATTACTTTGGATATTTTAGAATAGAATAGAATAGAAACAGCTTTTATTGTCCCACGGATGGGAAATTCCAGTGTATCAGCAGCAACAGATAAAAAGATTAACAAATTTAAAGATTTCACACAAAAGTTCCTAAATGTTAATAAACAACACAATATATAAGAAATAAGATAAACAATATCAATAATAATGTTCAATATGTATTGGAACATTGAGAATGGCAGACTATTTACAGTACAGTATTACAGGCAGAGTGTGTGTTTCAGCAGAGGTCAGCATGTATTTAATCCTTATTGAGTTTGTTGGGAGCAGTGATGGTTGTAGAGTCTAACAGCTGCTGGGAGGAAGGACCTGCGGTAACGCTCCTTTGTGCATTTAGGATGCAGTAATCTGTCACTGAACGAGCTCTCCAGTTCAAGTAGGTATCTCTGCAGCCAAATTCGGAAGGCGTATCTGGGCGGTCATATCTGATTGGACTATAGTAAAATGGGCGTATCTGGGCGATCATATCTGATTGGACTATAGAAAAATGGGCGTGTCTGGCCGGCCGCATCTGATTGGACGATAGAAAAATGGGCGCGTCTGGCCGGCCGCATCTGATTGGACGATATAAAAATGGGCGTGTCTGGCCGGCCACATCTGATTGGACGATAGAAAAAAAGGCTGAACGATAAAATGCCGTAACCACAGACACATTATGTCTAAAAACAAGGTGTTATTGGCAGATTGTGTTAACCACAGGCATATTATGTCTATGGTGTTAACCGGTTCGACATTAGCGGCATCTCAGTTTCAACACTGGCGGCGTCTCGGTTCGACATTGCTCCAGTATACTACCGCGGCGTCTCCATAACTTCTTTTTTTGACTCTCTTAACACAGAACTTCCGGTTACATTTCAAAATAAGAGCAACATAACTGGGTAGTGGGGAAAGCTAAATGTTAGTTTTTTTTTTAATACCTAGCCATAACATTAAAAAACAAATTCCATTTTGGTTGTTGAAAAATGTGAACAAAGTTACAATCGATTCATAAAGAAAGAAAAATATTAATGATACTTAAAGTGGCCTTGGGACAAAGGAGGTTTCCTTTAACTTCACATTGTCTTGTTCAACCTGCAGTCACTGCAGATGAGTGATTGTCAGTTTCTGTAAGATTTCTGCAACTGGATCCGGTATTTCTGTTTACTGGTTAACTTCCTCAGCTGTCTCACATTTTAAAGGTCAACCCTACTCCATGTTTCAGTAGAAAACAAACACATTTAGGAGTCAGTACATAACCAGACTTTTGGCCCTCACACCTATACCAGTTGCTTATGCTGCATGATGAGATCAGATTTATCCATATTTTAGAAATTACATTTAGCTTAGTCGACAAAACAATACAAATGAAGACTGTCTTAAAAAAACTCTTGGTTTTGCAGTAAGCAGCCTGATTTCAAACTGACATCTTGGCCAAAGGTAAAATAAAAATCTTTGTGTTCTCAGAAAAGTTGTTTCAGGACCTCCAATAAACTTATGTACACATCAAAGCACACAAGACAGATTCAGGAATTCTCTTTGTTTTCCAGATTTCACATTTGTTATTACCTTAAAACATACTCAGACAACATTTGATGCATCATTGAATTTTTTTATTGTGTTTATTGGGACATCCATTTTTAGAAGTCATCGTAGCATCTGTTGGAAACACAGAACATAGTACAGTTAGGGTGTTGCTAGTTGTTACTTAATCCTGGATTGGATTTTAAAGTTAATTTTGATATTTTTTTCACAAGGAAAAAAAAGTTGATTTCCTAAAGTTTAACTATAAATGAAGGAATTTGTACATTCAGGTAATTGAAAATTAAGTAATTTCTCTAACATCCAACCCATTTTAGCCACTGAGCCATACCAAACACCCATAATCTATTCTTGAATGAATTATTGACTATTATTGACAAATTACAGACTTATTATTGAATAAGTTATTACTCATTATTGAATCATTGACAATTTACACTCATGTTTGTGTTAACTCATGTTGCAACAAGGTCAGCAACTTTTGACTATTACTATGAACTATGTTCAACTTTGGAGGTGATTTATTTTGAAAGTCAACATCAGATGTTGGTCAAAGTTTCTGAGCAACATCTTGGGGTCTTCTTGAGTCAACCTGAAGTGAGAGTGGTGCCTGACATGGCAGAAAGACATAGATATAATTAACAGCTTTTATTTATTTATTTTTCAGCTAATAACAACTTTTATTTATTTGTTTTTCATATTTTTCAGTTATACTCAGCTTTAAAATATTTATTTTTCAAGTATTAAGAACTTTTATTTTCAGCTTTTATTTTGAAAAGCAACACCCAGTTGTAAACGTGCACAGTGAGAGCTGCTGTGGAGGCTCACTTTACCTCAGTGCGTTACGACAACAACGAGAGAACGGTCGAAACTATCGTGACCTACAATAAACGTACTTCAATAATATGCATAAGTGAAAACATAGCATGCTTCATAAGTACAATAAATCATATTTCTTTGTCAAACATCGCAAAGAAACGTTACCTCATCAATAATCCTCGTGACTTTGAGGGTTACCCACAGCCAATCAGTGTTCGCCGCCGACAAACGCCTATTAAATACTGTTAGCCAATCAGTGTTCGCTGCCCATAAACGCCTATTCGCCAGAAACGCCTACTTTTGGTCTGCAGAGACCCCCTTCTCCTCCAGTTCAGCAACAGCTTCATGCATGGGGTGGGAGACGTTGTCCAGCAATGATGTTATTTTAGCTAGAGTTCTTCTGTCTCCCATTTTCATTGTATTGGTAAATACATCCGTTTGTAATGACAGATTGCTAATGAATTGTAACGGTTTTGAAATCCCCTCAGTTACACCTTTTACCAAACGCGTATCGATGTCATACGAGCCAGTGGATCATCTTTACATTTTTAACAGTATTAATAATTTATTTTTCTGTTACAGTGCAAAGGAGCATTGAGTTTGGATTCCTTTCTACTAATTTATCAAACTCTTGGTTAATATTACATGTTTCAGGAATGTTTTTAGACTAATCCGATCCTAGATTTACAAAGAGTTAATTAAAGCTGAACTGTATTTCATTTATATTTTCACTTCCTTTGAGAAAATAATTACGGTATGCTAATTTATTTGTACCATTTTGAATAATGGAATTTAATATAGTCCGTTGTTGATTCATATTATGTTTTATCTAATTTCTTTATAATATTCAATTCATGCTTGTATTCAACCTCCTTAGTTTTTGTCTTATGACATTTTTCTAAAATGTAATTTTCTTTTTATAGTAATTTTATAAACCTTCAGTCATCCTAGGACATCTACTGTACTTTCTGTAGTTATAGATTTTCAGTGGACGATGCTTATCAAATGTGACAAATATTTAATACATCCAAGCATGTCTCTCCATCCTTCTATTTCAAGTCAAAATGTCTGCTGGCCACTTTGGCCAGGATTGCCTCAAACTAGTTAGAGAGTTTGAGAAAACAGCAAGGAAGAGGGCAGACTACAGGAACCACTTGCGATTCAACCTCAGATGTTGACAAAGTGGCATCATTCCCAAGAGCCTGGAACTAAAATCTTCGGTCAGCGGGCACCGGGCAAGCAAGATCCTTCAGAAGGCACAAACCCAGCTGCTGAATGAACGGGTGAGACAGACCAATTTTACTATTGAGGCCTTGAAGGCCAAGGAAGAGTGCATTAAACAAAAACTAACAACATGCTTAGATCAGACCACTCTTCAGCAAGTGATGGACTGTACAGATCAGGCACGCTTAGCACAGCATGTCAAGTCCAAGACTCGACAACAAAACAAGTTTAACGTACTAATAGCTCATCAACACCATCACTATTCCAATAACAACACATTCAGTGTAGGACAACACTCCAGTAGTCAATTACATGCCAGGGAGACAGAAAAGTGGGTGAAGAATTTATCTGACAGACAGCTCACCCAGCCAGAGACAGAGATTCTTGCCAGGGAACTGAACTTTGCGGTTGCACCAAGTAGAATTCCTCTGGTGGAGATGATCACAGCCACAGAATCAGCCATCCGCAACAACAAAATGAAAGAGGGTGAAGCAGAACAGCTCAGAATCAAAGTTTCAGCCTGCCTCAGCAATGCCAAACCACCACCTTCCAACATCAGTAGAGAGGAGAGGGACGCACTCACCACTCTTAGCAAGGACAAAAACATCATCATTCTCCCAGCAGACAAAGGAAGGTGTACAGTGATTTTGAACCAGAAAGACTATCATGAGAAAGTTATGACACTCCTTAGTGACTTAAACACTTATGAACCTCTGAAAAGAGATCCAGGAAGTGGTTACAAGAAGAAATTGATAGATTGCCTGAAAATTTTGGAGCAGGACAAGGCTATTGACCGTTTTCTGTACCACAGACTGTACCCAGGGGAGGCCACACCTACTCTGTATGGTTTACCTAAAATCCACAA
>NC_056518.1:12340169-12341443 GCF_014905685.2 Nematolebias whitei | reverse complement strand
GTTGGCTCCGATGGTGGGGGAGGATGCCGGTCAGACCTGACAGACCCAAACATATTGTGAGGGTTTGCTGGGAACGTCTGGCAGAGTCTCCTGTGAGACGGAGTTTTAACTCCCACCTCCGGGAGAACTTCGAACATGTTCCGAGGGAGGTGGGGGACATTTAGTCTGAGTGGACTATGTTTCGTGCCTCTATTGTCGAGGTGGCTTACCAGAGCTGCGGCCGCAAGGTTGTCGGAGCCTGCCGCGGTGGCAACCCTTGAACCCGATGGTGGACACAGTCGGTGAAGGATGCTGTCAGGCTGAAGAAGGAGTCCTATCAGGCCTTTTTGGCCTGTGGTACCCCGGTAGCAGCTGATGGGTACCGGCAGTCCAAGCGACATGCGGCTCGGATGGTCGCTGAGGCAAAAACTCGGGCATGGGAGGAGATCGGAGAGGCCATGGAGAATGACTTCCGCACGGCTTCGAGGCAATTCTGGTCCACCATCCGGCGTCTCAGGGGGGAAAACGGTACGCCACCAACACTGTTTATAGTGGGAGTGGTGTGCTGCTGACCTCAACTCAGGATGTTGTGGGTCAGTGGGCGGAATACTTTGAAGAACTCCTCAATCCCACCGGC
Source organism: Nematolebias whitei (assembly GCF_014905685.2). Taxonomy (NCBI): domain Eukaryota; kingdom Metazoa; phylum Chordata; class Actinopteri; order Cyprinodontiformes; family Rivulidae; genus Nematolebias; species Nematolebias whitei. The sequence goes on along the minus strand of NC_056518.1, from coordinate 12,340,827 downwards.
ACATCTTCCACTGAGGAAGCGGAGCCTGGGGACTCTGGGTCGGGCCCTCCAATCTCTGGTGCTGAGGTCACCGAGGTGGTTAAAAAGCTCCTCGGTGGCAGGCCCCCAGGGGTGGATGAGATTCACCCGGAGTTCCTTAAGGCTCTGGAAGTTATAGGGTTGTGTTGGCTTACAAAACTCTGCAATATTGCGTGGACATCGGGGGAAGTGCCCCTGGGTTGGCAGACCGGGGTGGTGGTCCCCCTATTCAAAAAGGGGGACCGTAGAGTGTGTTCCAACTACAGGGGAATCACGCACTTAACCCTCCCTGGTAAGGTCTATTCAGGGGTTCTGGAGAGGAGGGTCCATCGGATAGTCAAACCTCAGATTCAGGAGGAGCAGTGCAGTTTTCGTCCTGGCCGTGGAACACAGAACCAGCTCTACACTCTCAGCAGGGTCCTGGAGGGTGCGTGGGAGTTTGCCCAACCAGTCTACATGTGCTTTGTGGACTTGGAGAAGGCGTTCGACCACGTCCCTCGGGGAACCCTGTGGGGGATACTCTGGGAGTATGGGGTACTGGGCCCTTTGATACGGGCTGTTAGGTCCCTGTATGACCGGTGTCAGAGCCTGGTCCGCATCGCCGGCAGTAAGTCGGGCTTGTTCCCGGTGAGAGTTGGAC
>NC_056518.1:12338615-12340069 GCF_014905685.2 Nematolebias whitei | reverse complement strand
GAGAGAGGAGTAAAGGAGGCCATCTTTGTGAAAAGAAATCATCCATCGTTAAACAGGGGTGGAGGCCTACGTGTTCAATTGTCCCCCTCTTACAATGCTGTGACTGCTAGTATCACTCAGCCCTCTGTGAATAGTAAACAGCCATCAGTGTGCTAATGATCCATTGTTAGGCTGATGGTCCTTCTTGAGCATGTGATCAGCTGGTTTTGGTTGTCAGCAGCAAAACTGGTTGATCCACTCTGAGAAGGTGCTATTTAAGAGACTGAGCTGAATACAGCACCTCAGACTGAGGAAGTCTCTCGGATGAGAGACAAAACGTTTCTACATTTTTTTTGTTGTTTTGCTTTGTTTTGTTTTTCTGAATGTCCAGAGGACCAGATTTAACTTTTTTTAGATACTCCAACAAATGTTTTAGTACACGCAGACCACTTTAATTTTCCCTGTGCTGCTACAGACATCATGTGTCAAATTCCCCCAAATTGCGATGCTACACATGTCACTCTTCTGACGGAGCCCAGCGTGGAAAATGTACCAAATCTCACTTGGATTCCAATAAGAAACAAGAAAACCAACGAAAAAATTAAAAAGATGAACTTCACAGTCTGCATTTCCAATCTGTTTGGAGAATACAACAATGTGCTTCAGTATACACAAACTCTGGAAATGTACAGGTCAGTAAATCTACACACTAAACCAAATTATTACATTTGTGCAAAGTGAAAGGGCGTTTCCTTTCCACTGTTGCCACTGTGCTTGCTCAGGATGGGAGACCGCAACGAAGCCAAGATTCAATTTTCTGCTGGATTCCTTAGAGAACTTTACTAATTGGCTTTTATCTATGTGAATGTTCCTGTAAAGTGCCCCCGAGACAACTTTGTTGGGATTTGGTGCTATATAAATAAACTGAATTGAATTCAGTTTTAGGAAACACTTTCTTCACAATTAATATAAGTAATGTAGGTCAAAACATTCATGACGCCTCCTTGCATCTCTATGCTGACGATACAACTGTTTATTGTAGAGCTAACAGTTGCCAAGGTTTTCCAACTTCAACAGTCTGCATTTGACATCATTCAGTCAGACTTGTTCCATCTCAAATTGATGCCAAATGCTCATAAAACCAAAGGGATGTTGTTTTCCAACTTAAAGTCGTGCCAGGAACTCTTCCTCCTCTCTCATCCATGCACGGTGTTCCTATTGAGTTTGTAAATTTTTACAAATACTTGGGACTTTTGGTCGATGCACATCTCTCTTTTAATCCACAAATCAAAAACTTGATAAAGAAACTGAAATTTAAACTTTTTTTTTTGGTGTTTTTTTTTCAGAAACAGATCTTCTGAATGCCAGAAAACACCTTGTAACCTCTACCTTCCTATAGGCCATTGACTAATAATAATGATAATAATTAATTTAATTTGTAACACACTTTTCATTAACACAAATCTCAAAGTGCT
>NC_056518.1:12337991-12338515 GCF_014905685.2 Nematolebias whitei | reverse complement strand
CCCCCCCCCCCCCCCCCCATTCAAAGTGCAGCCCAAAGACCCCGATGAGGAGAAAAATAAATGGACTTAATGTTCCCTTGCCCAGACGTGGGTCACCGGGGCCCCACTCTGGAGCCAGGCCTGGAGGTGGGGCACGCGGGCAAGTGCCTGGTGGCCGGGCTTTTACCCATGGAGCTCGGCTGGGCACAGCCCAAAGAGGAGACGTGGGTCGCCCTTCCCATGGGATCACCACCTGTGGGAGGGGCCAAAGGGGTCGGGTGCAATGTGGGATGGGTGGTGGCTGAGGGCGGGGACACTGGCGGTCTGATCCTCAGCTACAGAAGCTGGCTATTGGGACGTGGAATGTCACCTCACTGGTGGGGAAGGAGCCTGAGCTGAGAGGTTCCAGCTATAAATAGTCAGACTCACCTCTACGCATGGCTCTGGCTCTGGAACCAGTTTCCTTGAGAGGGGCTGGACACTTCCTCCTGGACACTAGGGACTCCCTTGTTCTGCTGGGGGACTTCAATGCACATGTGGGCAAT
>NC_056518.1:12335193-12337891 GCF_014905685.2 Nematolebias whitei | reverse complement strand
TGGATTTTAACAAAGAGTGATGACAACAGTGGATAACAAACTGTTTTTAATTGTAAAACAAACAAACAATAAAAAAACCTTAACATTTGTATGAATCATTTGTGAATGTCTAGTGTTGTCGTTGTTATCACCGTCTTATTATCTTGTGCTGCCTGCTCTGGTCCAGTGTCTTCATGGACGATGTGTGTGAGGGTGGACATGTTTGGAGGTTGCTGTGTTGAAGCTCCATGGATCAGCCTCTCTGCAGCTCTCAGCTCCTTCACTGAGCCTTGAGGGAATCACTCAGCTGCTCTTGTTCTTCACAGTTAGAAGGTGGTAGCTCTCCTCAAATGATGATCTCCAGCATCATCTTGTTCATGCCAGGCTTTTCATCCACTGACCACAGCCACCTGGAAACATCAGGGGGACCAGTAGCTGTTTAACACATCTGGAAGGAAACCAGTGAGATTTTAATACGGCCATGACCATTATGATATGATGTTATGTGGGGGAGTGGTGGCGCAGAGGTTAGAAGATGGGCCTGTGATTGGAAAGTTGAAGGTTCAACTCGCGGTACCGTCAACATCAAAATGTGGGTGGAAAAGGTGAAACACCCACACCTGCCTCCACCCTCATTGGCCCCACCCTGAGTCCCCTGAGCCTGGCCCTTAACCCTCACCACCTGCTCCTAAACAGGTCTCTCTCGAAAATGAGTTCTCGTGACTCAATGAGACTACCTGTATAAATAAAAGCTAAATGAAAAATAAAAGTTTAAAATAGAAATACTCACATCATGAGGCCGAGGTTGTGTGTGTGACGTGCACGTTCCTGAGAGGCCACAGACAGACCAGCTCCAGCTTTTGTTGAGTTTCTGTAGTCCTGCAGTTTTCAAGCTGAAATGAAAAAAGCATAATGAATATGAACTTTACAGTCTATAGTTACCTGTACATATAAACACACAGAGGTATCTCACCTTGTGACTGACAATAAAATATATAAATTTATGAACGTTAATGAACTTATAATGATGTTCCTACTCTTTGAAGGTGAACCGATGGTACCACACCATCTCTCAGTCAGACAGTCTGATCAGTTTTATCAAATCCTCCAGTTTAAAATCGTCTCTGCACAGATGAATCCTCCTCAAAGATACTTCCTCCTCTTCCTCACATCTTTTTCTTTGGGAAACCATCAAAATGAAAACAGGAGATTTGTGTCTAAACAAAAACATTGTACAAAGGAGGTCAATCCATCCATCCATCTATCCATTTTCTTCCGCTTATCCGGGATCGGGTCGCGGGGGTAGCAGCCTAAGTAGGGAGGCCCAGACTTCCCTCTCCCCAGCCACTTGGGCCTGCTCTTCCGGGGGAATCCCGAGGCGTTCCCAGGCCAGCCGAGAAACATAGTCCCTCCAGTGTGTCCTGGGTCTTCCTCTGGGCCTCCTTCCGGTGGGACGTGTCCGGAACACCTCACCAGGGAGGCGTCCAGGAGGCATCCTAAACAGATGCCCAAGCCACCTCAACTGGCTCCTCTCGACATGGAGAAGCAGCAGCTCTACTCTGAGTCTCTCCCGGATGATCGAGCTTCTCACCTTATCTCTAAGGGAGAGCCCAGACACCCTGCGGAGAAAACTCATTTCAACCACTTGTATCAGAGATTCTCATTTTTCGGTCACAACCCAAAGCTCGTGACCATAGATGAGGGTAGAAACGTAGATCGATCGGTAAATTGAGAGCTTCGCCTTTTGACTCAGCTCTCTCTTCACCACGACAGACCTGTACAGCGCCTGCTTCACTGCTGACGCTGCACCTATCCGCCTATCGATCTCACGCTCCATTTTTACCTAATTCGTGAACAAGACCCCAAGATACTTGAACTCCTCCACTTGGGGTAGGACCTCCTCCCTGACCCGGAGAGGGCACTCTACCCTTTTCCGGCTCAAGACCATGGCCTCGGATTTGGAGGAACTGATCTTCATCCCGGCCGCGTTGCATTCGGCTGCGAACCGCTCCAGCAAAAGCTGTAGATCATGATCTGATGAAGCCAATAAGACCACATCATCTGCAAAAAGCAGAGACGCAATCTTAAGGCCACCAAAACAGATCCCCTCAACACCTTGGCTGCACCTAGAAATTCTGTCCATAAAAATTATGAACAGAATCGTGACAAAGGGCAACCTTGGCGGAGTCCAACTCTCACCGGGAACAAGCCCGACTTACTGCCGGCGATGCGGCCCAGGCTCTGACACCGGTCATACAGGGACCTAACAGCCCGTATCAAAGGGACCAGTACTCCATACTCCCAGAGTACCCCCCACAGGGGCCCCCGAGGGATGTGGTTGAACGCCTTCTCCAAGTCCACAAAGCACATGTAGACCGCTTGGGCAAACTCCCACGCACCCTCCAGGACCCTGCTGAGAGTGTAGAGCTGGTCCAGTGTTCCACGGCCAGGACGAAAACCACACTGCTCCTCCTGAATCCGAGGTTCGACTATCCGACGGACCCTCCTCTCCAGAACCCCCGAGTAGACCTTACCAGGGAGGCTTAAGAGCGTGATTCCCCTGTAGTTGGAACACACTCTACGGTCCCCCTTTTTGAATAGGGGGACCACCACCCGGTCTGCCAATCCAGAGGAACTGCCCCCGATGTCCACGCAATATTGCAGAGTCACGCAAGCCAACACAACCCTACAACATCCAGAGCCTTAAGGAACTCCGGGC
>NC_056518.1:12332902-12335093 GCF_014905685.2 Nematolebias whitei | reverse complement strand
TCCGACAAGGAATTTAAGAAAGTCCCCTGTAGTGCCCTCTCGTTCCACCCTGTTTGTGCCGCGAGGATGCGGAACTCAAGGGCGTGTTCGGCTACTGGTCGCCGGCCCTGGCGTAAGCCCAGGAGGCGTTTCTCCGCGTTGGGACCCGATAGCGGCTTGTCGAATATCCTACGAAACTCAGTAAGTAAAGAGCTAAAAGTGACAACTCTTAAATCATGCTGGTGGAGAAAAGAAGTTGCCCACTGGAGTGTGTTACACTTTAACTGACTTGTAAAGTAGGTGATTTTAGCGTTGTCTGAGGAGTAAAGTCTGGGGGCTCCGCTGAATGCGAGCTCACATTGGAGGAGGAAACCGTCACATTGGTCTTGGTCACCGAAAAAAAGTTCGGAAGGTTTTACCAATAGTTGTGACTCCGATGAGTGCCTCGCCGAGCATGTGCATGTCTGGATGTTCACAGGGGTTTCTGCTGCGACTGTAGGAGGAGAAGGGGAGAGATCTGTTTAATGGAGTATACCATACCCCCTAGATCCTGTAGGTTAGCTTGCGTCTGTTGTTGTTGTTTGATCATCTGAGTGAGGATCTTCTCCAGCTGGTTTACTCGCTCCGTTAGAGAGGAGGACGTGGCTTGGTCGTCCCGAGCCTCGTTCTGGGTTTGGTCTGGCTGGAGCATTTCTGTTGTATGTGCGGGCAACCCAGTTGTAACGAGACCCAGAACGACACGACTCAGGCTACAAAAAAGGTGATATTTATTTACAGTGGAAATATATATATATATGTACAATATGTACAGGCCCTGGGACTGGAACTCCTGGAAGAGGGGGAATAGTCTTTTTAGGTCAGGAGCAGGTAAGTGACACAGGTGAGTAAGAATTGATAATGTTGTTCTTGTCTTACAGCTTCCTTGGTACTGGAGTGAGTTCAGAGGATCCAAGAGGCATGAGTCCCAGCAGCAGAGCACGGACATCCAAGATCCAAAAAGGCAGGGTTTCATGAGACCAGACAGGAACCGAGAGAACAGGACTGGAATGGTACGGCAAACAAGGAACGGGAGGGAATCAATGCTCCACCATCGAGTAGACTTGACTGCAGCCTTAAGTAGAGGTCGATGCTCATCAGGGAGATGACCGCCAGGTGTAGATCATTAGCAGCCATCTTGGGAGCTGCAGCCAGAGCTACTCTCACAGTATAAATAAAGGTTGAAAGAATGAATGAATTATATTGTCTGTTTGAGGTCTGACAGGTGGTGTTCCTATGTTTAAATTAAATCACAATGCATGGAGAAACTACATTAGCTCGTACTGTTCACACATTAAAAAATGCCAGTTCCAGGCTGCGCTTGAAGTCACGCCCATAATTCACTCAAGGCAGCATGGGGTCTAGGAATAAGGTGGATAGAAAGCACACCTGGATCATTGCTTGTTTCTCCTTCCTGTCATCTCAAATCCCAGCTGGTCGAAGCCGCTCATCCTGAGCCTGGTTCTGCTGGAGGTTTCTTCCTGTTCAAAGGGAGTTTGTCATTTTTCCACTGTTGCCATTGTACTTGGTCGGGATGGAAGACTGTGATGAAGTGAAGACTCATCACATTCTGCTGGCTTTCTTACATTATTTTTACTAATTGACTTTCATAATGTATGTGAATGTTTTGCATTTAAGGACTTTAGTTACCAACTTCTGTTGAACTCCTAGATATCCAGAGTACGATAGAGTGAAAATGTAGCCTTATGTTGTGCTGTGCAGGTTTGCACATATTTCATAAGCAACACACCTTTGTCAGAAATGTAAGTATAGCTTCCAGTTATTAGATAAGAATTATTAGAATTAAAAATGTGCTCATTGTAAATTAACTTTATTAGCTGAAACATCCTGGAGAGCATGATGTCACTGAATTGAAAGAAGTGACATGGGTATGTAAAAACAAACATACACTAAACTTTAATGCCTCCAGTTATGGAACAAAAGACATAATTTACCAAGTTTTAACTCTGAATAAAATCCACAAACTTAACAATTGTGGAAAGTGGTTTGTGCCAAGTCATCTGACAAACAATATTGTTCTTAACACACCTTTTCTAGTTATGGACATTGGATTACACAGTACAGTTCATGACATTACAGTTATGGTCAGAACAAAACTTCTAAAAAACGAAAAACACACCACACCTGAACCACTCCCAGTTACAACAGATTAATA
>NC_056518.1:12304874-12332802 GCF_014905685.2 Nematolebias whitei | reverse complement strand
GAAAAACACACCACACCTGAACCACTCCCAGTTACAACAGATTAATAAAACACTTCATTCCTAGCTGTGACACGTTGAATCTTCACTCCTTCCCTTTTGCCTCCATTGTCTGTATTTTTTAAATTAAAAAAATTAAAAAAGGTATTCATGTCTTGTCCATTCGCCCCCGCCCCCCCGACCTCCAGCCAAACCAGTTCAGTTACCCCTCCCCAAGACTTTCTAGTCTGTGTTGGCTTTTTTGATAGGCATCACCTGCCTTAGGAGCTATGCAGGAATGATGAATCATACAAGACCATGTCAGGCAGTAAAAATCTGTTCATAACATATTCCTATGTTAATAAAAAATATACATTCAATCTCTACTTTAGCTAACTCTGTTTAAATATATTATGAACAAATTTTTAAAAAGCAACTTACTGCCACTTTTTCAAGTGATCAGAATACTGTATTATTTAACTCTTCACATTTGACTGGTGTTTAAATCAGTGCAGGAGTTGCAGTACCTGTGTCTCACATTCCCTCTGTCGGTGTACAGTCATTGCTTGCTTCAATCTTGGCAACAAATGTTTAATTTAGTATATATATTAGATTCTTGTATACTGTTTCTTTTTATACTTTATATATATTTTTTTTTTCTATTTTTGTGTGTAACTGGGATTTTGGATACTCAATTTCGTTCCACCTCATGTATCACATGTGATGCGAATGACAATAAAGAACCTTGAACCTTAATTCTCTAAAGGTCCATCACATTCATGGACGTAAATTCTCTGACGCAAGCATCCCCACTTTCTTCAGCACCTTGTCCACATTAGGAATGAGTTTTTCTTGGAAGTCCCACAGTCGTTTGTCCACATGAAGTTGTTCCAGTTTTAATGGTCCTTGCAGGGGTGTGCGGACATGAATGGTTCGGCACAATTCCTGAGGAGCCTTGTATTGTTGTCCAAATCTCTTTAACACTTCATGTACTGAAGTCTGTTCCACCATCCTGTGGTGCGGACACACAAAAATGGGTTAAGAACAATTTATCATTTATCATTGGATTATCTGGATTATACAGCTCAAATAGGTTTTTGTAAATTTAAATTATATGTCCAGCCGTTATATTTATTTATTTATTGGGGGGGGGGGGGATTTTTTTTCTTCAGGAAATATGAAATGGAAGCTTTAATTGTGCGTTGAGTAAACTTAACCTCACATTGAGTTCCAACTTCCATCCATCCATCCATTATCTTTACCCGCTTATTCCATTTTGGGTCACGGGGGGTCGCTGGTGCCCATGTCCAGCAATCACTGTGCAAGGGGCGGGGTACACCCTGGACAGGTCGCAAGTCCATCACAGGGCCACATAGAGACAAACAACCATTCACTCTCTCATTCACACCTAGGGACAATTTAGAGTTACTAATCAGCCTAACATGCATGTTTTTGGTCTGTGGGAGGAAACCGGAGAACCCGGAGAAAACCCACGCATGCACGGAGAGAACATGCAAACTCCACCCAGAAAGGCCCCTGGACCGGGGTTTGAACCAAGGACCTGCTCGCTGAGAGGCAGCAGCTCTACCAGTTGCGCCACCGTGCTGCGAGTTCCAACTTATAGACATTAAAAAACTTTTAAGCTCCCAACCATCCTGAAATCCAGGGAAAATTGGTTAAAGGAAATAAACTACAGCGAAAGTAATGGTGTGCCCTGAATCAGGCAAGAACCAAGGAAATACCAAAAAAGAAAAAAATTGGAAACAAAGTATATTTGTTCTATTTCGTATCGGCTTCGCCCTTTAAGGTTGTCGCTGATGGGTTTATCCCGTTATGCGAAGCATCACACTGAAAAATTTAGTCCACGCCCACCTGCTGTGTGGGCCCCACTCGATCCGTATAAGTTACGTTAAGAGCGGGTAATCGGCTCCCATTTTTCTTCAGCAAGCTAATAACACTGACCTTCGACAAGATGTCCAGCTCCAACACCATCCACTTGTGTCCATCTTGCAAGAACGGTTACTTGCTCAGCTTTGACCGGCACGACACCTGCGAGGGATGCCTGGGTCCCCGCTACGTCACCCACGCTTCCTCCTGCCGCCTCTGTGAAGATCTTCCACCGGAGGAAAGGCAGAGGAGAGGAGCCTTGTTTATGGCTAACGTCGAGGACTGCCTGTCCGTGCGGGAGACTGTTCGCTGGACGATGCGATCGACTTCTTCGACGCCAGCTCTCGGAGCGAATCGGATGGTTCCTCTGGGACTAGTGACGTTAGCAGCAGCCCCGATGCTCGCTCCCTCCCGGGGAGCGCAGTGTTGGAACGAGGGGGGCCGAGCGGATGCTCAACCCCTCCGGGCTTTCCCGCCTCAACGGCCACATCGCTCCCTGCCATCGGCGCACTCCTTTCGGAGTTGCCCGACATTATCCAGGAAGCTGGTGACATGAAGGGACTTTCCATTCCCTTATCCCCCCCCCCCCCCCCCGCCCAGATAGGATGATCTTGCGGGAAGGTTTGGCTCCACGCCGGCTCGCCGTCCTGATCCCATCTGGCCTCGGTTTCCAGTGGTGACGTCGTATTGGAACGAGGCCACAGCCAGTCCTGGTAAGCTGAGAGCGGCAGTCGCCACCTTCGCTCCCATCACCAGAGTGGAGGGGTTCACCGAGCGGAGCTTTCCCTCAGTACCCCCCCTTGAGCCAAGCCTTGCGGAAGCTTTCGAGCGAAGCTGTCCAGGTTGGAGCAGCGGCCCGTCCCTCCTGGGAAACATGACCAGATGGTGACCATGCTCTCCAATCGACCTCATCAATGTGCGTTTCAGGCAGCTGCAGCTAACAACAACGTGGCACTGCTAGCATACAGCGTGTCCAAGAGGCTGGAGGCCACAGATCTGCCCGAGGAGTCCAAGAGCTCCCTCTGTAAGGCAGCCGACGCCATCCTCAACATGTGTGCCTCTTCTGCGGTCCGCCTGTCCAGGATTGCAGCGTGGATGACGATGATTCAGTGATCCACCTGGCTTCGTCACTCCCCCTCGCTGCCGGAGAAACTGCACAGAGACCTGATGGAGGGTCCCATCACGGCGGATGCGCTGTTCGGGAGCAGTTTCAAGGCCATGTTGGCGAACTCCAAGCAGTCAGAGGAGGTGTCGGAGACTGTGCGCAACCTCGTCAAGCCGCGCGGCTCATCCCGCCCCCCGGGCTGCTGGAGAGACCGTCGTGAGCAGATGCAGAAGCAACGACGTTCCACGGCCGCGGCGTCGTCGTCTCGGTCAGCTCCACCACCAGCCCCGCCGGTCAGAGACAAGCTCTCTTCATCCCGGCAACCAGCAGTTCAGCGTTTCCCCAGAGATCGCCTGCAGATGGCGCCCTGGGCCAACAAACCACAGAGCTCACGGGGGAGAAGATTTAAAAAATGGCTGTCTGTGGAGGGTGTGTGTAAAAGTGACAAAAAGTTGAAATAAATCATCATTCAATGATCAAAGTGTCTGTTTTTAGCCAGACTGTAAGCTCGGATGAACTCACAGCGGCTGCGCACACATCCTCCACACATAACGAGCCGGTGTCCTTAAATAAAAGTTTTTTAAACTCACCATTGCTCCAAGACATGACGAGACGCTCACACGACACAATGGTAAGCGAAATAACTCGTTGTCAACCCGAGCTGCACGACCCTCATTCAAGCGGTGTCAAACACGCACTTGCGCGACGCAAACAGCCTTCATCCAAAATTTCTTCAGGAAATATGAAATGGAAGCTTTAATTGTGCGTTGAGTAAACTTAACCTCACATTGAGTTCCAACTTATAAACATTAAAAAACGTTTAAGCTCCCAACCATCCTGAAATCCAGGGAAAATTGGTTAAAGGAAATAAACTACAGAGAAAGTAATGGTGTGCCCTGAATCAGGCAAGAACCAAGGAAATACCAAAAAAGAAAAAAATTGGAAACAAAGTATATTTGTTTGTGCTATGTCGGTCATCAAAATCCGTTAGCATATTGCTTACTTTGCTGATTTCTGCTCACCCTGAGCCTTCACAAAAATCACTGAATAAAATCTAACTTCTTAGACAAATATTGTTAATAACTAATTTTTATGCATGATAATGTTTCTGTGCAGTGTATAAAGATGATTTTTTTTTTGTGAATTGGTGCCATATAAATAAACTGAATTGAACTGAATTGAGCAGCATGGTGGCACAGTTGGTAGAGCTGCTGCCTCTCAGCAAGCAGATTGCCCCGGTTCAAATCCCAGTATGGGTGTTACAGTTTACACTCTGTTTTTTCCTTTTCTCATCACTCTGTTCACTGTTTGACTTTTTCTTCTCTGCCCTGGGTTTTTCCTCCTCTGCTTCTGCCAGCCTTTGTACATGCTACACCTCTCTCTCTGATTGCTGCTGATGGTTTCCACCTGTTTCTGGGTGTATATTGTATATACTTCCTGCTTTCTCTACTACATTGCCAGATCAACTGCTTGCTTCCAGCCACAGTTATCCAGCGTACTCTTCTTGTTCACAGCTCTTTAATCTTGATCCATGCCCGTTTCCATTGACCACGTTTTTTGCCTGTCCCTTTTTGTGCCTCAGCCATCTGATCTTGTTGACCACCTATGCCTGTTTTTGGATTTCACCTTTGCCTCTCCTTATCAGTACTGTCTCCTCTTCTGATCCCGTGTATGAACCCTGCTCATCCTTGACTACGCCTCTGGATTTCCCTTGGTCTCTGTAGCTCTGTGTCTCCGCTGGAGCGTCCTGTTACAACAAGAAAGGTTAGTGTTTCATCAGACCGTCTGTATTCAGATAACTACTCATTATTCTGTCAAACACTAACCTTTCCCCTCTGTATAATTTTAGATACAGTTCCTGCCCCTGGACCTGAGACACCAGAAGCTGTTTATTTACTCAATAAACATTTAAAAAACCTTTCTGAGTCTGTGTGTAGGAACCTCTGCCATCAGATCCCTGACAGATTGATCTGGCCAAACATGGATCCTGCACCGGGCTCAGAATGGCGCTTTGGTGTGGAAGGTGCCATTGGTAAATTAGAGACCAGCATGAATGAGATTATGAACATGCTTAAGACTCTTAACTCCTCACTCTAACCCTCAGGACTCAAATCATGCTGGCAGTCCTGCATATGCTGGAACCACGAGTAACCCATTCCGGGAACCACGGTTGGCTCCACCAGAACTGTTTTCAGGGGCACCGGACCAGTGCCGACAGTTCCTAACACAATGTGAAATTCATTTTCAGCTCCAGCCCTCATCCTTTCCCTCTGAATGTGCTAAGGTGGCGTATACCGTGTCCCTCCTGTCCAGAAAAGCTAAGTCTTGGGGAACGTCAGAATGGCAAAAGGATTCAAGGTACTGCTACTCGTTTCATGAGTTTTCTAAAGAGCTGTGCAGAGTTTTTGACCCCTTCCTCCCAGAAAGAGAGGCTGCTCGTAGACTGTTTTTGTTATGTTTTTCCCCCTTTTTTACTACCTCAGCCTGTCTAGTTTCATGTTTTTTCTCCTGCCAAGTGTTTTCTGTCCTGTCAATCACTCAGTTCATGTGCCTGCACCATGCCTCCTCTCCCTGCCTCTGCAGTCAGCTTCATTCATCGCACCTGTGCACCTCCCTACTTAAGCTCCCCGTTCACCCTCATTCAGTGCCAGATTCTCGAAACTCTCTGAGAAGTAGAAATCCAGCACTTCTTGTCTTTGCGTCCTGCCGTGTTCTGAACCCAAGCCTGTTTTCTGACTACCCGACCAGCCTGCTCCCTTTTGGATTTTGTCTGCTTCAGTTCTTATGGTTATTACTCTGCGCCTCCACACCGACCACTCTTCAAGATCACGTTTTTGGATTTATTCTGCTCTCTGCCTCCCTGTGCTCGAACCCCTGCTACCCATCTTGGACCCTGGAACTGGATTTGCCCTTATTGGACCTGTACGCCTTCTGTTTGCTCCGCTGCTGCTGTTCACTCTGCATGAGTGACGTCATCGGCTCCAGCGAGACTACAGCTCCTGTTATTCCATCAAGACAGAAGGTTAGTGACATTCATTGTACCTCTCCTCGCCTTCCCATCCTCACCTATGAAAACTATTCAATTTTAACAGTCCATTTAAAGAAATGGGGTCAATTTTTTTCCTCAAGTTGTCTAAGCCTATGGCAGCATAACAAGTAAACACTAACTATTTATCAAAAAGGAAAGTCTTAAGCCCAGTCTTAAAACTGGACAATATGTCAGCCTTATGGACAGAAATTGGAAGGAACATGAAGGTGGGCTGTCATCCTCGACACCCACTGAGCAACATGGATGTGGATCTGTGGATGGAGCTATTCCCACAGACTCGGGAGGGACATTGGTATGGCCGAAGGGTGGAGTAGCGGGTGGCAGAAAAAGAGACTGCAAAGCATGTCACTCTGTCTATGCCTCCATAAACATCTCCAACATCCCCAGTAAATCGCCCAGTACCTCTGACCGAGTAAACACCATCACAAAATCCTCGATTGCCACCACCCTTTCTGACAAATTATTGGAGGTGGCCGCAGTATCAATACAAACTGGTGAGAGTGAGGAGTGGCTGGAGAGAATGACTGAATAGAGAGTGAAAAATGGCAGGGAACAAAGGGTCAAACACAAGGATCAGATAGGGAAAGAAAAAAACAAATAAAACAGACAAAAAGATAGATTATGTCAGATACTAGAGCAAGATCATCTTATTATGTTGATACAAAGAGTTCAGTGTTTTGGCCAAACCTTAAAACATTATGTCCAGTCTCACAATATATTGTGAAATGTGTTCATGCTTGAAGTATGCTTTGAGGACGACTCATCTACTACTTATACAAGTTTTAGTTCAATGTCAGTAAAATAAACTGGAATACACCAGTTAGTATGGTGTTAGTATGGTAGTGTATGCGGTCCAGTGCAGCGAGGACTGTCCAGACCTCTACACTGGAGAAACTAAGCAGCCTCTTCACATACGCATGGCACAACACAGGAGACCCAGCTCTTCAGGACAAGATTCAGCTGTTCACCTCCACCTCACAGATAAGGGACACTCTTTTGAGGACCAAAATGTGCACATTTTGGACCGAGAACACAGATGGTTTGAGAGGGGGGTGAAGGAAGCAATTTACGTAAAAAGAGAAAAGCCGTCTCCTAACAGAGGAGGAGGTCTCAGATTTCCACTTTCAAAAACCTATAATGCAACTTTAAGACTGATTGCTAGCCAGTTTCACACCTGATGGGAACAGAGGTGTCTCAGCTGTGAATTAGAGTAACAAAGACTTTAAGAAACCCCCTACTGTTAAGGTGTGGAGGTGTCACTTGTCAAATCTACATATGTGTGTGTGTCTTATCTCACTCAGCCTTAAAACCTGAATCTCTCACTCACTGCTCATTGAATTGAGAAAGCTCCTCAGAGGAGGAGCGAAATGTCTTATGTTACAAATAAAGTCCAGTTGTTTTTGTATTGAACGCTTTTTGAATACACCAGTTTCTGTGTTTTCTAAGGTCAGATGACTCTAGCAGCCATCTTGAATCTGGTAAACTCCAAAAGTAAACAAGTTGCACTGTACTGTAGGTATACATCCAGTGATTACTTTCAGAGTATTTGATTAAAAATTTTCAAGTGGTTCATGAGATATTTAGCTAAAGGACAGGCAAAAGCACGCATAATTAGTGGTAAAAACAATATTGCCTGCCTTTCCCCTTTTGGCAGCAGGTGATAATTCAAATAGAGCACTGAATGGGGTTTTTAACCTACCTTGGTTGAACGATCAACTTGTGAGGATGATATCTATGTATGTCAGGATCTTCTCGGTAAATGTGTTCCAGAATATTAACTCCTGGCACCCCTTTCCATTGAGGAAGGTGAAACCTTCCACTTGGCTCGAAGTGATCCTTGGGAAAGATATGATTCTCAATGAGAAACACACCAACCTAAAGAAAGAATTTTTTTTGTTAAGAAAATAAAGTGTATATAGGAAATATGCTTTGCAGGGACAACGTACATCTGGACGTTGTTTTTGCAGTGTGTCCATCAAAGACATCAGGTTGTTGTGTTGATATGGCATGGTGATCTCATCTATGTCATTTAATAGGACGTAGCGCGAACGCTCCATGTATCTGTACATGCACTCGTTAAGTGTGGCGAGCTGGCCAAAGTACTGTATTTCACCTCCATGTTCTGTATAAAGCCAACCATGAGATGGATTCAGGTGTTTGTCAATGGGCCAGGGAACTATTTCGACAAATCCTTCTTGGGTGTAACTCTGCAAAAGACGGTCAAGATCTGGACCACAGCTGGTGTTGTAGATTACCACTCTGTTCACACCAAGCAACCTTGAACAAAAAGAAAAAAAATCTGATTCCTCTTAATTGTTACAAATATGTTTTAGTTGTTTTGCTTTTTCATAATTCATTTGGCATATCATTTTGTGGTAGCTTTTAAATCTCAATTTGAGAATGCACTTGGAGGAGAGCGATTGGGAAGAATGGCCTCCTTGAAATGAACCAGAATAAAGTTTGTTATTGGAGTTTTGTGCTCAGTGTGAGATGTGCATATTAAACATGTTCAGTGAGGTTAATACGATTTTGGAACCAAACTAGCTGTGATGATTTCTCGGCAGGAGACCCATTTGGTGCAGGCAGGCAGGCAAGACTCAAAGAATATAAATCAATAATTTATTATTTACAAAATAAAGATGGCTGACGGGGCAGCAAACTTACATAAATCATGGGACAGGACGCAGGACGCAGGACACAAGGAGCAGGACACGAGGAGCATAACAGGCATCACAGTGAGACAATGACCAGACAATGAGGGACGCAGGCAAACATACTTAAATACACACACTAACGAGACTAACACAGAACACCTGTGAAACATCACAGGTGCAGACATCAGAGGGGGAGCAGACAAATGTACAACACTAGAGGGAGACAGAAACCAGGGAAAGCACAACTCCTACAATACCTCCCCCCCAAGGACGTCCCTTGACGTCTCCAAGACCCCCACACCCCCAAAACGTGGGTGGGAGGAGGGGGAAAGCCAACAGGGAGGAGGGCACTAGGGAAAAAAAGAGACACAATTGGAATGAAGAACTGGAAAGGGTACACAAGGGGCAAGGTACAACACATGGAAACAAAAGGAGGTCAGAGTTCAGGTACAGAACTGTGAGATTGTCCAAAAAGCAGGAAACAGGTCAGACAGGCAATCATTCACCAGGCCAGGGCCAGTCAGGCGGGCGGCCGAGAGGTTGTCCAATAGGCAGGAACAGGTCGGGCAGAGCAGGAGTGAGGACCTCAACAGGCGGATCAGCAGCGAGGAGCTCAGCAGCGAGGAGCTCTTCTGCGGCTGGATCGTCTGGGGCTGGATCTTCGGCGGCAGTATCTGGAGCAGGAGCAGAGTCCGTCTGGACCCCCACGGAGCAGGAGAAGTGAGGAGCATCCGCAAGGGACCCCATCGGAACAGGAGAGGATCGTCCGCCGGGACCCCCTCGGAACAGGAGAGGTGAGGAGCGTCCGCCGGGACCCCCTCGGAGCAGGACAAGTGAGGAGCGTCCGCCGGGACCCCCTCGGAACAGGACAAGTGAGGAGCATCCGCTGGGACCTCCTCGGAACAGGACAAGTGAGGAGCGTCCGCCGAGATCCCCTCGGAACAGGACAAGTGAGGAGCGTCCGCCGGGACCCCCTCGGAGCAGGAGAAATGTGGGATCCACCTCGGGGGCTGTGTGCAGCGTGGGATCCACCTCGGGGGCTGCGTGCAGCGTGGGATCCACCTCGGGGGCTGCGTGCAGCGTGGGATCCACCTCGGGGGCTGCGTGCAGCGTGGAATCTACCTCGGGGGCTGCGTGCAGCGTGGGATCCACCTCGGGGGCTGCGTGCAACGTGGGATCCACCTCGGGGGCTGCGTGCAGCGTGAGATCCACCTCAGGGGCTGCGTGCAGCGTGGGATCCACCTCAGGGGCTGCATGCAGCGTGGGATCCACCTCAGGGGCTGCGTGCAGCATGGTGTAGTGAACTAGGCCTCCGACCAAAACCTGCCTCTGAAGACCTTCATGGGACAGGAACTGTTATTTCATTGATTTGAATCCAGAAATACAAATTAGCTCATCCAGAGACTGTCTAATTGTATCCTGAAGTAATCAATTGAAAGAACACTCTTATTTTATATTATCATTACTATTTTACAATATCTTGATAAATCGAAAGTGTGTGTAGTTCATACCATTTCTAAATGTTGAAGTGAACCACTCATTTTAAATCAACTGTGAAACAGTATTAATGAATTTTTTAATGCTCATTTAAATTAGAAATCAAGTTAAAATGTCTATTTTACAAAGTAATTATGCATTTTTGATCTTCTGTCTAAATGAGAAGTAGTAATGTCGGTCGAAAGTCAGAGGGAAGTTATTGGAATGAAGTGTCGTGTTTTCAGTCTCAGACAGTAAATAAGAAAATTGGCACCTGTAAGTCTGTCATTTCTCCAAAATATTTTCTCGTCTGTAACTAACCATTCTCAAAACATTCCTGCTGTTTTCTTGACTTGTAATGACCCTCTGACATCACTAGAACCACCCCCCTGTTGGTTGCTTCAACCAATCAGGATATACTAAAGTGACCGGAAGCAGAACTCTTTAAAAGTCGACACTTCCTGGAACTATTCAGTTCTAGCAGTTCTGTAGAGTTCTGGGGTTCTGGAGTCAGTGCTGCAGTTCTGCAGTTCTCAGTCTTGAGTTCTCAGTCTTGAGTTGAACTCAGTGTGATGGAGTCATCCATCTCTGCAGGAGTCACGACGCCTCGCTGTGACTTCACCCGGTGAATGCCCTACAACTTCTGAGGAAGTTTGTTCTGTTGAACGGAGTATCTCACGACTTCTGCCGAGTCGCAGCCGCCCTGAGGAGATGCTGAAAGGTAGCGTGCCAGGGACCTTTTGACCGTAGCAGACCCATCCTCTGCCAAGGTAAAGAGTCGTCACGAGCTTCACGCACTAAGTGGACCGAGGGCGAGCTGCGTTTGAAAGGAGCATGCTGTTCTGGTCCACAGACATGCATCTTCCTTCAAATCTCTCCCTTTAAACTCCTCCATTTTTTTCATCTTTAAACTCTTCTATTTTGCCAGTAATTAATCTAGATGTCTTCAGAAATGTCTGTTGTTTTTATTAAGTAAAACGTGCCAAGTTTTATTAATCAGAACCAGATCAACTAATCCAGTGTACAATGTTTTGATGTTAAATTTTGATTCTGTTCAATAAATGACCACATTTATTTTGGTGGGTCAAAGAAAATTAACGTCTCATGTCACTGATTAAACCATCTACGCACAGTTACTTTTGTCACATGGCTGTAATTAGCTCGAAAAAGAGAGAACCCGTTATTTAAATATAATTGTAGTGAGGGTACAGCAAAGCTGACCTTGACACACTACATCTGGTGGCCCGGACGGGTCTCTAAAGAGCTATTGGTGGCTGTGTACGGTCTCTAAAAGAGATATTAATGCTCCATTCTCCTCTTTAGACATTTTGTGGCCGTACAGATGTCTAAAGAGGTATGAATTATATGTGACAAAGTCTGTGCTATTGAGATGGACGCTACGTGTTGGCGTGGTTGACCGTACTTTGGAGCTTGAGTGGACATGATAAGTCATGCGTGTGGTGTTCAGAGAGTTGAAATTAAAGTCAATATGTTCTTGTTAAAGCTGGAAATTGTCAATCTGTTTGTGTAACTAAGCTGATGCTGTGGAAAAAACGCTTTATTCTGTTTTAAACTGTAGCAGAAAGGGTTCTGCGTGTCTGACCCGGTTCTGTTTACTGGACTCGTTCAGCCGAGTGTGTTTTAAATGGATAAAACGTTGTTTTTAAAGCTGGGCGCTGACTCAGACCACTGTTATATGATGATTCGTTACATTTTTAACAGTAAATTGTGCATTTTGGAGGTTTAATGGGCGATTGTTGACCAGACTTTTCAGGCTAACTGCTAACTGAGAGCAGGTATTCACGGGCTGTGATTGGTTGAAAACCGCTGTTTGGGTCGCTCTGATTTGCGGAGAAACTGGTGACGTATCTCTGTGCGTCCACTCCCTCTGATGTCAGATTGTAAAGCCCACCCCGTTGTTCGCGTGTCTGTAAAGTCACGTGACCCCGGAAATGTATCTCGGTTCAACAGAGTCCTCCTTCGTGTTTGTTCCCAAAACTCATGTTTTCATGCAGATAAACGTGCTTGTTAAAGCAGCGCCACGTTTAAGCTTTAAATCTGTTCAGGAAGTGTTGATTTAACCGTGTTCGACCGTGTGCTACATCTAGCTAATGACTAACAACCGGATGTCAACAGAACGGTTCACAGGAAGTTGTCATAGACTTCTACTGGTAAAAATAAGCTTACCTGCTGTTGAAAGCGGAGTATAACAGTTTTCCTGAAAGAAGGCTGTTCACTGCCTTTCATTTTATTAATTTTATTTTTAATTAATTCATTTAATTTTGTTGTTAATCCAGCCTGGTTTTTGAGTTACTGTTTCAATAGCAAATTTCTGGTATATAAAACTGCTTAAAAAGCGTTTGAAAACTAAAGTTGTTGTGAGACTTTTAGAAAAATTGCAGGTTTATTTAATTTTAAGTGCTTTGGAGAAAAAAATAACACTGAAATGGCCTGGTTCATTGTATCTGTTACAAAATAAGCACATTAAGTAACTAGCTAAGAAGGCAGTGAAACCTACGAATAGGTGCCCATTGATTTGAAAAAGTTGGCTTATAACAGTACTGTTGATTGAACCCAGAGCTAAAATAGTGTATAAACGCTCACTGCTCACTTAAATACAAATATTTACCTGTTAAAAACTCTAAAGTTGGCGACTGTTTAACCAGATAAGTGCTGAACAGTGAATAACCATGGCAGATGTGACAGGAAAGAATATTGATCCATGTGAGGAGAAGGACTGGTTGGAGAGAGCGTTAACGCTGCTAACAGAGTCCTTACATCCATATGGTGAACAGGTGGACAGCATGAACTCAAAAGAGTTATTGGACGAGCTGAAAGAAGTTGCAGAAAGTGTCACTTCCACAGCAAGAACAAAGTCAAGCTATGACCAGCTGGCTAAATTAGCGCTCTTGTTGAAAGCAACATTTTATGTTGAGGCAAACAGAGCTGAAGCCCTTGATAAAAGGTTAAACAGCGAAACAGAGGAGTATCTAAAGCTCATGGCACTGTCTAAATTGGATCAGGAGACCTGGGCGAATGAATTAAAACGTGAGAGAGAGCTCTCACAAGCTCAGCTGTCATTACAAGCTCACTCATATGAGGAGAAGCTGAGGGAAAGAGAGATTAAGTACCAGGCACTATTTTCAGATAATGATGTTCTACAACAAAAGTTGTAGCTCACATCAAAAGATCTGGACGAGTGCAGATTGGAAAAGGCGGCGTTAGTCCAACAAAGCGTGCGTTTACAAAGTGAATGTCATACATCGCAGGAACGCTTAAAAGCCTGTGAGGCGAAACTAGCCGTAGCAACAAATGAAATTTCTGACGTGGGGCAAGGCTGTCTGGAACTCAAAGACGAACAAGGTCAGAGTCCAGGTCACCCACCACCACCACCTCAGAAGGATTTTGCTGTACCTCCTGCTCTTAATCCCATTCCGTCACCTCCACGTGAGTCTAGCGACACACTTCCACGTGCCATTTTGGTTCTTACAATACCGATAATACAGCCTTTGCTCCCAATTTCGGATTTGCACAAAATAGCTAAATATGTCAATCGCTTTGAGCCAGGGCCGTTGGTTTCAACTGACACTAAGGCCTATCTGAACAACCTTGACTTCCAATTAAGAAGCTATCCCAATGCCACAGTTGAGGATAAAGTAGGTTTGATGAGGCTCACTTCATCCAGGACGGTGTTTTCCTTCATAGAGTGTCAACCTGATGCCACAAGAAAGGATTACCGCCTGTTATGTGCTGCTCTTATGAAAGAGTATTCCCCTTGCGAGGGACCTGGCGGTTATCCAGCCGCCGACAAGGTCATGCAAGGTAAGAATGAGCACCCAAGGGCATATTATTCTAGGATTTTGCAGGCTTATTTTGGTTACAGGAACGAGGCCAACATGGAGGAAGAGGAACCGTTTAAGTACGTGTTCAACAAAAATCTCCACCCTGACATAAGGATGTCAGTGCAAATGATGGCTAATTTCAAAGAGAAATCTATCAGTGCGATAAAAAGTTGGGCTGTGAATGTTTTTGAAGCACGTTCACAGGCCAAAACACCCATTGAGGTGTACCCAGGTGAGAGGATTCCTACCCAGTCATTAGAATTGGAAGGGACGAGAGCTTCGACACCCCCTCCCAAAAAAGGCGAGAGGGAACGAGGTTTCCCAACAGCCAAACCACAACAGGTGAGTGCCCCCTGGTCCAGACGAGATCCTAAATGATTTCCCAAGGAACCAGAGGATGAACGAATGTACCAGAAGGGGGGCAAACGCCCTAAGGGTAAAAAGTATGGCACCAAAAGTGACCCATACAACCAGGGATCCCACTGGGAACCCCAAAGGGGGGGGACTGTTTCCCCACCACGTCGGGCTGAACAGCCTGACACGAAAAAGAAACCGCAGCAGGTCCAGAAAGAGAACCACAGTCCTCTGAGCTCGGACGAGACAGACAGGGTGCGTCGGTTGTTGGACTTGTTGGAAGGTGTTGCCACGGACAAACAACCTAACGCTTTGTTTGGCAATATCATTGCTGATAAGTCAGAGCACACAGACAACACCGTTACTGCTGTCACAGACAGTCACCATGACACTGTTGTTGTAAACTCTGACACGCCCTCACCTGAAAAAAGGGGGGGTACAATCACACGTCACCGACGGTGACCCGTCACAAACTGAAACTTCAGAAACAGCAACAGCTGTGCTAATGGTTCCGTCAAAACAGGGTGACACAAACAACAACGTTGCCGCTGTTATGGACAGCCTCCAGGACCTTGTTGTTACAAACAATGAGAGCCCCTCAATACACGATGAGCGGGTGATCTCATACATCAATGACGGAGGTCCGTCAAAAGCCGAACTCCCAGGAGCAGCAGCAACTGCACCAACGGTTCGGAAAAACCAGGATTACACAGGTGAAGGTAGACGTGAAAAGAGACGTCGGCCGAACCCTCCAAGGTTCCTGTGTAACCTGATCAGAAAGGGGGTCGCTAAAAAAGCTTACCTGTCGATCACACTTGAAGGGGTCGTCACTCATGAAGCCCTACTGGATGGTGGAGCCGACATAACTATTATGTCAGCCAAACTGTTCGAGGAGCTCAGGACTGCCGCTAACGGTGTTCACAAGGACATACCTCTCATAGAATGTGCTATAGGACTTCAGGGCCTCGTAGAGACGAGGACAACCCTAACAGCTAGAGCTATGGTTCACATGCAGGTTGGCGAGATGACACTAAACCACCCGGTATATGTGTCTATGGTTGACTCATTCCCATTTTTGGTTGGCCAGGATTTTATAAATCGCTTTGAAGCGATTATAGATTATGGTAAACAGACAATGTGGGCTAGAGTGAGCAAACCCCTGCCAATACCCATGCCTCCTGAGACAGTCAAAGACTGCCCAACAGCAGGCACTGCAGAAGGCACTGAGGACCGCTCAGCAGAGAACACAGTCCCGGTAAGTTATCCTTCAAAAGCATGTGAAACCAAAAACACCCAACTGGTGAACCCGACTCTGACTGAACAAGTCAGCCTCCTCTGCAAGCTGAGACAGTCAGGGCCCACTGGATACTACCTACCATTGGTAGTTCAAGGTGTAGAGTTCCAAGGATCCCATGCCAAAGATGCTGTACTGTCGTCGGGCACAGATAAACTAGCTATCAAGGACGGAGCCGTGGACGGCCCTCTGTGGTCCTTTGACCCCTCCTGGCTCCTCGCAACCCTGTCAGTACAACCTACAGCCTAGGTAATGGCAGTCACACGTGCACAGGCTGCAGCCAAGCCGGCTGACAACACAGTCTCTGTACAACCCGTGCTGACTGACCCAGACATCATCCAACTTCAGAAGTTGGATCCTGCAATAAACTCGATGATGCTGTACTTGACTGACCCAGAGAAAAACACTGCGTCTGAAGCCAACCTGGATTCCAATCCAGACCTTAAAGCCCTCTTTCAGCTGCGCAAACAGCTAAAACTACTCAAGGGCCTCCTAACTTTTGCTCATGAAGCGACGCCCTCACCCGTGTTCGTGGTCCCCAATGACCACAGGGGGGTGACGTTAGTTAGGGTGATGTTACCAGACGCGATAACGTGATCAAATCTGACATTCAGAGTGAGTGATGCACCGAAACGTCGTTTTCAAGTTGCTTAATCACTACTTTTGTCAATGTTGAAACGTTGTTTTACTGGCTGCTTAATCACTATTTTTGTCAATGTTGAGACATCGTTTAATTGGTTTTTGGTATTGTTTCTGAACAACCACAGCAAGAATGAATTTTGTGTGTATTTTAGTTAGAGACTAAGAGGACTTTAACTATGCCAACATGCAGTTCATTTGTTAAAATTCAATCTTTGCGGAGTCAATGTAGATTAATGCTACCTTAAGTACCATAATCTACATTGGTCTCACGACGATCAAGCCGAACCTACTCGAACAATCCTATTCGGGGGGGGCTAGCTAATCCTTCAGTTGAGTCTCGCCATGGACTCCAAAAACATTTAGGGGAAAACCAAAAACCAAACCTCAAGTCGTTCGTCTTAAAGGACAACAGACAATTGAACCAAACTATATTTTGCCATGTAAATCTAACTTAAACCAAGTTAGGAATGGAAAAATAGTTTGGAATGCCCTTCTATAGGTATAAATCCCTATATGAAAATTTTTCAGCATGACCCACCCTTTAAACTGGTACCTTTAGCTGATCTAAACCATGATAGCTTACACACCAGGTGCATATAGGTTAAGGTCTTATGTAAAATCCCACTCATAAGCCCTACTAAAACCACATAAATGCATGACACGTAGAACCAGAATGGCACCCACTGGGAACCACCAGCAGCAACCTTCGCTGAAGGGATCTACAACTCCAACGTGGGTCTCCAATCTTCATCCAGTGGTCGCCTCTGCAGTTCAATCGAGGGAACTCTTCTGCATGCTGATCAATCAACACCTCCAATCGTTGTGGATTTATCGTTGTGGATTATATGACTTTTTCCAATGGATTACAGACTCTGTTTCCAAAGGGTTAAAGCATTGCTACAATGGATTACCAACAACACAAGGGAATTACCAACAACAGTGTGGAATTACCTAAACCGTTGTGGGATTACCTTCTTTGAATTTTGTTTTCCTCTTGCTGGATTACATCAAGCTCAAGGACATTCGGAGGTGTAAGTTCATGTTGGAATTCATCCCCATGGACAGGCAATGATTTCCAAAGGGGGGACTGTAGTGAACTAGGCCTCCGACCAAAACCTGCCTCTGAAGACCTTCATGGGAAAGGAACTGTTATTTCATTGATTTGAATCCAGAAATACAAATAATCTCATCCAGAGACTGTCTAATTGTATCCTGAAGTAATCAATTGAAAGAACACTCTTATTTTATATTATTACTATTTTACAATATCTTGATAAATCAAAAGTGTGTTTAGTTCATACCATTTCTAAATGTTGAAGTGAACCACTCATTTTAAATCAACTGTGAAACAGTATTAATGAATTTTTTAATGCTCATTTAAATTAGAAATCAAGTTAAAATGTCTATTTTACAAAGTAATTATGCATTTTTGATCTTCTGTCTAAATGAGAAGTAGTGATGCCGGTCGAAAGTCAGAGGGAAGTTATTGGAACGAAGTGTTGTGTTTTTAAAATTCTCAGACAGTAAATAAGAAAACTGGCACCTGTAAGTCTGTCATTTCTCCAAAATATTTTCTCGTCTGTAACTAACCGTTCTCAAAACATTCCTGCTGTTTTCTTGACTTGTAATGACCCTCTGACATCACTAGAACCACCCCCCTGTTGGTTGCTTCAACCAATCAGGATATACTAAAGTGACCGGAAGCAGAACTCTTTAAAAGTCGACACTTCCTGGAACTATTCAGTTCTAGCAGTTCTGTAGAGTTCTGGGGTTCTGGAGTGGAGTTCTGGAGTCAGTGCTGCAGTTCTCAGTCTTGAGTTCTCAGTCTTGAGTTGAACTCAGTGTGATGGAGTCATCCATCTCTGCAGGAGTCACGGCGCCTCGCTGTGACTTCACCCGGCGAATGCCCTACAACTTCTGAGGAAGTTTGTTCTGTTGAACGGAGTATCTCACGACTTCTGCCGAGTCGCAGCCGCCCTGAGGAGATGCTGAAAGGTAGCGTGCCAGGGACCTTTTGACCGTAGCAGACCCATCCTCTGCCAAGGTAAAGAGTCATCACGAGCTTCACGCACTAAGTGGACCGAGGGCGAGCTGCGTTTGAAAGGAGCATGCTGTTCTGGTCCACAGACATGCATCTTCCTTAAAACCTCTCCCTTTAAACTCCTCCATTTTTCCCATCTTTAAATTATTCTATTTTGCCAGTAATTAATCTAGATGTCTTCAGAAATGTCTGTTGTTTTTATTAAGTAAAACGTGCCAAGTTTTATTAATCAGAACCAGATCAACTAATCCAGTGTACAATGTTCTGATGTTAAATTTTGATTCTGTTCAATAAATGACCACATTTATTTTGATGGGTCAAAGAAAATTAACGTCTCATGTCACTGATTAAACCATCTACGCACAGTTACTTTTGTCACATGGCTGTAATTAGCTTGAAAAAGAGAGAACCCGTTATTTAAATATAATTGTAGTGAGGGTACAGCAAAGCGGACCATGACACACTACAGTGGGATCCACCTCGGGGGCTGCGTGCAGTGTGGGATGCACCTCGGGACACTGCGTGCAGCGTGGAAACCACCTTGTGGGCTGCGTGCAGCAACAGGATCTGGAGTAGACGTTTCTGGGTCAGTGGGCTCAGGACAGGTTGGGTCCTCACACAGCATGGATGATGCAGAGGCTGTAGGAGATGGAAAAACTACGGGGACTGTAGTAGGCATGGGTGCGACCACAGGGGCTGCAGCTGTGAGACCCCCAGGAGCCAGGAGCAGGAACCGAGGAAGCGCCGGGGGTGTAGCTGGAGGCTCAGAGTCTCTAAAAGGACCCCACAGCTTGTCTTCCAGGGACAGAGCAGTGAGAGTCAGGCTGCCTGCTGGGTCTTGGTTTGGTCTGGTCATTCTGTAATGATTTCTCGGCAGGAGACACATTTGGTGCAGGCAGGCAGGCAAGACTCAAAGAATATAAATCAATAATTTATTATTTACAAAATAAAGATGGCTGATGGGGCAGCAAACTTACATAAATCATGGGACAGGACGCAGGACACAAGGAGCAGGACATGAGGAGCATAACAGGCATCACAGTGAGACAATGACCAGACAATGAGGGACGCAGGCAAACATACTTAAATACACACACTAACGAGACTAACACAGAACACCTGTGAAACATCACAGGTGCAGACATCAGAGGGGGAGCAGACAAATATACAACACTAGAGGGAGACAGAGACCAGGGAAAGCACAACTCCTACACTAGATTAGGCCAAAGACTGACAATTGATTTTGAATGGTTTCTGCAGATATTAGGCTTTATGTCTTCACCAATCGGGCAAAGGGAGGAGCAGAGCTGTCAACAGATCAACACACGAGTTGGATTTAGTGGTGAAGGAGACCATTATTCTAGTGGGGACATCAATGCCCACATGTGTAGTGACAGTCTAAAAGGGAGAGGCATATTTGGGAGGAACTGCATCTCTGATCTTAACCTAAGCCATGCTTTGTTGTTGGTCTTCTGTTCTAGTCATGGTTTGTCCACCACAAACACCACATTAAGACAAAAGGGTGTCCATAAGTACCAATTGAACCAGGACATCCTAGGCCACAGATTGATGACAGATTTCAGAATCAACTCATTTGATTTGCCACCATATGTTTAGGACACTTCATTGAGGAAAGGACATGAGCTATCATCTGATCACCGCCTTGTGTTGAGTTGGATCAAATGGCATGGGAGGATGCCAGGTAGGCCACCTAGACAAAAAATTTTAGTGGGGGTATATTGGGAACCCCTGGTTGAAAAACTTTTCAGAAAAATCTTCAGCTACCTATGACAGCTTCAACCACCATCTCAGTGGAGGAGGAGGAAATTTCCCTTTGCACAAATGCAATAATTTTGTTTAGTGTGTAGATTTACTGACCTGTACATTTCCAGAGCTTGTGTATACTGAAGCACATTGTTGTATTCTCCAAACAGACTGGAAATGCAGACTGTAAAGTTCATCATTTCATTTCTTTCGTTGGTTTTCTTGTTTCTTATAGGAATCCAAATGAGATTATGTACATTTTCTGCTCTGGGCTCTGTCAGAAGAGTGACATGTGTAGCATTGCAGTTTAGGGGAATTTGACACATGATGTCTGTATCAGAAAAGGGAAAACCAAAGTGGTCTGTGTGAACTAAAACATTTGCTGGAGTAGTTCCACCTAAATGTCCAACACAGCAGAAAAGGCAGTGGAGCGGCTGGATGGAGTCTCTTCGAAACATGCCAATGATGCGTATGTCAAAACCAGTCACTCTCTGATCCATGAAGGCCGAGACCAGTAAATGTTTAGTATTTTTGAGAGGAGTGATGGTCTGGTCAGAAATTTTTGATGGGCAAACTAGTGAAGGCCCACGAGGTGTCGGGATTGACCTGTCTGCTTTAGGTGGTCTCACATTAATGATGAGTAGACAGATTAATATAGAGATGGTTATAATAATGAAGACCTTCTTTATTAAGTAATTTGTCTGTCCCACTGCAGAATCCCAACCTGAAGAAAAAAAAAGAACCACAGAAAAACATATATTAGATAGATAATCCAATGTCACAAAACCTGGAGCATACAGTCAGTTCAATATCATTAAAATAAAATTTACAATTTTAAACATAGCAATTAGTTTAGACTAAATTAAACTTAAACTTTTGTTGCATTGGTTACACACAAAACTTGCATTGTGTAATCTTTTGATATATTATTGATATGCATTGATTAGCTTTAAAGTCCCCATCAGTTAAAACTAATGAGGCCTTCCTAAATAAATCAACGATCAATGATAAATCAACAGTTTTTCACAAACCAAGAATGGAGGTCTAGTCTATTCTCTAGAATTACCTGTATTAACATGACATGACAGGTGAAGAATCTGCAGCAACAACAAATGTTAAAATTTGTTATAATAATAAAAAAACTCAATCTATGACAGCTGCAGAAAATTGAATTTGACAGACACAATTATAATATTATAACTTGGATTGTCAGGCTTACTAGATCTGTCTGAGTCAGCAGCAACAATCAGACATGTATCAGTCATTTCTATTATTGCAGGACACAAAACTACTCTCTAAAAAGACATTATGTTCACAGTTGACCATGTTTTTAATATGCATTCTGACTCCCAGCAACTTCTGTAGGGCCTTGTGAAAAAAAACAAAATCATTAACAGTCATGATGCAGTTCTATTTGCAACTTGAACCCAACATCAACACATGCTAATATTAGGTATTTTTTACAGCAGACATTTTGACCTGAAGTAGAAGGATAGAGAGACACACTTGGATGCAATAAATACATATTTGTCACAATATATGATAAGCATTGTCCACTGAAGATCTATAACTACAAAAAGTACAGTAGCTGTCCTTGGATAAAGGATTACAAAACACCTGCAAAAAGAAAAAGGCATTTTCTAAAAATTTCACAAGACTAAAAGCTAAAGAAGCTGAAACTAAATATGAGATACAAGAATAAATTGAATATTATAAAGAAATATTAGAAGAAACATAAAATAAACATAATATGAAGCAATGATGGAATATATTATACTAATTATTATCTTGACAAAGGAACTGAGAACTACAGCATTAATGAAATACAGTAGGTCAGTTTTAATAAACTCTTTGTGTCCAGGATGAGAACTCAGAGAACATGGACTGAGCAAACCCAGGACTCAAGCTCATAAATAATGAAAGTGATTTGTTTACAGTGATATTAAATATTCTATACTCGCAGAGGTCAGGGAAACCTGAGAATGGGGGAGAATGGTTAGTTTCTCTAAGGCAGAGCGATAGTGAGTATCTTATACAGTAGTCCCTCGTTTATCGCTGGGGATCCGTACTCTGAAGCCCCATGAAAGGGTGAAAAACCACCAAATAGGAATAGTAGTACAAGTAGTAAGAAGTACTGGTAATTTATTTTAGTCTGTTTGTCTGTCTGTCTGTCTCTATACGTAGCATTCTGAGTACCCGGAGAAAACCCACGCAAGCACGAGAAGAACATGCAAACTCTACACAGAAAGACCCCAGGTCCAATCATGGATTGAACTCAGCACCTTCTTGCTATGAGACAACAGTGCTAACCACTGAGCCGTCATGCTAGGTTCATGTGGTCGGCAGCTGATGTGGGGGTCTTGGAGGTGGCAGCTGACATGGGGTTCTTGGAGGCGGCAGCTGACATTGGGGTCTTGGAGGCAGCCGCCAACATGGGGGTCTTGGAGGCTGCAGCCAACATAGGACCTGCTGAAGACGTGGGGCCCACTGAAGATGTGAATCTCGCAAAAGGTGTTGGGTTTGCTCAAGGCATGGGACCCACTGAAGGCGTGGGAGTCACTGAGAATGTGGGTCTTGCAGAGGGTGTGGAGTTAGGAAGAGTCTCCGAGGTGGGTGTGCTAAACCTGGCATGGAACATGGTCATGAAAAGCTGTATTTGAATGTCCAGATTTACTAAGGAGTCCTCAATGCCAGAGAGCCTTGTGTCAGCTTAGAATCTATATTGGCCAGATTATGCTCTCAGAAATCAGGGTTTTTGAATTCAGAAACAGACAGACACAAAGAGTGTGAAACCAAAAAACAAAACAAAAAAACCCTCCAAAAACAGTTTTATTGATATTGGCTACTAGGTGGGGAGTCAGGATCCAGCTGCAGGAACATGTCTTCACAGGCAGGTGGGGTGAGAGCCACCTGACAGAGCTTAAAGTGACGACGTCACCACAACTGGTGGGAAGGCAACTGTAGAGGGAGGCCTTTAAAGCTATCACCAGCAGGGCAATGCAGGGTCATGGTCCAAAGGGCAAAGCAGGGGTCAAGCACAGGGAGTCAGAGTTCCAATAATAAATCCAAGAGGGTGATACGTGAGTCATAGTCATTGATGCAGAAAAGGAGGCCGTTACCGTGATCAGAAGGGTGATATAGTAACAGGCAAGGAGCAGGCAGGTCGGGGTTCCAGAAGACGTGGCGACCAACACCAACACCAACCTGTCGTCCCTCTTTCCAGGAGTTGCTGAGAAGCAGCGTGTGGATTTATTCTCACTGTAAATAATAAACACTGTTCTTTTGTACTTCCCCTGCGTCTGCCTTGTTCTGGGTCTCATATCATCTGGGTTCCCCGCGCAATCCTGACAGAAATGATCCAGCCAAAAATGACCCAGAAGGAGACCAAGAGCGAGCAGACAACCCCCGGTTCCCCGGAGGAACGGATCGACGGGTTGGAAAAAGTTTTACAGTAAGTACTGACTCACCAGACCACAGTCCAGTCCAACCTTCAGGAGCTTGGAGGTATGATTTATTCCATTAAATATCAACTGCAAGCTTCTTCCTCCTCAGCTCCAGTCGTTCCGCCAGCCCCCGCAGCTCCTGGTACCATTCCTCCTGTTCAACAAATGTTAATTAAACCTTCTGAGTTCTTCACCGGAGACCCTGACCAATGTGGCGGCTTCTTGCTGCAGTGCAGACTCGCCTTCGAGGCGTCTCCCTCAGTTCTCCTCGGACGCGGCCAAGATCACCTTTTTCGTAAGTCAGCTCAAGGGTAACACTCTCCAGTGGGCTCACTCATTTCTCCTGAGCCATGAAAATCCCTCTGCAACCTATGAACTATTTCTGCATGAGTTTCGTAGGATTTTTGATCGCCCCCTGCAGACGTCGAATGCCGCCAAGTGCTTGTTGAATTTACGACAAGGCCGTCGTAGCGCTTCGGAGTTTGCCCTGGAGTTTCGGATCCTTGCTGCCCAAACAGGATGGGACGAATCTGCCCTCAAAGGTATTTTCTTAAACTCTTTATCTGATTTTCTCAAAGACCAGATGGCTACGCGAGACGAGCCCAAGACTTTCGACAAGTTAATAGACCTTGCCATCTCCATCGATGACTGCTTCCAGGAAAGGAGGAGAGAGGCAAACTACAATTCCCATCGATCCCCGACTTCCGGGTTTCCGACTTCTCCAGGTGAGCCCAAGTCTGCACCTTTGTACTACGTTTCCCAGAATCCTCCCACTTCTGGGTTCACGACCCCTCGCCACGAGTCCATTTCACCCAAGCAGTCTCCCTTGAACTACAACTCCCAGTCCTCCATGCTTCTTGGTCTCAACCAATCATCTTCTTTTTCTCCACAAGATCGCTCACCCGAGCCTATGCAGGTGGGGCACGCACGGCTGACTCCTGCAGAGAGACAGCGGCGTGTATCCGCCCGTCTCTGCATTTATTGTGGTAACCCCGGTCATTTTCTGCCCCACTGTCCGTTTCGGGGAAGACGAGAACTTCCACTAGTAAAGCGGGAGTTACTGGTGGGAACTTCTGCGTTAACCTCCCCATTTAAACTGTTGCTTCCCATGGTCATTCAGACTCCTGACCATCGCTTTTCGTTTTCAGCTCTCATCGACTCGGGTGCTGAACAAAACCTGATTAGTGCTGATTTAGTTAGAGAACATTCCTTGCCTACTCGTGAGATTCCTCCGATTTCTGTCGCCGGCTTAACCGGAGACACATTGGCCCGCATTAATCAGAAAACCACCGATTTGCATGTCATCATCTCAGGTAATCATCATGAGATGACTGATTTCTTTGTGTTCAACTCTCGTACGCTCCAGATAATTTTAGGTTTCCCCTGGCTTCGAAACCATAACCCTGTTATTAATTGGGAGCGCGGCTGCGTTGACAAATGGAGCAACAAGTGTCTCAGTAACTGTCTTCGCTCTGCCATTAACGAGTTCCCTCGGGACACGCCTCCTCTAGAGGAGATCGACCTCACCTCTGTTCCTGCAGAATACCACAACCTAGCGGCAGTCTTTAGCAAGCAACACGCCTTGTCTCTTCCTCCTCATCGTCCCTATGACTGCTTGATTGACTTATTACCTGGCGCCCCCTTGCCGTCAAGTAGACTTTATAATCTTTCTGGTTCCAAAAGGGAATCCATGTCTAATTATATTAATGAATCCCTTGCCTCAGGTATTATTAGACCCTCAACCTCCCCTTTGGGAGCCAGTTTCTTTTTCGTTTCTAAGAAAGATAAAACTCTCAGGCCATGCATTGATTACCGCGTATTAAACAACATAACTATAAAAAATAAGTATCCGCTCCCCCTGATTGACTTGCTGCAGGAACAATTACAGTCGGCTTCTTGCTTTCCAAAACTCGACTTAAGAAACGCTTACCATCTTGTGCGTATTAAGAAGGGTGATGAGTGGAAAACGGCTTTTCGCACTCCTTTGGGTCACTTTGAATATTTGGTTATGCCCTTTGGGTTGACCAACGCCCCCGTGGTTTTTCAGGCGCTCGTCAACGATGTCCTGCGCGACTTTATTGGTAATTTTGTTTTCGTCTACCTCGACGATATTCTTATTTTTTCTCGCGACCCCTCTCAGCACACTACTCACGTCCGCACGGTTCTTCAGCGGCTGCTGGAGAACCAGTTGTTCGTTAAGGTAGAGAAATGTGAGTTTAATACCTCCACTGTCTCCTTCCTAGGCTTTATATTTGAGGGCGGACGTTTTAGAACCGACCCCGAAAAAACCAGAGCGGTAGTCGACTGGCCGACCCCCGAGTCCAGGAAACAGTTACAACGTTTCCTGGGCTTCAACAACTTTTACAGGCGATTTATTAAGCATTATAGCCGTGTCGCCGCCCCCCTGTCTCAGCTCACTTCCACCGCCCAAGCTTTTCATTGGACCCCTGAGGCTGAGACCACCTTCAAGAGGCTCAAATCCCTCTTTTCCTCCACGCCCATCCTCTGCCATCCAGACCCCACACACCAGTTCATACTGGAGGTGGACACCTCTGCCACTGGTGTAGGGGCGGTCCTTTCCCAGAGATCGCCTGCAGACAACAAGGTTCATACCTACGTCTTCTTTTCCCGACGTCTCTCGCAGTCTGAGCACAATTACAATGTGGGCAACCACGAGTTGTTGGCAGTCAAGCTCGCGCTAGAGGAATGGCGGCACTGGTTGGAAGGCACGGATATTCCTTTTTTGATTTGGACCGACCACAAAAATTTGACATATCTTAGGAACGCCAAGCGTCTGACGCCCCGTCAAGCTCGCTGGTCGCTTTTTTTTAATAGATTCAATTTTGTTCTCACCTTCCGTCCGGGCTAAAAAAATGTTAAGCCTGACACCCTGTCCAGGCAGTTTGCTCCTCCCGACTCACCTGAGGGCTCCGATACCATTGTTCCCCCCTCCTGTGTTGTCGGCTCCCTCTCCTGGCCCATCACCGCTACCGTTCAGGAGGCCCTCCTATCCGAACCCGATCCTGGTGGTGGTCCCCCTGGTACCCTCTTTGTTCCTTCCAGCGTGCAGTCCGACGTGCTCCAGTGGCTCCACTCGAACAAGCTCTCTTGCCACCCTGGAGTCAACCGCATGCTGGCCCTCACTAAGACTCACTTCTGGTGGCCCTCCATGTCCAAGGACATTAGAGACTTTGTTTCGGCCTGCCCCGTCTGTGCCAGAAACAAGTCTGGTACCCAACCTCCGGCTGGCCCCCTGCTTCACCTCCAAACCTCTAGTTGCCCCTGGTCCCACATCGCCCTCGACGTTGTTACCGGTCTTCCCCTGTCTGACGGCAACACCACCATCCTCACGGTTGTTGACCGTTTTTCCAAAGCTGTTCATTTTGTTCCTCTTCCCAAGCTCCCCTCTGCCCTTGAAACCACTCACCTCCTCTCTCTCCATGTCTTTAGGCTCCATGGCATCCCTTCGGACATCGTCTCCGACCGCGGCCCGCAGTTCATCTCCCGGGTGTGGCACTCCTTTTGCAAATCGCTCGGGGCGTCCATCAGCCTTACCTCCGGCTACCATCCTCAGGCTAACAGACAAGCCGAGCGCTGCAATCAGGAGTTGGAGTCCACCTTGCGCTGCCTGGTCGAGTCTAACCCATCCTCACGGAGCCAACATTTGGTTTGGGTGGAATACGCCCACAATTCCCATCGTTCCTCTGCCACCGGTATGTCCCCCTTCGAGGCCTCCCTTGGGTACCTTCCTCCTCTTTTCCCCAGTCTTGAGCTCGACTGCTCGGTCCCATCTATGCAGCACCACTTCCGGCGTTGTCGTCGCATCTGGCGCCAGGCCAAGGCGGCCCTTCTTAGGACCGTGGCCCAGGCTAAACGGTTCGCGGACCGCCACCATTCAGCAACACCCGCCTACCAGGTCTGCCAGCAGGTTTGTTTGTCCACCAGGGATATCAAACTGCGGGACACCCCCCGCAAGCTGGCTCCCCGCTTCATTGGGCCCTTCCCCATTACCCGCATCATTAACCCCTCTGCGGTTCGTCTCCAACTCCCAAGGGCCATGAGGATTCACCCGACCTTTCATGTTTCCCAGGTCAAGCCCGTCTCCCTCAGTCCCTTGTGCCCCCCTTCTGACCTACCCCCGCCGCCCCGTCTGATCGACAACCACCCTGCGTTCACCGTCAGATCCATCCTGGACGTGCGACGCAGGGGTAGGGGTTTCCAGTACCTGGTCGATTGGGAGGGGTACGGTCCTGAGGAGAGGTCATGGATCCCCAGGTCCTTTATCCTCGATCCCAGCCTCATCACCAGGTTCTTCAGAGACCACCCCGAGAAGCGCCTCAGGTCGCCTGGAGGCGATTCTTGAGTGGTGGTGGTGGTGGGGGGGGGGGGGTACTGTAAGGG
>NC_056518.1:12301567-12304774 GCF_014905685.2 Nematolebias whitei | reverse complement strand
TGTGTGTGTGTGTGTGTGTGTGTGTGTGTGTATGTCAATGGAAGTAAAAATGATTTTAAAAAAGAAGCTTTTAAGTCTTTTTAAATATATACAGGGTACATAAATAAGAGTCCAGTGGAAAAATAGACATTCGTTGGCCTGTTTGAATATTTTTTAGATTTATAATAAACTTACAGTTGCTCATTTTGAAGCTGCAGGTGTTCAGTGCTCCTTTTGTTGGTTGAAATATTTTTTTCAAATAGATTTTCTCTTTTCTCCTTCACCCATTTGGATTAAAAAACAACCAACCAAACAAAAAAGTATCCGTCAATGTGTTCTTTAAGGACTCCTTGATGTTACTGCTCTGGTTTGACCGCTTCAAAATCTGCTTTGATTTATGAATGTAAAAAAAAAAAAAAAACAACCTCCCTGTGGAAATTCTTGTCATGGTAAGGAAACAAACATAGGCTCAGTCCAACCTCGTTGTCACAACCCCTTCACAGTTCTGTGAAAACAACAACCAATAGGCTCAAAGCTTCATTTTCCCCCACCATCAGTTTTCTGTAATGTGTGAAAATGTCCACACTTTCACAACTAAACAGGACTGAAAGTTATACTGGACACTTTAATTTTACCAACTTGATCCTTGGCAGCACTGTGGCGCAGTTGGTAGAGCTGCTGCCTAGGGCAGGTCGTCTCGTTACAAGTTCCGGCCCGGGGGTCTTTCTGGGTGGATCCTGTTTAACTCTGAATGCTAGGAAACACCTTGTATCTGTGACTTTCCTTCCCTCCATTGATTACGGTGATATTATTTACATGAACGCTCCTACAAGCACCCTGCATATTTTGGATGCTGTCTATCATGGTGCACTAAGATTCATTACTGGCTGTGATTATTGTACCCACCACTGCACCCAGTATTCACTGGTTAACTGGACATCATTAACTTCACGCAGACTCTCTCACTGGTACATTTTCATCTTTAAATCACTTCTTGGTCTGCTGCCTTCATACTTCTCCTCCTACATGTCTCTGCGTGTGTGCAGCTATACAGCGTGCGCTCTCAGGACATTATTACCTGCAGTGTTCCCTCAGTGAGGACCGAACTTGGCAAAAGGGTCTTCTCCTACTCCGCTCCTGTTTCCTGGAATATCTTATAAAAAGATCTGAAGCTTTCGACCTTGACCTCTCTAAGTGGCTTTAAGAATCTGTTGGACTCTTGGCAGGGACCAATGCAGACATGTTCCTGTTTTTAGTTTTCTACATTTGCCTTAGAATCTAACTGTTTTTTGTTACTTTTCTTTTTTTAGCCATCCTATTTGTTAAAAATAAATAAATAAATAAAAATTGTATGACTTTTTATAACTGTTTATTGTTGTCGCTGTTGTCCATTGTTGTCATCATTCTTTGTTAAAATCAGGTCTCTCTTGTAAATGAGTCCTCGAGGCTCAATGGGATTTACCTGTATAAATAAAGGTTGAATTAAAGATCTCTTTTGCAAGGGAGGCCTGGGCCTGAAGGGAGTCTAACATGCATGATTTTGGTCACTGGGAGGAAACTGGAGTATCCAGAGAAAACCCACACAAGCACAAGAAGAACATGCAAACTCCACACAGAAAGACCACAGGTCAAACTGGGGATTGAACCCAGGACCTTCTTGCTTTGAGGCAACAATGCTAACCACTGAATCATTGTGCTGCCACATCCATCCATCCATCCATCCATCCATCCATTATCTTTACCCGCTTATTCCTTTTTGGGTTGTGGAAGTCACTGGTGCCCATGTCCAGCCATCACTGTGCAAGAGGCAGGCTACACCCTGAATAGGTCGCAAGTCCATCACAGGGACATAGAGACAAACGAGACAAACAACCATTCTCTCTCTCACTCACACCTAGAGACAATTTAGAGTTACCAATCAGCCTAACATGCATGTTTTTGGTCTGTGGGAGGAAACCGGAGTACCCGGAGAAAACCCATGCAGCACAGAGAGGAGATACAAATTCCACCTAGAAAAGCCCCTGGACCAGGATTTGAATTAGGGTAACCTGCTCGCTGAGTGGCAGCATCTCTACAAACTGTGCCACCATGCTGGCCTGCCTTTTTTTCAAGTTATCAAATTATTATTTAACTATTCACTCTTGACTGGTGTTAACTGGTGGGGACTTCTTTAGCACCTTGTCAACATTAGAAATGAGTTTTTCTTGAAAGTCTCACAGTCATTTGTCCACATGAAGTTGTTCCAGTTTTATTGATCCTTGCAGGGGTGCACGGACATGAATGACTCTGCAAACATCCTGAGGAACCTTGTATTGTTGTCCAAATGTCTTGAACACCAAATGCACAGAGGTCTGCTCCACCATCCTGTGATGCAGACACACAAAATGGGTTAAAAACAATTTGTCATTGGATTTTTATGGATTATACAGCCCAAATAGGTTTTTGTAAATTTTAATGGCATAATATTAATATAAATAAAAGGTTAATGTCTAGCTGTTTTTTGAAAGACAAAACAAAACCAACAACATTTTTTTCAGGAAATAAGAATTGGCAGGTAAAACTTTTATTGTATGTTGAGTAAACTTAACTTCGCCATTGAGTTCCATCTTATAAACATTAAAAACCCTTAAAGCTTCCAAACATCCTGAAACTCAGGGAAAAGTGGCTAAAGGAGTAAACTAAGTGAAACAAAGTGTGCCATGAATCAGATAAGAACCAGTGTTGGAAAGACCAAAACCAACTTGATAAAATGTGGGCTTTTTATGAATTCAACCTGTGAATGCGGTCAACAAATCCAGAACATGGGCCATCCTTTAACATCCTGAACCTAAAGTCCAGTACATACTGTATAACATCTGCAGACTGCTGTCAGGTCAACAACAGAGCAAATACATGGCTGTCTTTCTGGTGTGACACATTATGATACAATTGTAGTGAACTTGACCTGATGTCAAATCAATGACCTACATGGTCAGAAACTGTCGTTTCATTGATTTGCATCCAGAAATACAGGTTGATCGATCCTGAGACTTTCTTTCTTGAATTAATCAAGTGGAAAAGACAATTCTCTATGATCATTACTATTTTACAAATGTTTTGATAATCAAATTGTGTTAGTTCAAACAATGTTTACATGTTGAAGTGAACTACTCATTTTTATTTACTTAAAACAGTGTAATGATTTTTTTTATTCCTCAATTCAAAGTGAAATCAAGTTAGAATACGTTA
>NC_056518.1:12300991-12301467 GCF_014905685.2 Nematolebias whitei | reverse complement strand
TTATTCTGTTTA
This sequence comes from Nematolebias whitei, assembly GCF_014905685.2. NCBI lineage: Eukaryota > Metazoa > Chordata > Actinopteri > Cyprinodontiformes > Rivulidae > Nematolebias > Nematolebias whitei. The sequence goes on along the minus strand of NC_056518.1, from coordinate 12,301,455 downwards.
AACTGGTCCAAACGGACAGAGGTTCTGTTGGTACCGGCTCGGTTCTGAAAAAGATCGAACGAGTTGTTTTAAATAGATAGAGAAACGTTTTAAGGACTGGACAAAGTCTCAGCTAAGCTCAGAGTTTATTGATTACATTTTTAACAGAAAAAAGTGCATTTTGACAGTTTAAAAGACGAAAAAGTTGACGGACTTGTTCAGATAAATCTAACATGCTAGCTGGGGAAAACGCTGCGTGATTGGTTGAATTAGCGGCCGTGGAACGCTCTCATTGGCTGAGAGACGTGTCAGTCACGTGACCCGGAAATTAAAACTCGTTTTCTTAGGGAAATAAAATCTGCTTTTTAAAGTTCAAAAACGCTTTAAAAGCTGTATTCTGATACGCTGCTTAAGTTCTTCAAAGTGTAATCGCTGGATTTTTGCCACGTTTGAGTTTAAAATCCGTCATTAAATGATGTTTTTGA
>NC_056518.1:12298296-12300891 GCF_014905685.2 Nematolebias whitei | reverse complement strand
TTTTGCCACGTTTGAGTTTAAAATCCGTCATTAAATGATGTTTTTGAACAACGCTAGCGACGCTAATTTTAAGCTAACAGCTAACGACCGGATGAGTGACGTGTCACGTCACTTCCTCCATGTCGGAAGTAAAGCTTGGTTGAACCGAAAGCTTTGCTCTGCTTAAAATCACTAAATGTAACTTGCCACATGCCCCTAAAACTCATTGTTCATGCAAAAAAGTCGTGCTTGTTGAAAAAACGCCACGTTTACGCTTCAAAAACGTTCAGAAAGGTTGATTTTAACCGAGTTTAGCCGAAGCTAACTTTAAGCTAAGCGGCTAACAACAGGATGTCAACCGAACGTCACAGGAAGTCGTCATAGACTCCTGCTGGTAGAAAGCTAAACACTGCCCCCTCCTGGGAAACTTGAGATCACAGGTTTTCACTTCGCTTTTTAGGTTATTTTAGTGAAATTAAACGTATTTTCTTTCTGAAAGGCATTTTTGAGTTAATAAACGTTCCTCAAAACTGAATAATCACTGTTATCTTGCATTTAAAAAGTTATTAAGGTATTTATGCAGACAGGCATTTACCAGGAAATTTTTCATTCACTGAATTCCTCAAACAAAGAGGTACAAAATGAAAAACTAGAAACTTTTTAAAAGATACGGTTCAGATATTCACAGAGTTGATAAAGTTTACTCATTTGCTTGAAAGATAATACACGTTTAATTGCTAAATCACTAAATAAGAGTAAACTTATCAGGAAAAAGAAACTTTTCTGATCTTATTTTACCACCTGAAAATACATCTTCCTATTTAATTTTAAATAGAGGATGAGACAGGAGGACAGGAGTAATAACAGTTTTTCTGAAGAAAGACACATCATCAATTTTTCTTTTTCTTTTCACCACTTGGTTCTATGAGTAACTGTTAAATAGCAAATTTCTGGAACAGAACAGTTTAAAAAGTGTCTTTAAACTGATTTGCTGTGAGACTTTTTAGAAAAATTGCAGGTTTATTAAAAATTCAGTGCTTTAGAGTAAAATACACTAAAAAAGAGCTTGGTAATCTAGTATCTGTTAAGAAATAAGCACATAAAAAGTAACACTGCCAGAGAAGCATTTACTTAAGAATATTCATGAATTGGGGTAAAACCTACAGACAGGTGCCCACGTTTGAATACGTTGACTTATAACAGTACTTTTGTGTAAACCCAAAGCTAAAATAGTGTGAAAACTCAATGACAACTTGAATACAAATATTTACCTGTAAAATATCTGAAGCTTGCAACTGTTTTTAACAGATAAAGTGCTACACAGTGAAAAACATGACAGGTGTGTTAGAAAAAGACTTTGATCCTTATGGGATGAGGGACTGTTTAGAGAATGCGTTAGCACTGCTGACAGGATCCTTACATCCATATGGCAAACAGGACAGCATGAACCCAAAAGAGTTATTGGACAATCTGATGGAGGTTGCAGAAAGTGTGACCTCTACAGAAATAACAATGTCAAGCTATGAAAAGCTGGCTACAATGGCAATGTTGCTGAAAGAATCTTACTTTGCATTAAGACCGGATCACGTCGTGACACTGTCACAAGTTTCCCGCTGCGAAGGTGAAATAGATGTGCTTAAAAAAGATCTGGAAGAACTCAGAATTGATAAAAAAGCATTACTGGGGCTATATATGCGTTTAGAAAGTGATTATCATACATCACAGGAACGCTTAAAAGCATGTGAGGAGAAACTAAGAGCAGCAACAGATAAAAGTAATGACGAGGGGCGAGGTGGTCTGGAATCCAGAAAAGACCTTGAACAGTGTCGGGATTGTTGGAGTTAATATTTTATACCTTTTTATAATTCCTATCAAGCACTCAAATGTCATGTCATATAAAGTGTGTGTGTGTGTCTTTCTTCCAGGGTTGAACTATGTTTATAGAAAATGTTTGCTAATTCTAACTAGTTGACCTTTAAATATAATCTCATAGTAGCTAAAGATAATTTTACAAGTTCACATTTGATAAATTACAAGCAATCAAATCAGGCCAGAGAGCAGACTGATTAACATAAATAAAGCTAGAACAGCTCTTTAATTTAGACTATAGGTTGACTAAGTAAAATCAAATTAAGAGTATAACCATGATCCAAATAAAAACACGAACATAAGTTAGATAATATAATTATTCCTAGAAATAAACAACTATTTCAAATCAGTGTTATCACTAAGGTATAATCACGTTAAACAAACAGTGTTAACAGTTTAAACGCAGACACAGAAACTAAGATGATTCTGCCTTAAAAACAATCACCAGGCCTCCAACAGATATTGAATTAACACCCAGGAGGTAGGTAATAATTAATAGTTATTAATTATTACGCATAAACAATTTAGACACGAATCATTTTATATCCCTAAAGTATAATAGCAAGTTAAACTTTAAACAAAAGCCGATTTCGGTGAACCAAAACTTATCTGAAATATAGACGTTAACGTCCTTGAGGGGGCGGGCTAAGTCGTAACCATAGCGACAGAAGCTGAACCAATCAGGAAGCTAGCCTTCTCAAACGGGGATAAAAGGCCGGAAATGACGCACGCCCACAGAGCATTTTC
>NC_056518.1:12295423-12298196 GCF_014905685.2 Nematolebias whitei | reverse complement strand
AGTGCATGGATATAATCATCAGGAATATTGCCTGTGCACTGTGAGCAGTTGTTAGATGATGTAAATCCCATCCTAAACATTCGCTGACCTATATAATGTACTCTATAAAGAACTTTATACTGTATTAATTGTAAGTTGGAGATTCTAGTCATTTTAAATGTTCTTAAACATATTTGAGACCAGGTGTTTTGGTCAAAATTGATTGATAAATCTGACTCCCATTTTGCAACTGGTAGCATTATGGAGTCATTGATTCTAGACAATTTCTTGTATATTTTAGATAATAATTTGGGGGATTTAAGATTAAGGAACTCTAACACACATATTGGTGTTTCTAACAAAGTTTTATTAAGCTTAAATTTCTTTTTTATGATAGACTTAATTTGTTGATATTCTAAGAAGTATTTATTTTCAATGCCAAATTGTATTATTAAATTATTAAATGAAATAAAGTCTACACCTTCATATATATGTTCCAGACGTTCAATTCCCTTGACTCTCCAACCTGGGAAATTTAACATATTATTTTCTTGTAGGATGTCAGGATTGTTCCAGATGGGTGTATGTCTACAGGGGAGTAGTGAAGATTTTGTCATTTTCAAATACTCCCACCATGCTGTCAGAGAAGAGCTAATACTGATGCTTTTAAAGCAAACATGTCTTTTTATATTTGTGCTAATAAACGGTAGATCTGAAATCTTAATATTATTGCATAAAGTTTGTTCTATGTCTATCCAAGTTTCATCTAATGTATTTGGATTTAACCACTTTGAGATATATTGTAACCTATTGGATAAATAGTAGTGATAGAAGTTGGGAAGTTCTAATCCTCCGGTATCTTTAGATTTCTGTAATGCTTTTAAGCTAATACGTGGAGTTTTGTTTTTCCAAAGGAATTTAGATATCAAAGAGTCCAGTTACTTAAACCATTCAGTTGAAGGTTTATTTGGAATCATTGAGAATAAATAGTTTATTCTCGGCAGGACCATCATTTTTACTGAGGCAACTCTTCCCATAAGTGATATGGGCAGAGATTTCCATCTAGTAAGATCATCTTCAATGTTCTTTAAAATTGGGATATGATTCAATTTTATTAAGTCTTCCAATCTAGGAGAAATATTAATGCCCAAGGATGTGTCAAACTTTTTTAACAAATAAAAAACTGAAAAGTGGGGCGTGCACTATTATTGGGCCCCCTTGCGTTAATAATTTGTAGCGCCTCCTTTTGCTGCAGTTCCAGCTGCAAGTCTCTTGGGGTATGTCTCTATCAGTTTTGCACATGGAGACACCGAAATTCTGCCCATTCTTCTTTGCAAAACAGCTCAAGCTCAGTGAGGTTGGATGGAGAGCGTTTGTGAATAGCAGTCTTAAGCTCTTTCCACAGATTCTTGATTGGATTCAGGTCTGTATGTTGACTTAGCAGGGCAGCACGGTGGCGCAACTGGTAGAGCTGCTGCCTCTCAGCGAGCAGGTCCCTGGTTCAAACCCCGGTCCAGGGGCCTTCTGGGTGGAGTTTGCATGTTCTCTCCGTGCATGCGTGGGTTTTCTCCGGGTACTCCGGTTTCCTCCCACAGACCAAAAACATGCATGTTAGGCTGATTGGTAACTCTAAATTGTCCCTAGGTGTGAGTGAGAGAGTGAATGGTTGTTTGTCTTGTTTGTCTGTCTCTATGTGGCCCTGTGATGGACTTGCGACCTGTCCAGGGTGTACCCCGCCCCTCGCACAGTGATTGCTGGACATGGGCACCAGCGACCCCCGTGACCCAAAATGGAATAAACGGGTAAAGATAATGGATGGATGGATAGATGGATGTTGACTTGGCCATTCCAACACCTGGATACATTTATTTGTGAACCATTCCATTGTAGATTTGACTTTATGTTTTGTATCATTGTCTTGTTGGAAGATAAATCTCGGCCCCAGTCTCAGGTCTCTTGCAGACTCAAACAGGTTTTCTTCCAGAATGGTCCTGTATTTGGCCCCATCCATCTTCCCATCAATTCTGACCATCTTCCCTGTCCCTGCTGATGAAAAGCAGGCCCAAACCATGATGCTGCCACCACCATGTTTGACAGTGGGGATGGTGTGTTCAGGGTGATTAGCTGTGTTGCTTTCACGCCAAACATATCGTTTTGCATTGTGGCCAAACAGTTGGGTTTTGGTTTCATCTGACCAGAGCACCTTCTTCCACATGTTTGGTGTGTCTCCCAGGTGCTTGTGGCAAACTTTATACGACACTTTTTATGGATATCTTTGAGAAATGGCTTTCTTCTTGCCACTCTTCCATAAAGGCCAGATTTGTGCAGTGTACGACTGATAGTTGTCCTATGGACAGACTCTCCCACCTCAGCTGTAGATCTCTTCAGTTTTCATCCAGAGTGATCATGGGCCTTGGGCTGCATCTCTGACCAATCTTCTCCTTGTTCCAGATGAAAGTTTAGAGGGACGGCCGGGTCTTGGTAGATTTGCAGTGGTCTGATACTCCTTCCATTTCAATATGATTGCTTGCACAGTGCTCCTTGGGATGTTTAAAGCTTGGGAAATCTTTTTGTATCCAAATCCGGCTTTAAATTTCTCCACAACAGTATCTCGGACCTGCCTGGTGTGTTCCTTGGTCTTCATGATGCTCTCTGCGCTTTGAACAGAACCCTGAGACTATCACAGAGCAGGTGCATTTATACGGAGACTTGATTACACACAGGCGGATTCTATTTATCATCATCATTCATTTGGGACAACATTGGATCATTCATAGATCCTCACTGAACTTCT
>NC_056518.1:12291829-12295323 GCF_014905685.2 Nematolebias whitei | reverse complement strand
TCATTTGGGACAACATTGGATCATTCATAGATCCTCACTGAACTTCTGGAGTGAGTTTGCTGCACTGAAAGTAAAGTGGCCCAATAATATTGCATGCCCCACTTTTCAGTTTCTTATTTGTTAAAAAAGTTTGACACATCCAATAAATTTCCTTCCACTTCACGATTGTGTCCCACTTGTTGTTGATTCTTCACAAAACAATTAAATTTTATATCTTTATGTTTGAAGCCTGAAATGTGGCAAAAGATTGAAAAGTTCAAGGGGGCTGAATACTTTCGCAAGGCACTGTACATGGTTGTGGGGGACTTTAACCACATGAAACTGACAAACACTGTAATATATTCCATCATTGTTTCATACTTTATTATACCATACCATATGTTGGGAATTAAATAATGTTTGATGATAAATGGTGGAAAATAACATAATATGGATTAGGGAATATTAGGTTTAATTATGAATTATGGAAAATAGATCATATAAAGATGGCTAGAATTTCTGTTAGATGTGGCCATAAGCCAATAAATATCTTTTCAGCGACTGCTAACTTTAAAATCAAACCATGACACTTTCTGCTGTCCGTAGGAAAATAGTTACTTATTTCTAATGAGGCCTTTAATGACAAACAAAGCATCAAACAGGTTCTTGCTCAGGTAACTGAAGTTAAATTATAGTTCACATCATTTGAGTGTTGTTGGGGGATGAAAAAATAATTAATGAGTAAAAGAGTAGCTTAATAAGTCAAAGGGACCCTGGCTTTTAGTGGAGCAATCTAAAGATAATGTAACAGGTTGCCAAGGGGATAATCAGAATCTCACAGTCTTTGTAAGATTATGTAAAACTGGTTCTTGTAATGTGTCACGGATTCAGTGGAAAGAGATGAGAACTAATGTGTGCCTGGTTGATTGGACAGGGACTTCAGAGAGTCTGTAAGGTGTTTATTGGACAGGAATTGAAAACAGGAAATGTCACTGTGTGGAGAAAGACAGTCTATAAATGTAGGAACAGACTTGAGCACCTCAGAATTGTACAGAGGGCCCCTGAATGCAGGTAAAATATAAATATGTATACAATTCTCTCTTGTTCATGCATTTGGAAGTCTGTAACAAATAAAGGTGTTGCTTAATTCTGACATAAACTTGTGTTCCTTCCCAGCAAATGATCCAGACAGGGGAGAGGAGCAGAGATCTTTGTTTCCCTTTACACATACCATACCAGCTTTATTTATTGAGCACTTTATACACACAGGACCAAAGTGCTGTACAGTACACATAATAAAAATAAATCATACAGTCAGATAATAAAAGTGATTAGAATGATTAAAAGTCACATAATAAAACAATCATACAGTTGGATAATAAAAAGCAATTAAAATGATAAAAAGTCAAGGTTTAAAAACAGACAGGGAAGAGTCCAAAAGTTCAATCTGGTCCTCTGGACATTCAAAAAAACAAAACAAAGCAAAAATATATAGAAACGTTTCGTCTCTCATCCGAGAGACTTCCTCAGTCTGAGGTGCTGTATTCAGCTCAGTCTCTTAAATAGCACCTTCTCAGAGTGGATCAACCTGTTTTGCTGCTGACAACCAAAACCAGCTGCTCACATGGTCAAGAAGGACCATCAGCCTAACAATGGGTCATTAGCACACTGATGGCTGTTTACTGTTCACAAAGGGCTGAGTGATACTAGCAATAACAGCATTGTAAGAGGGGGACAGTTGGACCCGGAGGCCTGTTTAAGACCCTGTTTAATGATGAACGATTTCTTTTCACAAAGATGGCCTCCTTTACTCCTCTCTCAAACCATTGTTCCTCTCTGTCCAGGATGTGAACATCTTCATCCCTGAAAAAGTGACTTCAGTTTCACTAACCCCAAGATTTTTAACATTAGAGCTGGAGGACAGGTTAATGCCATCTAAGGAGGGAGAAAGACTGAAAAATTAATTCCTAAGGTGCTCTGGTCCAAAAACCAAAACCTCAGTTTTGTCTGTGTTCAAAAGGAGAAAATTAAGGGTCATCCAGGTTTTTATGTCTTTAAGACATGCTTGTAGTCTAAGTAGCTGATTGGATTCATTGGGTTTAATGGACAAATATAATTGTGTATCATCAGCATAACAATGAAAATTTATCCCATGCTGTTTAATAATTTTACCTAATGGAAGCAATTTTGAACATTACTGTTACAGTTCTTTGGAACCAATGATAATAAATCAGATGACACTTTTGCTTCATCAGTTAAATCAAAACAGTTTTTATGTTTATAATACCAAATTACTCTTTGGACTGGAGTCCTGTTTGGGGTTCTTCTCTGCTTTCAGGAGGGCCCAGTTAGGATATCCACATTGCTCTAGAGCCTGTTTTGTGTAGGATTTCTCCTTCTGCCTGGCTCCTGAGTTAGTGGGGACGCTGTCTGCTCTGTGATACAGAGTCCTGATGACTCCTAACTTGTGCTCCAAAGGGTGATGGGAGTCAAACTGCAAATACTGGTCTGTGTGTGTGGGTTTGCGGTACACCTCAGTTTGCAAATGTCCTCTATCAGAGACTGAGACCTCATGGCAAGTTGGCTTTCTTGGACTGCTTCATCAGTCATATCAAAACAGTTTTTATGTTTACAATACCAAATTACTCAAACAGAAAATATTTAATTTTTAGAAGTAGTCATCGAATACAGAGAAAGTTATTATTTTACCACTATGTTAATAGTTTTACCAATACATTCTGCCATATCTGTCCTTTTGAGGACTTTCATGAGGTTGATGTGGCCCACAATAAAAATGAGTTTTACACCCCAGCACAAGATGATATATACATATAGGATAATGTAAACAGGGCTGTCAGAGTTGAAATGAGTTTATGTTAGATGGGTGAATTATCTGATCATCATTGCAGTAATCCACATTATTAGCAGAAATAGAGGGCCCCAAACCAAATTTTGCTTAGGGCCCCATGGAGGCTTGGGCACCTGAGCACCTTTATGTTTCATCTAATATTTCTTTATAATATTAAATTCATTCTTGTATCTCTTATGTTTAGTTTCAGCTTCTTTAGTTCTTAGTCTTGTGAAATTTTTATGAAGTGCATTTAACAAGCATTTTGTAAACCTTCAGTCATCCAACTCTACTCTACTTTTGGTAGTTATGGATTTTCAGTGGACAATGCTTATCAAAAAATGTAACAAATGTTTAATTATTACATCCAAGCATGTCTCTCCGTCCTTCTACGTCATTTAAAAAAAGTCTGCTGAAAAAAAAAAAAAAAAGGTCTGTTTGCATGCATTTTTGGGGGGGTCAAATTGCAAATAGAACTGCATCACGACTGTCATAGTTTTGTTTTTTTCACAAGGACCTAGAGAAGCTGCTGGGAGTCAGAATGCATATTAAAAACATGGTCAACTGTCAACATAATGTCTTTTCAGAAAGTAATCTTGTGTCCTGCAATAATAGAAACGACAAAGATCTACAAGTCTGATTGTTGCTAATGACTCAGACAGATCAA
>NC_056518.1:12287752-12291819 GCF_014905685.2 Nematolebias whitei | reverse complement strand
ACAACAAAGATCTACAAGTCTGATTGTTGCTAATGACTCAGACAGATTGGGTTTGCGTGACTGACTGAACTGTACTACTGTATTTATGAATGTCAAATTTGATGTTTCTATAGCTGTCATATCCTGAGTTGTGTTAAATTATAATATTAACAAATGGTAAAATTTGTTTGTTGTTGTAGTTTCTTCACCAGTCATGTCATGTTAATACAGGTAATTGTAGAGAATTGACTTGACCTCCATTCTTGGTTTCTGAAAAATGTTGAATTATCATCTGGGAGGCCTCATTAGTTTTAATTGATGGGGAGTTTAAAGTTTATCAATGTCAATATTGTATCAAAAGATTGCAAAGGTGAACAGTTTTATGTGTAACCAATGCAACAAAAGTGTAAGTTTAATTTAGTCTAAAATAATTGCCACGTTTAAAATTGTAAATTTTATTTTAATGATATTGAACTGGCTGTATGCTCCAGGTTTTGTGACATTAGATTATCTATCTAATATATGTCTTTCTGTGGTTCAATTTTTTTTTTCTCTTCAGGTTGGGATTCTGCAATGGGACAGACAAATTACTTCATAAAGAAGGTCTTCATTATTATAACCATCTTTTTATTGATCTGTCTACTCATCATTAAAGTGAGACCACCTAAAGCAGACAGGTCAATCCCGGCACCTCTTGGGCCTTTACTCGTTTGCCCATCAAAAATCTCTGACCAGACCATCACTCCTCTCAAAAATACTAAACATTTACTGGTCTCAGCATTCATGGATCAGAGAGTGATTGGTTTCGACATACGCATCATTGGCATGTTTCGAAGAGACTCCATCCAGCCGCTCAACTGCCTTTTCTGCTGTGTTGGACATTTAGGTGGAACCACTCCCACAAAGATTTTAGTACACATACTTTATTCAGGTTTTCCCTTTGTTGCTACAGACATCATGTGTCAAATTCCTCAAAACTGCGATGCTACACATGTCACTCTTCTGACAGAGCCCAGAGTGGAAAATGAACGTAATCTCACTTGGATTCCTATAAGAAACAAGAAAACCAATGAAAACAATGAAAGGATGAACTTCACAGTCTGCATTTCCAGTCTGTTTGGAGAATACAACAATGTGCTTCAGTATACACAAAGTCTGGAAATGTACAGGTCAGTAAATCTACACACTAAACCAAATTATTACATTTGTGCAAAGTGAAATTTCCACCACCTCCACTGGGATGGTGGTTGAAGCTGTTGGAGGTAGTTGGAGATTCTTTGACAGTGTCCTGATGCACGTTCAATTATCAAGGCAGAAACCTCTTAACAAGATTGAGTCAGGTCCTCTGAACATATTCTTGTTTGTTGAAAATTTTCATCTTTTTTCCAAAACACTTCTTCAGTCTGAAATCTTGTAACAAGCTTGGTGTCTCAGGTACTCATCTCATTTCCTCACCAAAGTGTCCTAAACATATTACAGCAAATCAGATGAGTTGCTTCTGAAGTCTATCATCTAAGGTGTCCTGGTACCATGTGTACTTATGGACACCCTTTTGTCCTAATATGGTGTTTGTGGTGGACAAACCATGACTAGAACAGAAGCCCAACAACAAAACATTGCTGAGTTTGAAATCAGAGATGCCATTCCTCCCAAACTTGCCTCTTCCTGTTAAACTGTCACTAGCCAATCTAAAAAAGTTAAATCTGGTCCTCTGGAATTCAAAAAACCAAAACAAAGCAAATCAACAAAAAATGTAGAAACGTTTCGTCTCTCATCCGAGAGACTTCCTCAGTCTGAGGAGCTGTATTCAGCTTCCTGCCTTCCTGAAAGCAGAGAAGAAACCCAAACAGGACTCCAGTCAGCCAGCAGGTGAAAAGGAGGAACCCAGACCAGTGGTCATTCCATATGTTGAGGGAGTATCAGAGAAACTGAGACATTTATTTTCTAAACATAACGTCCCAGTGGCTTTTAAACCCCAAAATACATTACGGCAAAGACTGGTTCATCCCAAAGATCCAGTCCCCCGGCACAAACAGAGTAATGTTGTGTATGCTGTTCAGTGTCAGGAGGGCTGTGATCAGTCTTACATCGGGGAAACAAAACAGCCACTGGCCAAAAGGATGGCCCAGCACAGAAGATCAACATCATCAGGCCAGGACTCTGCGGTCTACACTCATCTCCAGGCCAGCGGTCACTCTTTCAGGGATGAAGATGTTCACATCCTGGACAGAGAGGAACGATGGTTTGAGAGAGGAGTAAAGGAGGCCATCTTTGTGAAAAGAAACCGTCCATCGTTAAACAGGGGTGGAGGCCTCCGGATTCAATTGTCCCCCTCTTACAATGCTGTGATTGCTAGTATCACTCAGCCCTCTGTGAACAGTAAACAGCCATCAGTGTGCTAATGATCCACTGTTAGGCTGATGGTCCTTCTTGACCATGTGAGCAGCTGGTTTTGGTTGTCAGCAGCAAAACTGGTTGATCCACTCTGAGACGGTGCTATTTAAGAGACTGAGCTGAATACAGCTCCTCAGACTGAGGAAGTCTCTCGGATGAGAGACGAAACTTTTCTACATTTTTTGTTGATTTGTTTTGTTTTGGTTTTTTGAATGTCCAGAGTACCAGATTTAACTTTTTTAGATTTTTCTACCTGAATTATTGAGCATGCATCAGGATGTCACTAGCCAAGTGGATATTTAAGTCCTCAGTAGAATAGAGACCTCCTTCACCACTAAATCCAACTTATTACCTAGTGTTGATCTGTTGTCTGCTCTGCTCACCCCTTTGCCCCATAGGTAAATGGACTGTACTGATATAGCACCTTTCCATCTTATCTAGACACTCAAAGCACTTTACACTACAATATATGTCCTCATTTAACCATTCATACAGCACTCTACTAGATCTATACAAAGCTAATTGAACAAATCATTCTAAAGAGACTAATCATTATCCCATTCATACACCGATGGGACATACATAGGAGGCAATGAGGGGTTCAGTGTGTCACCCAGGGAAACTTCAGCATGTGACTGCTGGTGGAATCTAACCCCCAATTCTTGCATTGGAGGGCAAATGTTCTAACCACTCAGCCACAGTTGCCCCAGACAGAAAGGTGAAGACAGAAAGACTAAGGTCTGTGGAAAACATTAAAAATCATCATCAGTCTTGGGCCTTAAATTCCGTAGTTTGACAACAAAAAAGATTAAATCGTGTCATTTGGACCAGTTTCTTTAAGTGTGAAACTTGCTTCCCCTATCCAGAGGACAGTTGTGTTTTGCATGTGTTAAAGCCTACGTTTGAGATTCCAACAGGAGGTTGGCTTGAAACACAGCAGTGAAGGCTACTTATGGGACAGATCTGGTTGGCAGGCCATAGACGGAGGAAGTCCTCTGAATGGGGGATGAAACGTTTCTCACTTAAAGAAACTGGTCCAGATGACATGTTTCTCCTTTTTTGTTGTTACCAGGATGAATGAGCTTACAACCCGTTTAGTTTTTTCCGTAGATTGGTTCCAAAAACATGTACTAATCAAACTGTTTGAACATATTTAATATGGACATCTCACACCTTGCACAGAACTCCAATAACAAAACTTTACTCATGTTCATTTCAAGGTGGCCATTCTTCCCAATCGCTCTCCTACAAGAGCAATCCTCAAAATGAGAAGTCAAAGCTTCCACAAAATGATGTGCCAAAGAAATGATGAAAAAGAAAAACAACTAAAACATATCATTTGTAACAATTAAGCGTAATCAGATTTTCAGATTTTCTTTTCATTTTGTTCAAGGTTGCTTGGCGTGAACAGAGTGGTAATCTACAACACCAGCTGTGGCCCAGATCTTGATCGTCTTCTGCAGAGTTACACCCAAGAAGGATTTGTGGAAATAGTTCCCTGGCCCATCAATGAACACCTGAATTCATCCCATGGTTGGCATTTTTCAAAACATGGAGGTGATATACACTACTTTGGCCAGCTTGCCACACTCAACGAGTGCATGTACAGATACATGGAGCGTTCGCGCTACGTCCTATTAAATGACGTAGATGAGATCATCATGCCATATCAACACAACAACCTGATGTCTCTG
>NC_056518.1:12280724-12287652 GCF_014905685.2 Nematolebias whitei | reverse complement strand
TAGATGAGATCATCATGCCATATCAACACAACAACCTGATGTCTCTGATGGACACACTGCAAAATCAACATCCAGATGTAGGTTGTCCCTGTCAAGCATATTTTCTATATACCCTTTATTTTCTTCCATCCATCCATCCATTTTCTTCTACTCATCCAGGGTCAGGTCGTGAGAATAGCAGCTTAAGTAGGGAGGCCCAGACTTCCCTCTCCCCAGCCACTTGAACCAGCTCCTCCGGGGGAATCGCGAGGCATTCCCAGGCCAGCCAAGAAACATAGTCCCTCTAGCGTGTCCTGGGTCTTCCTCTGGGTCTCCTCCCAGTGGGACATATCTGGAACACCTCACCAGGGAGGCATCCAGGAGGCATCCTAACCAGATGCCCGAGCTACCTCAACTGGCTCCTCTCGATGTGAAGAAGCAGTGGCTCTACTCTGAGTCCTTCCTGGATGATCTAGCTTCTCACCCTCTCTCTAAGGGGGAGCTCGGACAGCCTGTGGAGAAAACTCATTTCAGCCGCTTGTATCCGAGATCTCGTTCTTTCGGTCACAACCCAAAGCTCATGACCACAGATGAGGGTAGAAACGTAGATCGACCGGTAAATTGAGAGCTTCGCCTTTTGACTCAGCTCTCTCTTCACCACGACAGACCAGTAAAGCGTCCGCTTCACTGCAGATGCCGCACCTATCTGCCTATCGATCTCTCGCTCCATTCTTCCCTCATTTGTGAACGAGACCCCAAGATACTTAAACTCTTTCACTTAGGGCAGGACCTCCTCCCCGACCTGGAGAGGGCACTCTACCCTTTTTCGGCTCAAAACCATGGCCACAGATTTGAAGGAACAGATCTTCATCCCGGCCACGTCACACTCAGCTATGAACCGCTCCAGTGAAAGCTGTAAATTTTCATTCATTCAACCTTTATTTAAACAGATAAATCACATTGAGCCTCGAAGACTCATTTACAAGTGAGACCTGTTAGAACAGACAAAAACAGTCATTAACTGGACACATGTAGGAGTTGGAGGCGAAAAAAATTCCTATCAGACTTTTTTCTTGGCTGAGAAAAAACCCTAATATTGAAAAAACACTTTGCACAAACAAGCACATATTTACGTAGACATTCTGCAATCAGAGACGAGAGCGGTCAACAACGCTTATAGATGCCCTCGAGGTCACTGTAATCAGTCAATGTCCTCTGGTAAGATCCATAAACATTCTCGAGCCCGGTATGTAAATCATGACCTGATGAAGCCTATAGGACCACATCATCTGCAAAAAGCATAGACATGATCCTAAGGCCACCAAAACAGATCCCCTCAAGACCTTGGCTGCACCTAGAAATTCTGTCCATAAAAGTTATGAACAGAATTGGTGACAAAGGGCAACCTTGGCGGCGTCCAACTCTCACTGGGAATGAGCGCGACTTACCGCCGGCAATGCGGACCAAGCTCTGACACTGGTCATACAGGGACCTAACAGCCTGTTTCAAAGGACCTGGTACCCCATACTCCCAGAGTACCCCCCAACAGGGTTCCGTGAGGGACGCAGTCGAACGCCTTCTCCAAGTCCACAAAGTACATGCAGACTTGTTGGGCAAACTCCCCCCCCCCCCCCCCAGGACCCTGCTGAGGGTGTAGAGCTGGTGCAGTGTTCCCTGACCAGGACAAATCTACACTGGTCCTCCTGAATCCGAGATTTGACTATCCGACGGACCCTCCTCTCCAGAACCCCCGAATAGACCTTACCAGGGAGGCTTAACAGTGTGATTCCCCTGTATTTGGAACACACTCTGCAGTCCCCCTTTTTGAATAGGGGGACCACCACCCCAGTCTGCCAATCCAGGGGAACTTCCCCCGATGTCCACGCAATAGTGCAGAGTCGTGAAAGCCAACACAACCCTACAACATCCAGAACCTTAAGGAACTCTGGGCGAATCTCATCCAACCCTGGGGCCCTGCCACTGAGGAGCTTTTTAAACACCTCGGTGACCTTAGCACCAGAGATTGGAGAGCCCGACCCAAAGTCCCCAGGCTCTGTTTCCTCAGTGGAAGATGTACCGTTGGGATTGAGGAGGTCTTCAAAGTATTCTGCCCACCGACCCACGACATCCCAAGCTGAGGTCAGTAGCACACCACCTCCACTATAAACAGTGTTGGTGGTGTACCACATCCCCCCCTGAGACGCCGGATGGTGGACCAGAATCGCCTTGAAGCCGTACGGAAGTTATTCTCCATGGCTTCTCCAAACTCCTCCCATGCCAGAGTTTTTGCCTCAGCAACCACCCAAGCCGCATGCCGCTTGGACTGCCGGTACCCATCAGCTGCTTCAGGCATCCCACATGCCAAAAAGACCCAATAGGACTCCTTCTTCAGCCTGACAGCATCCCTCATGGCCGGTATCTACCACCGTGTTCGAGGGTTCCCGCCGTGACAGGCACTAACAAACTTGCGGCCACAGCTCCAGTAAGCTGCCTCGACAATGGATGCACGGAACATGGCCCACTCGAACTCAATGTCCTCTACCTCCCCCAGAACATGTTCCAAGTTCTCCTGGAGGTGGGAGTTAAAGCTCCATCTCATGGGAGACTCTGCCAGACATTCCCAGCAAACACTCACAATACATTTGGGCTTGCCAGGTCTGACCGGCATCCTCCCCCACCTTTATTTTCTTAACAAATAAATTTTCTTAACAACAAATTTTCTTATTTTAGGTTGGTGTGTTTCGCATTGAGAATCATATCTTTCCCAAGGAGCACTTCGAGCCAAGTGGAAGGTTTCATCTTCCTCAATGGAACGGGGTGCCAGGAGTTAATATTCTGGAGCACATTTACCGAGAAGATCCTGACATAAATAGATATCATCCCCTCAAGTTGATCGTTCAACCAAGGTAGGCTGAAAACCAAATTCAGTGCTCTATTTCTATTTATTTATTTATATCGCCTCCTGCCAAAAGAGGAAAGGCAGGCAATGTTGTTTTTACCAATTAGGCGTGCTTTTGCCTGTCCTTTAGCAAAATATCTCATAAACCACTTGAAAATTTTTTATCAAATGCTCAGGAAATAATCGCTGGATGTACACCTACAGTGCAACTTGTTTACTTTTGGAGTATACCAGATTGTAGGCGGCTGCAACAGCCATCTGACCTTAGAAAACATAAACTGGTGTATTCCAGTTAATTTTACTAACATTGAATTAAAACTTGTAGTGGTAGTAGCTGAGTTGTTTTCAAAGCATTCTTCAAGCATTCAAAGTGACACATTTCACATTATATTGCAAGACTGGACACAATGTTTTAAGTTTGGCCAAAATACTGAACCCTCTTATTTACCAACATAAGAAGATGATCCAACAATGTTCAGTCAGATCATCTGGAGGGTTTCTTTTTTTGCTGAGACATTTCGTCCTCCATCCATAGGACTTCTTCAATCTGAGGAGACACCAAACAAACTGATTTCCACAAACAGCATCAGGAAATCAGTTTGTTTGGCATCTCCTCAGATTGAACAAGTTCTTTTGATGGAGGACAAAACGTCTCAACAAAAAAAGAGAAACCGTCCAGATGACCTGACTGAACATTGTTGTAATTTTACCTGGATTATTGAGCATGAACTTTGGTATACGAAAATGATATTGCTCTAGTGTAATACAGGTCTAGGAACGGCAGGTGAAGATATGCCTTTTTTCAAGGAATGCTAAAATAGACATTTTTTAATCACCACTCAGGGTATTTATCAAGACAAACCTTTCATATTATGATAAAACATTGTTGAAACCAATTAAAACTGTAATAAATGTGAAGCATATGTTTTAAACAGCAATATTTAATTATCACCGTATCATAATGTGTCACACCAGAAAGACAGCCATGTCTTTGCTCTTTTGTTGACCTGACAGTGGTCTGTAGATGTTATACAGTATGCACTGGACTTAAGGTTCAGGAAGTTAAAAGATGGCCCATGTTCTGGATTTGGTGACCACATTCACAGGTTGCATTCATAAAAAGCTCACATTTTATCAAGTTGTTTTGGTCTTTCCAACACTGGTTCTTACCTGATTCAGGTTCGTTTCTCTGTAGTTTACTCCTTTAGCCAATTTCCTCTGGGTTTCGAGATAGATGGCATCTTCAAGGTATTTTTATGTTTATAAGTTAGAACTCAATGGTGAAGTTAAGTTTACTCAACATGCAATAAAAGTTTTACCTGCCTATTCCTATTTCCTGAAAAAAAAAAAGTTTTTTGTTGTTGTTGTTTTTGTTTTGTTTTTAAACAGCTGAACATTAACGTTTAATTTATATTATTACATCATATAAATTGACAAAAACCTATTTGGGCTGTATAACTCATAAAAATTCAATGACAAATTTCTCTTAACCCATTTTTGTGTGTGCATCGCAGGATGGTGGAGCAGACTTCAGTGCATTTAGCTGTAAGGAGATTTGGACAACAATACAAGGTTCCTCGGGATGTTTGCAGAGTCATTCATGTCCGCGCACCCCTGCAAGGATCAATAAAACTGGAACAACTTCATGTGGACAAACGACTGTGGGACTTTCAAGAAAAACTCATTCCTAATGTGGACAAGGTGCTGAAGAAAGTGGGGATGCTTGCGTCTCCACCAGTCAACACCAGTCAAGAGTGAATAGTTTAATAATAATTTGATAACTTGAAAAAAAAAAAAAAAAGGGAAATACCGTATTTTCTTGCGTATAAGTTGCTCCGGAATATAAGTCACATCATGACGAGGAAAAAAATACATACAAGTCACTTTGGTGTATAAGTTGCATTTATTATGAGTTTATTTAATGGTAAAAAAACAACTTCATTTCGTCTGGGCGACCCGGTGCCATACATCCATCCATCGCTGCCGGAGCCGCCAGCTCTCCGGCGTTCCTCCGCCTGCACCAGCTAAGATAAGAAAGCATGCACAGGAGGACTTGCTGTTGCAGTTCTTTAAAATTTAAAAGCGTCAGTCAAAAATTGCATTATGAATATGGAGAAAAAAAATGTATATAAGTCGCTTAGGCGTAAAAGTCACAGGACTGACAAATCTATGCAAAAAGCTGCTGCTTATACGCCAGAAAATATGATAAATTGTTTTTAAAAATGTGTTAATTTTAAACAGTATTTAAATGGAGAGATGGCTAAGGGAGAGATTGATTGTATATTTTTCATTAACAAAGGAATATGGTATGAACAGATTTTTACCATCTGACGTGGTCTTGTATGATGTATCTTTCATGTATCCTATGGCAGGTGATGCCCATTACAAAAGGCAACACAGACTAAAAAGGCTGGGGGAGGGTGAACTGAACTGTTTTGATTGGAGGTTAGGGTGGCTTTTCAAGGAGATTAGACAAGACGTGACCACCTATTTTTTTAAATAAATATACAGACAATGGAGGCAAAAGCAATGGAGTGAAGATTCAGTGTGTCACAGCTAGGAATAAAGTGTTTATTTGGTTCAGGTGTGGGTTTTTGATCTATTTTAGAAGTTTTGTTCTGACCATAACTGGAATGTCATGAACGGTCATCCAATGTCCATAACTAGAAAAGGTGTAAGAACAATGTTGTTTTTTGTTTTGTCAGATGACTTGGCACAAGCCACTTTCAAAAATTGTTAAGTTTGCGGATTTTATTCAGAGGTAAAGCTCTGTAAATTTTGGTTTTTGTTCAAAAATTGGAGGCATTAAACTTTTATGACACGTTTGTTTTTCCTTACCCATTTTACTTCTCAAAAGTTGGAAATTCGTTTCCACTAACAGTCACATGCCATAGGCAAGACACTGAACCCTCATTGCCTCCGATGTGTGTCCTGTTGGTGTATGAATTGGATAAAGCACCATTATTCTTTGTACAGATCTAGTGGAGTGCTGTATGAATGGGTAAATGAGGACACAGACTGTAGTGTAAAAAGCTTCAAGTATCTCGACAAGATAGAAAGGTGCTATCTACAGTACATTCCATTTACAATTTTTCTTTCAATTCACTGAACTCATGCTTTGTAGGATGTTTCAGATAATAAAGTTAATATGAAATTAGCTAATTTTTCTTCTAATAACTGGAAGCTATACTTACTAGACGTTTCTGACAAAGATGGGCTGCTTATGAAGTGTGTAAACCTGCACAGCACAACATAAGGTTAAATTTTCACTATTATCCTGGCTATCTAGGAGTTAAAGTTCAACAGAAGTTGGGTAACTAAAGTCCTAAAATGCCAAACATTCTTATAACGCATTGATTGCTGCAACATCTATCTTTGGTTTCAAATGTTTCTTTTTATTCAATGCAATTCAGTGTATTTATGTAACTCCAAGTCCCAACAGAAGTCATCTCAGGGTACTGAACGAAAAGCATTCACATACATTATAAAAGCTGATTAGTAAAAGTTATCCAAGAAAGCCAACAGAATGCATTGAACCTTCACTTGGTCACAGTTTCCCATCCTGAGGAAGCACAAAGGCAACAGTGGAAAGGAAAAACTCCCTTTTAACGGGTAAAAAGCTCCAGCAGAACCAGGCTCAGGACGAGTGGCCATCTGCTTCGACCGGCTGGGGTTTGAGAGAACATGAACGAGAAACAAATATAGAATGACAGGTCCAGGTGTGCTTTCTAGTGGAAGAACAAAAAAAGAAAAACTCATGGTAAGGTAAAGTGGAGCAAATAAAGAAAGCAGCAGCGTGATGAAATGTGGTCCATTTGTCCTCCAGCAGTCTAAGCCTATATCAGAATAAATAAGGGATTTCTCAGGAAACTCAAACAAACCCAACTATAACAACAAAGTCCATGCTCAATAATCCAGGTATACAATCCAACATTTTCAGAGTCAGAGTCAGAGTCAGAGTTTCTTTATTGTCATTCGCACCTCATGTGGTACATGTGGTGGAGCGAAATTATGTACACAGGGTCCCAGTTACATCCAACAATAAAATGT
>NC_056518.1:12275953-12280624 GCF_014905685.2 Nematolebias whitei | reverse complement strand
TTTCCCTTTGCTGCTACAGACATCATGTGTCAAATTCCCCCAAACTGCGATGCTACACATGTCACTCTTCTGACGGAGCCCAGGGCAGAAAATGAACGTAATCTCACTTGGATTCCTATAAGAAACAAGAAAACCAACGAAAGAAATGAAAGGATGAACTTCACAGTCTGCATTTCCAGTCTGTTTGGAGAATACAACAATGTGCTTCAGTATACACAAAGTCTGGAAATGTACAGGTCAGTAAATCTACACACTAAACCAAATTATTACATTTGTGCAAAGTGAAATTTCCCTCTCATCCACTGGGTTGTTGGTTGAAGCTGTCGCAGGTAGTTGAAGATTCCTCTGACAGGTTTTTCAACCAGGTGTTTCCAGTATACTGTGAAAACTGCAATCATCAAACCACTTCTTAAAAAGCCCACCTTGAATCCAGCCCATCACGTCAACTATAGACCTGTTGCCAACCTTCCATTTTTGTCCAAAGTGCTGGAAAAACTTGTGGCAGCTCATCTACATGACCACCTCACCATTAATAATATTTATGAGGTATTCCAGTCCGGCTTTCATTCAGCTCATAGCACAGAAACAGCTCTAGTCAGGGTCACAAATGACCTTCTGATGGCCGCTGATGCTGGTTCTCCCTCCCTTCTGATACTCCTGGACTTGAGCTCAGCTTTTGATACTGTAAATCATGGCATCCTTCTCCACCACCTACAACACACTGCAGGATTGACTGAGACAACTCCAGAATGGTTCTGCTCTTACCTCTCTGACAGATCTGAGTATGTTTCCATCAGGGAAGCAAGACCCCGAACTCACACAGTCACTTGTGGTGTCCCTCAGGTGTCAGTCATTGGGCCCACATTATTCATCCTCTACATCCTCCCCCTCAGTCACATTATCGCTCACCACAGGATCTCTTTTCATTGTTATGCAGCTGACTTGCAGCTCTGTATCAAAATAGATTCTACAGGTTCATCACTCTCCTTTCTCACTACCTGTCCTGAAGAGATAAAAGCCTGGATAAATGCCAACTTTCTCCAATTAAACACATCAAATGCAGAAGCTATTTTGGTTGGTTCCCTGCATCAGACTCACTCAACATCTATCTCTACCATAATCTTCTCTGGCCAAAACATTCCCTTTGCTGATACATTAACTAATCTTGGTGCAAGATTTGATTCTCATCTTACATTTGAATCTCATATTAAACACCTTTGCAATGCATCCTTCTTTCATCTCAAAAACATCTGCAAACTCTGTCCATTACTCTCCTTTTCTGATGCTGAAAAACTTGTCCATGCTTTCATCTCCTCAAAACTAGACAACTGCAATGCACTTTTTTATGGAATTCCATGCAAGCACATTCAAAAACTTCAGTATGTACAGAACAGTGCATCCAGGATTCTGATGAAGCAAGGGAAACATGATCACATGACCCCAATCCTTAAATCCCTCCACTGGCTTCCCATTTCATGCCATATTGAATACAAGGTTTCCTTACAAACCCATCATTCCATTCACGGCAATGCTCCACACTATTTAACGAAATGTTCACTGCTCAAACATCAACACAATCCCTCCGGTCCACAAATTCCTACGAGCTCTGCCTTCCCCGGACACAACTGTGGACCATGGGTGACACCATAGGTGACAGGGCTTTTTGCTCTGGTGCTCCTCATCTGTGGAACAACCTCCCTGACCATCTAAGGATACCCCAGACTACTGAAAGTTTTAAGAAAGGACTGAAGACATTTTTGTTTGAAAGATTTTATAGTGTTTAAAAGTATTTTTAATCCTGCTGCTACGTACGCACGTACGTACGCGCATACCTCCGCGCGTACGTACGTACGTGGGAGTATACTGGGGACGTGAGGTCTGCTGAAACCATTCTAAATCCATCATCAGTCTTTGGCCTAAGAAAGTCTGTGTCACAAATTGGTGCTGGTGAACTCACTTGTGCAGGTAAGCAGGCGAGGACTCAGGAGATATATAAAATAAAGAATTTATTAACAAAACAAAACAGCTGACGGCGCAGCAAAAACCAAACAAAGATGAACAGGAGGTACTCACACAATGGACAGGTCATTACTGGTGAACAGGAGACAATGCCAGGATAAAGACTAACATAGAGACACAGACATATATAGAGGAAACGCCAATCAGACAAAGTGAAGGCACCTCTGAGTGATCACAGATGCCAGAGACAGAGACTGAAGACACAGGACATAAACACAACATAAGATGGGACTAGACACCACACACAAACCCTGTAGAGACATAAGCAGAGGATCAGGGATCACAGACATGAACACAACATCAAGGACAAAGCTGCAACTCTTACAGTCTGGTTCCAAAAAAACATCTATAAACCCACACTGATCATGTTTAATTGGACATCTCACAACTAGCACAGAACTCCAATAACAAAACTTTACTCGGGTTCATTTCAAGGAGGCCATTCTTCCCAATCGCTCTCCTCCAAGTGCATTCTCAAAATGAGAAGTAAAAACTACCACTAAATAATGTGCCAAAGAAATGATGAAAAAGCAAAACAACTAAAACATATTTGTAACAATTAAGAGGAATCAAATTTTCTTTTCTTTTTGTTCAAGGTTGCTTGGTGTGAACAGAGTGGTAATCTACAACACCAGCTGTGGCCCAGATCTTGACCGTCTTCTGCAGAGTTACACCCAAGAAGGATTTGTGGAAATAGTTCCCTGGCCCATCGACAAACACCTGATTCCATCTCGTGGTTGGCTTTACGCAGAACATGGTGGTGATTTACACTACTTTGGCCAGCTCGCCACACTCAACGACTGCATTTACAGATACATGGAGCGTTCGCGCTACGTCCTGTTAAATGACATGGATGAGATCATCATGCCATATCAACACAACAACCTGATGTCACTGATGGACACACTGCAAAAACAACATCCAAATGTAGGTTGTCCCTGTCAAGCATATTTTAAATATACACTTTATTTTCTTAATTACAACTTTTTTTTCTTTAGGTTGGTGTGTTTAGCATTGAGACTCTTATCTTTCCCAAGGAGCACTTCGAGCCAAGTGGAAGGTTTCATCTTCCTCAATGGAGCGGGGTGCCAGGAGTTAATATTCTGGAGCACATTTACCGAGAAGATCCTGACAGACATAGATTTCATCGTTACAAGTTGATTGTTCAACCAAGGTAAGCTGAAACTCCCATTCAGTGCTTTATTTGAATTATCGCCTGCTGCCAAAAGGGGAAAGGAAGGCATTATTATTTTTACCACTAATTATGTGTGCATTTTGCCAGTCCTTTAGCAAAATATCTAATGAACCTAATTTAATAAAATGCTCAGAAAGTAATCACTAGATGTACACCTACAGTGCAACTTGTTTACTTTTGGAGTTTACCAGATTCACGATGGCTGCTAGAGTCATCTGACCTTAGAAAACAGATAATGTTACTGGCATTGAACTAAATCTTGTATTAGTAGCAGCTGAGTCGTCCTCAAAGCATACAGTACTTCAAGCACTAACATGTTTCACATTTCACAAGTTTGGAAAAAACACTGAACTCTTTTATTTATCAACTTAATATGATCTTGCTCTAGTATCTAATAAAATACAGGTCAAGGAAAGGCAGGAGGAGATTTCCTCGAGGAATGCTAATATACAATCCAACATTTTTCAGTCAGGTCATCAGGACAGTTTCTTTTTTTGTGCTGAAACGTTTCGCCTTCGATCCAGAAGGCTTCATCAGTCAAGGAAACACACAACAAAACTGATTCTTCCCCCAACAGCTTACTCCAAAGTGGAACAAACCAGTTTTGTTTGTGATAAGATGGTCTCTTTGGTATGTCCCCTCCTCCATTGCCAGCCCTCTTCCTTGTTGACAGTCATGTCAAACTGGTTGACTGATGAAGCCTTCCGGATCGAAGGCAAAACGTTTCAGCACAAAAAAAGAAACTGTCCAGATGACCTGATGAAAAATATTGGATTGTTTACCTGGATTATTGAGCATGGACTTTGTTGCTAATATAGAATGTTTTTAATCACCAATCGGTGTATTTATCAAGAAAAACTTTTCATATTATAATAAAGCATTGTTCAAATTAATTAAAATTGCAATAAATGTGAAGCATTTGAGTTGATATTGAAAGACGCTGAACCCCTCTTTGCCTCTGATGTGTGTCCAATTGGTGTCAGAATGTGATTTAAAGCAGTGATTAATCTACAGATTCAGATTAGCTTTGTAGAGATCTAGTAAAGTCAGTGCTGTATGAATGTGTGTGAAGTGTGTAAATGAGGACACAGATTGAATTGTAAATCACTTGGAGTGTCTTGATTACATAGCAAGGGGCTATATAAGCACAGTCCATTCACCATTTACCATTTTAAGCATCACTATTTATATCATTGTGTAGATGAACAGATGCTGAGATATATTCATCAATTAAAACGGATTCTTCATTTTTCTGGACTGTATATAAACGTGCATTGAATTTAACAGAAATGTGGACGTGAGACGTTAATTATCTTTGACTCACCAAGCGAGTGGGTCATTTATTAACAGAATCAAGTTTAACACATCACACATTTACATTAATTTGGCAGAATATGAAAACAACAACATAATTAATCAGCTTTACAACCAGGAAAACCATACGGCCATGATTTTCC
>NC_056518.1:12274032-12275853 GCF_014905685.2 Nematolebias whitei | reverse complement strand
TGGACGGGTCTCCAGTCCATCACAGGGCCACATAGAGACAAACGAGACAAACAACCATTCACTCTCTTTCACACCTAGGGACAATTTAGAGTTACCAATCAGCCCAACATGCATGTTTTTGGTCCGTGGGAGGAAACCGGAGTACCCGGAGAAAACCCACGCATGCACGGAGAGAACATGCACACTCCACCCAGAAAGGCCCCTGGACTGCGGTTTGACCCAAGGACCTGCTCACTGAGAGGCAGCAGCTCTACCAGTTGCGCCACCGTGCTGCCCAAAAGAGGAAACAATGTTTTCAAATTCCATATCCCAGAATGAAAGTAACAGCTACACCAACATGCAGCCACATTGAGCTGCACAATTCTAGTACATCGACAATTCTATTAATCACATTCATACACTGATGAGACACACATGGTAGGCAATGAGGGGTTCAGTGTCTTGCCCAGGGACACTTGGGCATGTGACTGCTGGTGGAATCAAACCCCAACACTTGCATTGGAAGACTACTGCTTTAACCACTTAGTCACAACTGATCTGTAGAAAGTAGAATGGGAGGAAGAGTTTTCAGTAATCAAAATCTTCTCTCATGGAACAAACTTCTGTCCATGAGGCTGACACATTGTCTACTTTTAAAATTGGCTTAATGTTTCCCTTTTTGATAAAGTATAGTTGGGGTTCAACATTTTTCAGTCAGGTCATCTGGACAGTTTCTTTTTTAGTGCTGAAACGTTTCGCCTTCGATCCGGAAGGCTTTATCAGTCAAGGAAACACACAACACAAAACTGGTTTGTTCCACTTTGGAGTAAGCTGTTGGGGGAAGAATCAGTTTTGTGTTGTGTATTTCCTTGACTGATGAAGCCTTTGAAGACCCGAACAGACCACCCAGCACCAGACTCCCCTCGCCACCGGATGAAGAGCATCTCAGCGTGACCTCAGCAGAAGTAAGGGGTACCTTCAGGAGGATTAATCTGCACAAAGCAACTGGCCCAGACAACATCCCCGGAAAAGTGTTGAAGGAATGTGCTGATCAGCTCTGCGAGGTGCTGGCAGACATCTTTAACACCTCACTTACCCTGGAGACAGTTCCCACCTGCCTGAAGACTGCCACCATCATCCCAGTCCCAAAAAGCTCTACAGTGACTGGTCTGAATGACTATCGGCCAGTGGCCCTCACCCCGATAGTCGCTAAATGCTTCGAAAAACTGGTCATGACTCACATCAAAACAACCATCAACATCAACGAGGACCCTCATCAGTATGCATACCGTGAGAACCGATCAACAGAGGATGCAATCTCCTCTGTGGTCCACACTGCACTCAACCACCTGGAGCAGAAAAACTCTTACGTCCGTATGCTCTTTGTGGACTTCACATCCGCCTTCAACACCATGATCCCCCAAACCCTGATGGACAAACTATTCACACTAGGACTAAGCCCCTCCATCTGCAACTGGGTACTAGACTTTTTAACAAACAGACCACAGTTAGTGAGGATCCACAACCTCTCCTCCTCCACCATAACCCTCAGCACTGGCTCTCCTCAGGGATGTGTGTTGAGCCCCCTCCTGTTTACTCTGCTCACATATGATTGTGCAGCTACCCATCCAGGCTGTCACATTGTAAAGTTTGCAGATGATACAGCGGTGGTGGGATGCATCACAAACAATGATGAGTCCAGCTACAGGCAGGAGGTGGAACACCTGGAGAGCTGGTGCAGAGAGAATAACCTTCACATCAATGTGAAGAAGACAAAGGAGATGATTGTGGACTTCAGAAGGAACAAAAACACCTACACCCCCCTGAACATAAGAGGATCTG
>NC_056518.1:12265791-12273932 GCF_014905685.2 Nematolebias whitei | reverse complement strand
GCTGTACAAGTTGGATTAATTTAAAAATATAGCTGATTGACGTGTCACAGCTAAATGGTATCTGATATGGGAACAGGGATAGCTGAAAGTCTTCCAAAAATTTGCTGATAGCCGTCTGAGGCCAGACAGAAACGGAGATAGGAGCAGACACAAGGTTAAACGAAACAATTTTCTGTATGATAGGAAGGAGGCAGTGAACTCTGAAACAGAGGATGGTTTGAATCTCAAGGAAAGAGGGGACATCACGTGTACGAGCTGTAATTAACCAGGAGATGGAGTCAGAGTGAGTCAGCTGGAGAAGGTTGAATCATCTTGGAGTCAGATTAGACAGTAGAGGGTTGAGATGTCAAAGCGAACGAGTGGAAGAGAAATATTGTAGGGGTGGTCTTGGTGGTACTGAACAAATTAGATTAACTTTCTTCTTGGAATTGACAATAAACTCAGGTTTTAAACTCAACTGCAAAACAACAGAATAAAATAAGTAATAGACAAAATCATTGACACTTGTAAAATATTGAATTTTATTCTGGTCAAAGAAAATCTTACCGGACTCAAATTGAAAAACTTAGTTTAAATTAATCAGCCTTAAAAAGGTAAAGGCAAAGCCCAAAGGAGCTGTTTCCTTCTAAGAGCTGCAGGGACTAGGTTATTTATGGGACGACAACAATTCTAGTGGGTAAACGCCATGACTTTAACTTTATTATTTGAGACTTCACACAGGTCCTGGGAGTGCAACAGGACAACAGAGAAGTGTACATGGTGAGTTTAAGAAGTTGTACTTTGTGAACAAAGGGCATGTACACGTTTTTGTGCAGTGATAATGGACTCTGTGATGTCTTGAGGAGTATGCATGGTCTTAATTGATTTGTATTAAAAGTATCTTGTTTGTGATACAGTGAAAAAGCATAGTTATGAGAGGAAATGATTGCAGATTTGTTATATAACAGTAAGTGATTACATATTGTCATGCTGCCTAAAATTACAAGGTCTGACGATAATGTGGCCCTGAAAGTGGACTTCACTGTCAGGTGATGTGTCAACACACATACTCTACAAGATGGAGGACATTGTTGGGAGGGGACTATTTTATGCAGTAGGCGTAAAAAATTGGCTTGTGCAGTGTTTAATGAAAGCTTTCACTCTTGTGTAATTGAGCGGTTAAAACATCTATTGTACAATCCAGGACACCAGAATGACTCCGTTGGGGTAAACGCTGTGGTTCCAGAGTAAAACTTGCTAACTAACGATTAATGTGGATAACAGATGAATGTTGAATCTGGTTTTAATAATTTGATTATTTTTTTTCTTCTCTGCAGCTGGAGATGACAGAACTTTGGAGTGGGAAGATGAGTCTGATTAGGCCCACAAAACATAGAAGGTAGCATTTAACTGCATACAGCATCCATCTGAGTTTTGATCAGGACTCTCGAGTGCCGGGGGCCGGATCGGATACAAATGTGTTCAGGTGGGCGCTGACGTTGGGTCTGTGAAACTGACCAATGGGACGGTTCAAATAAGTTGTCAGTCGAGCACAACTGACAAAACAACAAAGAACTTTTCAGCCAAGTAACATGACTTTTCAAAGATCTAACAGTCCAAGAGCGAACTGAACTAACTGTCCAGAGGGGGTCCTGGAGTTTGTCCACAGCGAGAACATCCAGTCAAGTCTTGCTGTATGCTGAGATATGAACTGCTGCACAAAGCTGAGCTGGTCTCCAAACAGACGGTGACGAGTCTGGGGACTGAAAGGCTGAAAGAAGAACTGGTGGTCACTCTGTCCAAGGTCACTAACATCAACTCCAGCCTGACGGAGGTGTCAACCCCACATTTGGTCTGTGATGGTCATCCAAGCACTTTGGGGTCGTGATCAAAAACTGCAGCTGGCTTTGATAATAATCACTCACATAGACTCATTTTAAAACAGGTGACACAACATGACACAGACGTACGGAGGTGGGAGTGCTAGACGATTCGCCTGCTCCAACTGCTCTGAGATGGAAATTGTTTTATTACCTCAAATGCTCCACACCCCTGAACAAAATATTGATTTTAACTTTCCGTTTATACAGGTCAGGAAGTCTCATTCAGGAGAAACCTGAGACCTGATTTGGATGAAGTTCACTAATGTTTTCTAAAATAACACTGGATGATTGTCTTTGCCTTGAAGGGGCTAATTTTGGTGGGTCTGGTTTGATACAAGAGATGAAATTTATTTAATGATTACCTTTTGCTAATTTATAGGAGAGCTTGGGTTGTAGTTGGGTAATTGTTTGCAAAACTTGGGTTGAATAACAGTAGTGGGAAGTTTAAAACTACACCATATTTTTAGTTCTGTAACTAATGCTCAATCTGGGTGTTAGTGGATTGCAGACGATTATACTTCAGATTTGAAACAATGCAGTTTCAATAAGGGGGGAGGTGTGTAGGCAGCTCTGAGCAGGGAACAGTTCATACAATGTTTAGATCGTTACAAACTATACAAAAATAACTTCTTCTGAGGCGATTAAAAGATCATATCATGTAGGGTAATCACATTGACATTGGGAAATGAATAAATCAGAAACCTACATAACGACATTGCACTTGTATATATGTATATCAGTTTAACAGAAGTATCTTTTTCTCTTTGTTGTAATGTGTACAGATTCCAGAAAGGGGGACGCCCCTAGCCTGAAGTGGATTTGAGCAAAGGTTAAAGGGAAATGGGGTGGTTTGATAATTTTAAACACAACTGACTTGACTGGACTGGACTGGACTCTGATAGTTTAATTGGGCTAATAAGAAAAATTTCATGAACAAAGGATTTTAACCATTTTTTCCTCGTTCTCTTTCTCTTTTATTTTTTCTCTTTCTCTCTGTTTCTTCCTTGCTATTTCTTCCCTTCTCTAGCACAGACAGGTACCTGGATGGAAGATTATATACTTTTTTCTCTCACAGTGTTGTATGTCAGTTGGTTAAACTTTTAAGTTTATATTGTATTTTGATTGTTGCTGTTGGCGCAAGCGATTTAATGAAGTTTCTTCCAAAGGCTCCAGGAAGAGGGGCCGGCGTGGATGATTGTTATTATTGTTATTGTATTGTGTATGTTTAATTTTAATTGTAGGTAGACCGGTTGACGACGAAGGCTTGTAAGGGTGACAGATGGGATGAGAGCACACAGGTATACCTGGAGAAGTCCAGTATGTAACACAATTCAGCTTCAAGTGAACAGATGCATGTAAGAATAGCATTTTATTTTAGTTTTACTAATTCTGTTTTAGGATAACATTGCAGTTTAATAATACACCTATCAGTAGCAATAATAACCATCAGGGTGTCCAATAATTCAGAAATAGGTTTTATTCACTACAGAAGTAACCACAGTCAGTTTTTCCAGGCCCAAAGGCCATGCAGGGTGTTTAACAATTCGCGAGCTTTGGTGTCCAGCTTTTCTCATCAGGAGGGAGGAACTCTGACAGAGGAGACAAACTCACATCAGACTGAGTCCTGCTGAAAAGAGGGACAGGACAAGACCCCACCAGGTGGTGGACAGAACATCACATGTCATCGGTCCCCAGAAGGAGAGTGGCACCTGTACGACCCCACCAGGGCACCCCTGCAGAGGAGAGGAATCGATTGCTGGACCGGATGCAGGATGATCTGAAGACAGCTCCTCACTACACCTGGAGGAGGTGACAGGACCTTCGTGGGAGCTCATTCTTTGCCCCTTTGTTCTGGTTGGAAAAAGGCAGTAGCAAACATCGGAGAAGGAGTCTCCGCTCTGCCTGAAGTCGGTCGGGTGGATCGGGTAAGGACGGAAGATTACCAGCCCTGACCGTGAAGAACAGAAGACGCGTCAAACTGATTTTAGTTTTGTCCCAATACATACACGTCATTTAGAATGTTTAATCAAACTGATAAGGTTCTGAGGACTTTACATGAAGATAACTCCGCGGGCCGAATCCCGCCGAGCACCAAAGGACCCTTGTGGACGAACAAGGGCTCCCACCGCAAGCTCAAGAACCGAAGACCTGCTAGATAGAAATGTTTAAATTGAGGGTGTTGGCTTTTCCTGTTTAATATGAGTGTTTTGTCTTACCTTTCAGTCATTCTGAAAAACAACCAGAGAAGGGTCGTGGATTCAATTGGAAACTTAACTATTCATTTAACTTGACTATAAACTTAACTTGACTATTAACTTAAATATTCATTAACTTAAATATTCAAATATTTTACTCCATTCAATTGGGCATGTAATCATTCTAAAATACCACGAGGTATTTTAAAGGTGGTTAAAAACAGAGTTTCACTTATTTATCTTTCTCTAGGAGGGGTGTTGCTGCTTTTTTTGTATTTTTATAAAGGTTTATGTGTGTGGTACTTTTCACAGGTGTTGGATCAGGGGTCTGGTCCAGGACCCCTGGGGAGTGCAGTAAGTTTGCGTCACGTCCATATTGATAAATAAATCCATAAAGAGGGTGAACTCCCATGAATATGGGAGTTCAAAAGAGGGAATGTTGGAGTTAATATTTTATACCTTTTTATAATTCCTATCAAGCACTCAAATGTCATGTCATATAAAGTGTGTGTGTGTGTCTTTCTTCCAGGGTTGAACTATGTTTATAGAAAATGTTTGCTAATTCTAACTAGTTGACCTTTAAATATAATCTCATAGTAGCTAAAGATAATTTTACAAGTTCACATTTGATAAATTACAAGCAATCAAATCAGGCCAGAGAGCAGACTGATTAACATAAATAAAGCTAGAACAGCTCTTTAATTTAGACTATAGGTTGACTAAGTAAAATCAAATTAAGAGTATAACCATGATCCAAATAAAAACACGAACATAAGTTAGATAATATAATTATTCCTAGAAATAAACAACTATTTCAAATCAGTGTTATCACTAAGGTATAATCACGTTAAACAAACAGTGTTAACAGTTTAAACGCAGACACAGAAACTAAGATGATTCTGCCTTAAAAACAATCACCAGGCCTCCAACAGATATTGAATTAACACCCAGGAGGTAGGTAATAATTAATAGTTATTAATTATTACGCATAAACAATTTAGACACGAATCATTTTATATCCCTAAAGTATAATAGCAAGTTAAACTTTAAACAAAAGCTGATTTCGGTGAACCAAAACTTATCTGAAATATAGACGTTAACGTCCTTGAGGGGGCAGGCTAAGTCGTAACCATAGCGACAGAAGCTGAACCAATCAGGAAGCTAGCCTTCTCAAACGGGGATAAAAGGCCGGAAATGACGCACGCCCACAGAGCATTTTCTGGGAGGCGCACACGAGGCGGTTCGTTCTTAATGCTCCATTTATATGCATATATCTTATTAATGTAACTGTTTGTCTCTGAATATCTGTAACCCATGTTGTGTCAAATAAATCTTTTATACGAAGGGCGACGCCTCCGCCGTTTTGAACACGACGTGGTATTCTATCTACAACAGGATAATCCACCAAAACCTCCAAAAATCTTTTACAGACCTCCTGCTCGTAATCCACCCTCACCTAAAGTGGTAGGAACAGACCTGAACAGGTCTCCTCCACCAAACCTGCAACAGTGTGCTGTGAATGTGTTGGAGGCATGCTCTCATGATAAGACGCCCATAGAGGTGTTTCCTGGTGTAAAGGTTAAACCCCACTCCCTAGAAATGGAAGGAAGGCGTGCGACGCCACCTCCTCCTAAAACAGGCGAGAAAAGGCAGTATTTTCAAACTAACAAACCACGTAATGAAGGTGCACGCTGGGACAAAAATGCTCCTCTTTCAGAGGATGAACGTGATTATCGTATATGGGGCATGTGTAGGACGCAAAGATATGGGATCCAAGAGGACCCATATTATCAGGGGATGTCCAAAGAGGAACCCCCAAAAGACGTACCTAACCCCCCCCCCCACCTCGGACGAAACGAACCGAGGCGATAAAATCACAAAGGTCCCAGGAACAAGGCCCTAAACCTCTGAGCTCGGAAGAGACAGAGAAACTACAAAGGTTGTTAGAAATTTTGAAACACACTGACACGGGAACCCAACCAGGAGCACTATGTAGTGATGCAATCGCTACTAACTCTGAAGGCGCGAATGACAACATTACAGATGTCGGTGAAACACACCAAGACATTGCTGTCGTTGCCTCCAACAACCCCTCATCGGACGAAGGGGGGGTAAACTCACACACAAACGATGAAGAGTCATCGCAAACTGAAAACTTAGAACCTGATTTTCATGATTTTGAACTAGGCATTCCAGTTCTGGGAGGACTCCCAGATAACCTGGTACCGAGTCAAGAAGCTGGGCCAGTATGTTTCACGAAACCATCACAGGCCATCGCTCTTTTCTCAACCAATGACGTCGACCAAGGACCTCAAACCTATGGTGTCTTACCCATAGACAGGTCCGACGACTCAGAAAAGGATTCGTTGGAGCTCCCCATGGAGCAAGAACCCTCATCAGTCTCATCACAGATTGAACAGGTGGTCGCTCAAGCCGACGCTCTGACATCTGATGAAGAAAGAGACAAACTTCGCCAAGTTCTTTTAGAATATGAAAAGTCATTTTCAACTGACCCAGACATCATCCAACTTCAGAAGTTGGATGGTCCTGCAATTAAATCGATGATACTGTATCTGACTGACCCAGACAAATACACTCCATCGAAAGGTGAACTGGATTCCAATCCAGACCTAAAAGTCCTCTTTCAGCTGTGCAAACAGTTAAAACTACTCAAAGACAGCCTAACTTTAGCTCATGGAGCGACGTCCTCACCCATGTTTGCGGTCTCCCATGACCGAAGGGGGGTGACGCCAGTTAGGATAATGCTACCAGACGCGATAACGTGAGCAAATCTGACATTCAGAGTGAGTGGCGCACCGAAACGTTGTTTTCTAGTTGCTTAATCACTGCTTTTGTCAATGTTGAAACGTTGTTTTACTGTTTGCTTAGTCACTGTTTTTGTCGATGTTGAGACATCATTTAATTGGTTTTTGGTATTGTTTTTGAACACCCCAGGCAAGAATGAATTTTGTTGTGTAGTTAAGTTAGAGACTAAGAGGCCTTTAACCATGCCAACATGCAGTTCATTCGTTAAATTGCAATCTTTGCGGAGTCAATGTATATTATTGCTACCTTAAGTACCATAATCTACATTGATCTCACAACGCTTAAGCCGAACCTACTCGAACAATTCTATTCGGGGGGATAGCTAATTCTTTTTGATGAGTCTCGCCATAGACTTCCAAAACATTTATGGGGAAACCAAACACCCAATCTCAAGTCGTTCGTCTAAAAGACAACAGACAATTGAACCAAACTATATTTTGCCATGTAAAGCTAACTTAAACCGAGTTAGAAATGGAAAAATAGTTTGGAACCCTTTTCTATAGGTATAATCCCCTGTAGTTACCTTTTTCAGCATGTTCCACCCCTTAACTGGTAGTTGTAGCTGTTCCCAACCATAATAGCTTACACACCAGGTGCATATAGTTTAAGGCCTTATGTAAAATCCCCTTCATAAGCCCACCTTAAACCACATAATTGCATGGCACATTGAACCAGAACGGCACAGGCTGGACGTCGCCCAGAGACGACCTTCGCTGGAGGCGACCTGCAATCCTGACGTTGGTCTCCAATCTTCATCCAGTGGCCGCATCTTCAGTTCAATCCAAGGGTACCCCTCTGTATGCTGATTAATCAACACTTCCAATCGTTGTGGATTTACCGTTGTGGATTATATGACTTTTTCCAGTGGATTACAGACTCTGTTTCCAGGGGGTTAAAGCATTGCTACAATGGAATTACCAACAACATTATGGAATTATCATCAACACAATGGAATTACCAAGAACATTGTGGAATTACCTTGACTTTGTCTTCCTTGCTGGATTACTTTTGACTTTTGTTTTCCTTGCTGGATTACTTTTGACTTTGGTCTTCCTTGCTGGATTACATCAAGCTCAAGGACATTCGAAGGCGTAAGTTCATGTTTGGAATTCATCCCCATGGACAGGCGATGATTTCCAAAGGGGGGACTGTAGTGAACTTGACCTGATGTCAAATCAATGACCTTAGGATCATATGGTCAGAAACTGTCATTTCATTGATTTGCATCCAGAAATACAGGTTGATCGATCCTGAGACT
>NC_056518.1:12258723-12265691 GCF_014905685.2 Nematolebias whitei | reverse complement strand
TGTTTTTGGTCTGCCATTTGGGGTCATACTTATCAAACACTATGTTATTAGTTGATTAGCTCAGTATTCACATTAGTGAATGACTACAGTAACACTTTATACGGGTGAGTTGCTTCAAATTGTTTCAGATGGAACAGATTATTGGTAGAAAGATGTTGAAAAAGCTATATTTCATTTCTAAATCCAAATTTAAAATGTCTATATTCTTCATTCAAATTAGTCAAACAGTGATTATTACGCTTATACATGAAGTTCTGAGAACAGCGTGGTGGTGCAGTGGTTAGACCTGTCACCTCTCAGAGAAGGAGGTTGCAGGATTAAATCCTGGCCTAAAGCCTGTCTGGGTGGATGTTACATGTTCTCTCTAAGCACATGTGGGTTTCCCCTCGGTATTCCAGTTTTATCCCACAGACCAAAAAGGTACATTTAGATGGGTTTGGACGTGCCCGAGGCGCACCCCGCCTCTACACAGTGGAGGTAGACACAGCTGCCTACATAAGGGAAATAAAATGGACGAAGTTTCATTTAAATGAACAAAAACTTTAATCAGAAGCAATTATTCCAGGAGGAGGTTTTTGTAATAACCGTTCACCAAATGATGACATCATCATTAATAATTGGCTTTTTTCCTATGTGGAAATTCAGAAGTGATTTGGCACCTCATATTTAATTCATTTTCCCTTAAGGACTTGTGTTTTGTACCTGTGTACGCAGACTGGTCATGTTCATTTGCAGTTCAGTTTGCAACTTGCAAGCTGATGTGCCTTTAAATGAAATGTGTTTTTTAATCATTAATATTAAAGATGGCTGTTTTTATGTGTGTGTTGTTTTAAGTGCCATCTGTTCCAAGGAGAATACAACAGTGAGGGATTTGGGGTTAAGGTTTGCTTTACAGTGACATCTGCTGTATGAAGAAAGCATTTTTAATTAAAAAAAGAAAGAGTATGTATATGTGCTCACACCTACAAACAATATATTTAAATATATATATATATATATATATAAAAGAAGAAATGGTGATATAAGTTTAAAACAGTGAAAATAATCGGTGTGTACGCGTATTGTATTGTTATTAAAAAAGCAATAAAAGAGTTGTTTTCTCTTTTTAATTTTACTTGGTAAAATATCGCATGTTACCCAAAACCTCACATGAATTGTCAACAAATGAAGTACTTCTGTGGCTTTGTTCGATGCTCTGCCAGTATAAGTTTCCATTATGCTGCAAAGCTTCCAAAACAAAAATATGTGTCATTTAATAATTTTGCTCTAAAATATATATATATTTTTTTACAAACACAAATGCTGCAGGGTCAGGGAAAAACATGACCGGCATTCAGTCTTCTCTGGTGCTCATTTAGCTCAGTGTCAGGGCAATAAATGACAGTCATGGCAACTTTCAAGGCTAAATAATTAAAAATTAACTAAATGTAATGCTGTAAAATAAAATTAAAAGGTGTCGTTATCAGTTTTAAAAAACTGAGATTCAGATGTGTGTTGCTGGTGTTTAACTGAATCCAGTGCTGACAAAGTTTTCATTTACTGTATCTGCCAAAAGTTAAGTACCGTATTTTCCACAGTACACGTCGCACCGCCGTATAAGTCACATCAGTCAAAATATGTTTAATACAGTGGAAAATAAACTTAAATATGTTGCTTTGTCATATAAGTCTCATCTATTATGTGTCACCACTGACAACCCAGAAATGTGAGCGTGTTGTGCCAAAAATCGATTGACTGCCAAATGGTGGCCACAGGAGGACTTTAACAAGCATTTAACAAGATTAACACTTAAAAACAATAATTTGTTTGCTCAAAATTATAGAAAAGGTGTGTCTCAGTTGAACTTTTCCTTAATAAATGCACTTTACCGTTCAAATCAACTGCATTTCACCTGGGCATGCAAATGCAGCTGATTTGACGTTTGCTCCAGGAGTTCTGTAGTAAGATGATGGTTGGTATGGCAAGCAAAGTGTCTCATTAACAGTCACTTTTACCTATTAATGAGACACTTGGCTTGCCATATTAGTTGAGGGCCCTCTAGTGGCTGAAAATGGTAGTGTTCAATATTTTCTATGTCAGAATGAATGAAATTGTCAGATCTCAGCCAAAAATTGGTTTATAAATATGTGGGAAAAAACATAAATAAGTCGCTTTACCATATATATTGCAGGGCATACTAATTTATGCGATATGGTGTGACTTATACAGTGAAAAGTACGGTATGTTTAAAAAAGTCCTTACTTTGTCCTTTTTGTTGTTTTCCTCCCCCTTTTTAAATATTCATCTCACAACTTACTGTCATGATGCATGTTCTTCAGTCTTTAATTCTCTGTTTTGAGATTTATTTCAACAGCAGAAGTTTTATTCAAGCTCTTTGTGTCCGTTTACATTCCTGGGTCCGATCGCTCTACAAACCGTGACACCTCAGATCAGTTTCTGTGTTGTTTCGCCTGCATCTGTTGCATTAAAATGTGAAATATTATAGAGACATCTGTCACAAACTTGACAAAGCTGAGTCCATCAACAATCACTGCTCTGCATCTGTAGAGGATATTTACATTTATGGAACACACATGGCTATAAAATCTGCATTTTATACTATACAGTACCAGAAATGTATGCTGCTCAAAGCTAAATATAACAATAGTAATAACTAAAATCATAAAGAGTCAAAAGAAAAGCATCTCTCTGAACAACAGTTGAAAATCTGCGAAATGATCCCTTGAATAAACACGCTGAGATGCAATTATTGGCTACAGTAAATTTAGCTGCCCTGTCTAGTTAAAACATCCCCAATCTGGCAGACGACAGAGCAGCTTGCTCGTGTGCAGACCAATGGATTCAGATGAATTTTAATGAAGGAAAATGAGACGGCGTCTTCAAATAAACATTTACTGTCAAATAAAAGAAGGTGATGATTTGGCTCAGGCAGTGTCAGAGTCTTTACTGAATCATTTTGTAAATATTTGAAAGGATTGTTCTGGTTTTTAGAAGTGGAGTTTGGGTATGAACATGTAATCTTACCTGTTGTAGATAGCTATTTTGATGACTTCAATTGGTAAAAAAAAATTGTGTTTAAATAGACAGTTTCTTGTGATTTTTCTGAAATGGTGTTCTAGTATATAGTTATTATACGGTGGTGCTTGAAAGTTTGTGAACTCTATAATTTTCTAAATTTCTGGATAAATATGATCTAAAACATCATCAGATTTTCACACGAGTCCTAAAAGTAGATAAAGAGAACCCAGTTAAATGAGACAAAATATTATACTTGGTCATTTATTTATTGAGAAAAATGATCCGATATTACTGATTTGTGACGGTAAAAGTATGTGAACTTTTGCTTTCAGTATCGGTTAACTTTGTCACTCGTCAGTTTGTTGATGACAATCCTTACACTTCAGTGTAATTAGGATTAAATCATTAATATATATATATATATATAATTTACATAAAACTTCAGATGAAACAGCATTGTGTTATTTCCTGATATTGTTTTTGCCATTTTTTTGTACAATTTTGTGCAATATTTACTGGTTTAATTTATTACATCTGTTAGCATTTTCATAAAGCAGCAGCAGCTCCTATAGTTGCTCTGTTCAGTTGATTTGAGAGAATAACAGTTTTTTTCTATGCTTTGTGGAGCTTAGTTATATAATAGTGATTGAAGTCCACTTAATGAGTGCTTTCCCAAAGCAGTGAACCATTCACACCTCGAACACAGCCTGACACCTTCTTGAATGCTAAGCCACATGCATGCAAAAATGGGCTACGTTCTGTAATCATTTCAATAAGACACATAAAATGGTCCTTCGGTAATATTCTGTAGTACATCTGTAAGTGGTAGCTCTTCAGAGCAACAGAGAACCCCCCTCCCTCGCCAAACAGGAGGTTTGAAAGTGCAGCACGGTCAGTATCAGGGGCAGCATCATGTGCAGCAGTCTGTGAATTATGGTATTGGTGAAAGTGTGTGTGCCTCTCTGGATGATGCATCAGACCTCAGTACATGAAGCGCTTGAGAAAGTCGGGGAGCAGCTCAGCAGTCACTTCAAGTTGTGTCGTAATTAACTCTGCACTGAGCAGCCTCTCTGTTCAGCCCCTGGAGAAAATCCATGCGGACACCCAACTGTGGCACTTCAGCAAAGGGCTGATCCCAAATGTGAACATATTGCTGGGGAGAGCTGGGCTGTTGCGCTAAGAGGGCAGAGCTGATCGATTGGGCTGACACAAACACGCAGAAAAGGAAAATTTCCAAACTGCATGACTCAGTTCGCCTTTTTTTCCCCAAAGTTCTGTACTTCTTGATTAAATTTATAAAGCAATTGTAAAAAGGGCACAACTAAGATTACAATTTTTTGCATATTTGTTGGGATGAGAATCACCACCTTCAAATGTGAGGCCATGGTCCTCAATCGGAAAATGGTGAATTGCTCTCTTCAGGTCGTAGGTGAGGTTCTGCCTTAAGTAGAGGAGTTCAACTATCTTGGGGTTATGTTCATAAGTGAGGGAAGAATGGAGCATGAGATTGACAGACTGATTGGTGCAGCATCTGCAGTATTGTGGACTCTGTGCTGGTCTGTTGTGGTGAAGATGGAGCTGAGCTGTAAGGCAAAGCTCTCTGTTTACTGGTCAGTCTACGTTCCTACCCTCACCTATGGCCGCGAACTCTGGGTAGTGACCGAAAGAATGAGATCATGGATACAGGAGGTTGAAATGAGTTTCCTCTGCAGGGTAGCTGGACTCTCCCTTAGAAACAGGGTGAGAAGTTCTATTATCAGGAGAGACTCGGACTAGAACTGCTGCTCCTCCACATCGAGAGAAGCCAGTTGAGGTGGTTCAGGCATCTGGTAAGAATGTTTCCTGAGAGGTGCTTTGGGCATGTCTGACTGGGAGGAGACCCTGGGGAAGACCCAGGACACACTGGAGAGACTATGTCTCTGTGTTGGTCTGGGAATGCCTTGGGACCCTCCCAGAAGAGCTGGAAGAGGTGGCTGTGGAATGAGATGTCTGGACATCCATGCTCAAGCTGCTGCCCCCGAGACCTGATTTCAGAACAAGGGGAAGATAATGGATGGATGGATGGATGGATGGACGGACGGACGGACGGACGGACGGACGGATGGATGGATGGATGGATGGATGGATGGCATATTTGTTGGTTTTGCTCTCATCAGTTTTGCTACAAGACAGAAATGTGCTCTCAGGACATCATTACCTGCAGTGTCCCCTCAATGTGAACTGAACTAGACAAAAGGGTCTTCTCCTACTCCGCTCCTGTTTCCTGGAATATCTTGCAAAAAGATCTGAAGCTCTCGACCTCTCGAAATGGCTTTAAACATCTGCTAAGTTCTTGAGCAAAACCAATGCTGCCATGTTCCTGCTTTTAGTATTTTACACCGCTGTATAATGTAGCTGTTTTTTTGTTATATTTTTAATACCATTTTATTTCACTTGTTATTCTCAATTTGTATGCACCTTTATGATTGTCTATTGTTGTTTTTGTTGTCTGCTGTTGTCATCACTCTTTGTTAAAATCAGGTCTCTCTTGTAAATGCGTCCCTGAGGCTCAGTGGGATTAACCTGTATGAATAAAGGTTGAATGAATGAAATACAAATACATGCAACTGAAGCTTCTAGGAAAAAAAAAAGTTTTTCAAAACCCTTAAGCTCTGTCCCCTTCTCTGGATTTGGACTCATATTTGTACTTGTCTGGAAAACAAACTGAGTGAAAGTTTTACATGAAAACGTCTGAGCTACACGTACAAGCTCAGGGATAAAAACAAGCAGAGACAATGGTTCAACGCCAAATTTAGAAAGTTTTCCAATTTAAAGCAGTACAAAAATAAAAGCTTAGCATTCCTCAGAGGAATCCATATCTTCTGCTGCCTTTCATTCAGAGTTTTAATCTACGTTTTCAGTTGATTATTGCTCAGAATATGTGTTGTGAATAATGTTCAGCTACTACAGCACCATGTTATCACTGAATATCTGTAAAACTGACACAGCCTTTTTGTGTCCTTCGTCGTGGAGTGAAGACGGGGAATTGGAAATAATCTGTTTCCGTCTGTTTGTGCATGTTGTGAGAATGATAACTTGAAAAAAAAATGAGGTACTGACTTTCTTTGGGCTGTGTAACTACATCTAGGTGTAGGAAAGGTTCCACAAAATGGGTTGCCACATCAAAGTCCAAGATGGCTGCCACCATATATATGTAAACCAATCACCTCTATCATTAAGGGAAACTATTCTTTCTACTTTTTATATTGCTTAAAAGTATAGTTTCCTCAAATGATTGGGGTGGCCGAAGAATAATCTGTCTAAAGCCACTACTAGCCAACCCCTGGCTCTGCCCTTGTGCCTGGTCGTGGAAACATTTGTTCCTGCAACTCGCCAGGGTCCATCACTCTGCGTGAGCTTGGACCAAAAAAAACCCAACTATTATTGTTTCTATACACAGTGTAACTCCTACAAACATGAATATCTTGCACCAAAAACATTAAGGTTCACTCACATTCCCTATTTAAGTCCAGACCATAAGAACACAAATCTCAAAACACACACAAAAAGAAATCACTATTCAAATCCCTCAGTAAAGAGAAAGTTGGTTAGCTGTGGTGGCCATCGAATCAAATTGACTCTAAACCTTAATCAGTTGAAGACACAACCAGGGATTACTTTCTGAAGGAAAGGATGTGCAGCAAAACTGCTGGCATAGCCCTACAGAACCTCACTGACCTACAGAACCTCACTGACCTACAGGACCTCACTGACCTACATAACCTCACTGACCTACAGCACCTCACTGACCTACAGAACCTCACTAACCTACAGAACCTCACTGACCTACATAACCTCACTGACCTACAGAACCTCACTGACCTACATAACCTCACTGACCTATAGAACCTCACTGATCTACAGAACTTCACTGACCTACAGAACCTCACTGACCTACAGAACCTCACTGA
>NC_056518.1:12254816-12258623 GCF_014905685.2 Nematolebias whitei | reverse complement strand
ACCTACAGAACCTCACTGACCTACAGGACCTCACTGACCTACAGAACCTCACTGACCTACAGGACCTCACTGACCTACAGGACATCACTGACCTACAGGACCTCACTGACCTACAGGACCTCACTGACCTACAGAACCTCACTGACCTACAGAACCTCACTGGCCTACAGGACCTCACTGACCTACAGGACCTCACTGACCTACAGGACCTCACTGACCTACAGGACATCACTGACCTACAGAACCTCACTGACCTACAGGACCTCACTGACCTACAGGACCTCACTGACCTACAGGACATCACTGACCTACAGAACCTCACTGACCTATAGAACCTCACTGACCTACAGAACCTCACTGACCTATAAAACCTCACTGACCTACAGAACCTCATTGACCTACACAAGGTGAGGTCAGTGAACAAGGCCAGGCTGATTCTGGCAGATCCTGATCATCCAGTCCATGGTGAGTTCAGGTTGCTTCCATCTGGACACAGGTATCTGCAGCGCAGATGTAGAACGAACAGACTGAAACACTCATTCATCCCTGCAGAGATCAGGCTTCTCAATGAACAGATGATTTCTGTTCGGTTATTTTAACGTCTTAATGTCTTGTCTAGTCTGGATGTTTTGTGTGCCTACCGACTGTGAAACAAACTGCCCCTTGGTGATAATAAAAATTCTTGAACTTGAAGGTTTCATAAAATCCGTCTGTTGATTCATGACATATTTTGCTAACACAGAGACCAATTAACATAAACAAAAAAACAAGCAAAAACATTATCAGCATCCTTTCATGGTTTGAATGTAAGTAAAATCTAAAGGCACATAAGAAGGCACATTAAATGAGTGAGACACAAAAAAGATGTTTAAAGCCACGAGCGAGATTCCAAACAGTAAAAAATCAATTATCCTGTCAAAAACAGTCTGCTACACATTTGAACTAGTGGTCATCAGAGCAGAACACAAGGAAGTCTTAACTGGACCCAAATTGGTTGCTAATATTCAACAGAATGTTGTTTTTTTTTTTTTCCTCAATGGTGGATTGTGGTTTGGATTTTGACCCAAACCAAATCTCATCTTGATGCTTATTGGTTGAAAAATTTCTATACAGTGGTCCCTTTTTACTTCACGCTTCGTTTATCGCAGACTCACTCTATCGCGGTTTTTCAAAATAAGATTGGACATGACACACAATTGGCTGATTGATGAATGAGCTATATGATCAGCATGGAATTTTTATTTAAAATAAATTATTTAAAATTATTTAGCACCTGCTGCACCTCTGTGCAGCCCACTGAGCTTCCTTCTGCATCGTGTCATATCTCTGTTCTGCACTGGAGAAGTGGGCGTGGCCAAAAGCACTTGCAGATGGCAAAGTGCAGCAGGAGGCAGAGAGCTGAAATCATGACATGCTGTGCTCTTTTAGAGCGTTTAGAAACATTGTTTAGAATATTACAAGAGTGTGGGAAGCTTTATAATGCCTTCATATATATATATAAATACTATAAACTACTACTTACTACTACTTGGACTACTGTATTCCTACTTCACAGTTTTTCACTTATCACGGTGGGGCATGGTCCCTAACACCCATTATAAACGAGGCGACACTGTATAATTGTTTTTAATCATTATGGGTAAGGGGAATGGTGGCACAGAGGTTAGAGAAGGTGAGCCTGTGATCAGAAGGTGGGTTCATCTCCCCAGACTGACAACATTAAAATGTGGGTGGGAAAGGTGAAACACCCACATCTGCCTCCACTCTCATTTGCCCCACCCTGAGCCTTTGAGCAAGGCCTTTAACCCCCACCATCTGCTCCTCCAGGCACCCTACATGGTAGCTCTGTGCTCCACACAGAGGGCTGTGGTAGCTCAGTGGTCTGTGGTTGCGTCAGGAAGGACATTTGGCATAAAAACAATTGTCAAGTCTTCAGACAAGTTCGTTCACTGTGGCAGTCCCTGAAGAAGAGAGTAGCCAAAAGAAGAAACAAACCTGTGCATGTTTATTGTTGTTCTTGTTTGGTAGTTTTTGCACCGAGTCTTTTGACAGACATATAACAAGGGAGGAGAAGATTCTTAAAGATGATCTTGTCTTGTTTGGGTGAAAACAGATAAATATTGGACAAACCCACACACGTCTTTTAGGACTCTAATCTTACTGAGATGTCAGCAAGACAAACTAAATACATTTTTAAAAAAAATGTGTTATTAGTCCCCCCCCCCATTAGACTCTTTTTTTTTGTACTTATAAGAACCACAGCCAAAAATATAGGCGATAAGAATCAGAGATTATTGCTGCGATTGTATCTTTTTAATAGCCAAGAAGGCAATAAGAAGCCTCTGTCTGAAGCCCCAACAGCAACCAAATGAGGAGTGAACGTAAAGGGTTGTTATCATTTTAAAAGCATAA
This sequence comes from Nematolebias whitei, assembly GCF_014905685.2. Taxonomy (NCBI): domain Eukaryota; kingdom Metazoa; phylum Chordata; class Actinopteri; order Cyprinodontiformes; family Rivulidae; genus Nematolebias; species Nematolebias whitei. The sequence continues at coordinate 12,256,211 of NC_056518.1, read as the reverse complement.
CTGCAAGGCAGTACAATTAAAAACAGAAGAGATTTCAGCTAAACGTTTCCAATAATCTCATATATCTTCATCTGATGTGGGAGAAGAAAAATAATTGTAACCGGGTAAGTTCTGAATCCTGTGAGTTGTTCAGTGATTACTTTTTCTTGACGGACTGCATTTTAAAACATTAACGTTTTTATATTCATCCACCGCTAAACCTTAAACATACAGCCCTCTTCAGACCATTGTGTCCCTGGGACTCTAAAGGAATTGGACTGCCTGTAGTTTAGTTGAGCTCACGTAAAGACGAGAGTTGCTCCATCCCATGCCCACGTGCACGCAGATTTACAGTAGCAGCGATGTGTTCACCAGACGGCTCTGAGTAGCCCACGCCAGTATAGTAGAATTCGAACATCATGTTTGCATATGCCAGACATCTGCTGCAGTTTCAGGGCCAGAAAGCCTCATTCCTTCCAAAAACAGACTCATTATCTGACTCATCAAGTGAAAAAATCTTGCAAGAGATTATATGTCATTTAGGGACATTAGCAATGTTATATGCTACGTTGTGTATTAGTGAATATAATGGTGCATTACCAAAAGGCAAAGTGACATTTGATCAAACTTAACCAAATTCAAGATGGCCACCACAGCTAATTAAATCTAGCCAACTCAAAAATGACTATAGCTTAGTTGATTTTGCAAACATTGAGTAAATATTTGGTGTAGTAGTAGCTGAAAGTAATTAACAACACGTATTCGAAGCGCACAAACGTTTAAAGTGTACATGAGGATTTTTCGAAAAATAAAATATTTTCTCAGGGTTGAGCACCACAAACAATATAGACAGTAAAAATATAAATTATAAACATGATAATAACAATTAATTCAATGAATGTAAATTAGCACGTGTAAGTAAAACAGAAAATTTAAATATAGAGCTTAAAGAACTAGGAAGAATGGATATGCTGAAGGGTAGATTTGATGGATTGGAACAATTTTGGTAAGGGGTTCACGTGTGGGTCACATTAAGCATCACTTCCAGGAAATGCTGCAGTTAAAAGGCTCTTCTTTGAGAGTTATATTATGATGTATGGACATTTGTGTTGCAGTTGTTATTTCTGGAGTGTAGGTTGAGCAATAAAAGCAAGATGATGAATTGTCACTGAATTTATATTTATCACGCTGGCAGAGCATCTTGTGAACTTGTCTGTGTGTTAAGAGAAATCCAGAGAAGAGAGAAAGTTTCTGCTTCCTTTGTATTTTTTTGGGAACAGTTTTTTTCATAAACATGCATTTTAAATTGCAGGTTTCAGCTGATTCTTAGGCTGCAGAGTGTACATTAAAGAAGTCCTTGCTATAATAACAGAAAAACACACATATAAAGCACAGTCACGATGTGGTATCTCGTAT
>NC_056518.1:12247870-12254716 GCF_014905685.2 Nematolebias whitei | reverse complement strand
ATATATATATATATATATATATATATATATATATATATATATATATGACTGTTGCAAGGAGTCGTTTACTGACAGCAGTTGCCTGGAAGGTGTACGAATTCCCCAAACATTTTAGTAATAGGTTCATAAGAGGCGAGCAGGTCTTTCTCTAGGAGGAAATACAAATAAATAAAAAAACATGTTAAGATAGAAATAATTACAAATACAAACGATTATTTTGATGAAATGTTGTCAATTTGTCCTCCAGCAGTCTAAACCTATAGCAGAATATCTAAGGGATCGGTCAGGAAAAACTAGCCAACTCTAACTATAGGATTTTTCAGAGAAGAAAGTCTTAATCCCATTCTTAAAACTTAAGACAGAAATTGGAAGTTGGTTCCACAAGAGAGGAGCCTGATAACTGAAATATCTTCCTCCCATTCTGCTTTTGGAAACTCTAGGAACCACAAGTAAGCCTGCAGTCTGAGAGCAAAGTGCACTGTTAGAAAAATATGGGACAATAAGATCTGTAATATAAGATGGAGCTAGGTTGTTGAGAGTTTTGTAGGTTAGAAGTAAGATTTTGAATTCTATTCTGGATTTGACAGGGAACCAATGGAGAGAAACTAAAACTGGAGAAACATGATCTCTCTATCAACTCTCATTAACACTCTGGCAGCAGCATTTTGGATCAGCTGAAGCCTCTTATGGCCTTTATAAGATACAAATAGAACCTTACTGATCCCACAGGAAATTGTTGTGCCAGAGTTTGAGTACAAAGGAACATACACAAGGAATCACACAAGATAAAAAAAATAAATAAAAAAAACGAGAATATAAAAATAACAACTGAAGGGCTGAAGCAGGCAAGGTGCAGACAGAAACATTAAAGTGTTTATTGTAGTGTTGTTAGTGGAAGAGTTCAAGTACCTCGGGGTTTTGTTCACGAGTGAGGGAAAATGGAGTGTGAGGTTGGCAGACAGACTGGTGCAGCATCTGCAGTATTGTGGACTCTGTGCCGGTCCTTTGTGGTGAAGAGAGAGCTGAGATATAAGACAAAGCTCTCTGTTTACCAGTCAGCCTATGTTCCTACCCTCACCTATGGTCATGAACTCTGGATACACGAAGTTGAAATGAGTTTCCTCTGCAGGGTAACTGGACTCTCCCTTAGAGATTGTAAGAATGGCACCATCTAGTGGGCCTTCCTTGTCTGTGCGCCCTTGTGTGTCTCTTTATTCTTGATTATGTGCACCTTCTGTTCCCAGCATTTTGTAATCATGTCCTGTTTTGTCTGTGTATATAAGTCTAGCTGTTAGTCTTGTTCCTTGTTGTGTCATCATTGGGTGTTGCCTGTCTTGTCCTGACCTGTCCCTAATGTGAACCAGTCCTGAGGTGATTTGTATAATCAGTTTTGTAAGTTTGCTGCCATGCCAGCCATTTAATTTATTATCATTAAGAGTATATATTTTTGTAATTCTGAGTCTGAGTCCATACTCCACTGGGTTCATTCCTGCCTGAAAACCCTGACAGAGATAGGGTGAGAAGTTCAGTTATATGGGAGAGACTCGGAGTAGAACTGCTGATTCTCCACATTGAGAGGAGTCAGTTGAGGTGGTTCAGGCATCTGGTATGTATGCCCACTGGACGTCTCCTTAGGGAGGTGCTTCGGACATGTCAGACTGGGCTAATACCCCGGGGAAGATCCAAGACACGCTGGAGAGACTATGTCTCTCAGTTGGCCTGGGGACACCTTGGAGTCTTCCAGAAGAGGTGGTTGTGGAAAGATGTCTGGACCGCCCTGCTCAAGCTGTTGCCCCCGAGACCAGACTTCAGAACAAGCAGACGATAATGGATGGATGGATTGTAGTGTTGTTATGTGCCTTTTTCCACATCCACTGCCTTCAGTGTGATCTAAGCAGACTGTATGCTTTATTAAATGTTGTTGAATTACTTAAAACATTCAAAGAGTCCTCCATCTTCTTCATGATGGATCAGTTCAAGATATGTGCTAAATCTGACAACTCAGTTTTGTGACTGACCAGGTCAAAAACAGGAAACTTTACTTGAACTTTTCTCTTAAGTCGCCATTTTTCAATCTAAACAACTCCACATGTCAGTTTCGGTGGAAAAATCTATTGACTGTAACAGAGCAGATTGTTCCTGCTATGATTTGTTCTGGCTGCTGTTGTACGAACTGTTCTAACAGTGCGGTCGAAACAGGGTTGACCCATGTCATCACACCACTCCCAATCAGTGCCAATTAGTGTGAAGGTGAGTTAGTGTGAAGGTGATGATACTGGTCTGCCCAGTTACACAATCTCTCATTAGAAATTCTGTCCTTCATCTGAATGCAGTGTAAGAAGAAGGATGTAGGAAGGATGAAACTTGCCTTGCAGCTGTTTTAAGCTCTCGTTAAAAAAGTGTAAATGGTAAATGGACTGTACTTACTGTATATGGCGCCTTTCTATCTTATTTCAAGATACTCAAAGTGCTTTACACTACAATCTGTGTCCTCATTTACTCATTCATACAACACTCTACTAGATCTCTACAAAGCTAATTGAACAAATCATTCTAAAGAGACTAATCAGAGCTTTTTATCACATTCAAATACCGATGGGACACACATTGAAGGCTATGAGGGGTTCAGTGTCTTGCCCAGGGACACTTTGGCATGTGACTGCTGGTGGATTCAAACCCCCAACTCTCGCATTGGAGGACGACTGCTCTAACCACTCAGCCACAGCCGCCCCTAAGTGTACTCGATCGAATATTTAGATCACTTCAGTTATTTGCCCTTTGTTTACCAGAGCGCAATATTGAAAACTGAATCTTTTAATTTCAAAATTTTTTATTCAAAACAAGTTATCAATAAAGAAGCTGAATTTTATTCTAAATATACGTAAAAACATCCATTAGTAATCAACCAAATATATCAACAAAACAACAACAAAAAAAATTTCACATCAAAACATTTGGGGTGGCACGTGGCACAGTTGGTAGAGCTTGTCTTTCAGCAAAAAGGTTGCGAGATCGAATCCCGACTAGGGGACTATACTGGGTTGAGTTTGCATGCTCTCTCTGTGCATGTGTTGGTTTTCTCCAGGTACTCCAGTTTCCTCCCACAGACCAAAAACATGCATGTTAGACTGATTGGTAACTCTAAATTGTCTCTAGGTGTGAGTGAGAGAGTGAATGGTTGTTTGTCTCGTGTGGCTCCATGTGTCCCTGTGATGGACTGGAGACATGTCCAGAGTGTCCCCCTGCCTCTCACACAGTGACTGCTGGATATGGACACCAGTGACCCCCGTGATCTGAAAAGGAAGAATTTCAATTCAGTTCAATTCAGTTTATTTATATAGTTCCAAGTCACAACAGCAGTCGTCTCAGGGCACTGAACAGAAACATTCATAATTAAAAATAATAATTTAACATTATTTATCTGAGGAGCAGACTGCTTTGAGTTTAACTCCATCACAGAACTTTCTTCTTGAGCATGAAGGCGACGGTGGAAAGAAAAACTCCCTCATGAGGAAGAAACCTTTAGCAGAACCAGGCTCAGGACAATCAGCCATCTGCTTCAACTGGCTGGGTTTGAGAGGAACAGATACACAATGGCAGGTCAAGAATCATATGTTAAGATAGAAATATATCAAATGAAAACTATTCAATTTTAACAATTCATTTAAGGAAACGAGGTCAGTTTGTCCTGTAGTAGTCTGGGCCTATAGCAGCAAAACAAGCCAACACTAACTATATAGAATTTATCAAAAAGGAAAGTCTTAAGCCCAGTCTAAAACTGCACAATGTGTCAGCCTCACAGACAGAAACTGGAAGTTGGTTCCACAAGAGAGGAGCCTGGGAACTGAAAGATCTTCCTCCCATTCTACTTTTGGAAACTCTAGGAACTGCAAGTAAACCTGCTGTCTGAGAGCAAAGTGCTCTGTTAGGAAAATATGGAACAATAAGATCTGTAATATAAGATGGAGCTAGGTTGTTGAGAGCTTTGTAGGTTAGAAGTAAGATTTTGAATTCTATTCTGGATTTGACAGGGAACCAATGGAGAGAAGCTAAAACTGGAGAAATATGATCTCTCCCACTAACTCCAGTTAAGACTCTGGCAGCAGCATTTTGGATCAACTGAAGACATTTTTAAAAAGTATTTGGACACCCAGATAATAAACCATTGAAATAGTCCAGTCTGGACGTGACAAATGCATGAACCAGTTTTTTTGCATCATTTTCAGACAAGATGTATCTAAAGATAATGGATGGATGGATAAAAAAACATTTGTTAAATAATATTTGACATTTTGGCACCAATAAAACTCTAAATCATATGAACCTGATTTAAACAGTTATTTTAATTTAACAATGATTAACGAAGATAATGCCATGAAGCAAGAATTAACCCTTTATATTCTTAAGGAAGACTTTGGATTACATGTTTATTTAAAAGCCTAAGATGTTCTGAACAGAATGTTTTGGTTAGACAAAGATTGTTTTGATGAATAGTTCACTTTTCTGCCATATTGAAAGATTGATTTGATGAGGATCAAATTTGAAATTAAATGCCAGTTTTTCCATTTTGCTTAAAAGTGCGTGACTGTACTAAACATTGTATTCTATCACCTGGAGGAGGAAGACGACACACGTGATCTAAAGTTGTTGTCAGTTGCATCTTTAGAGTTCTGAGAGGCTGATAAGACCCCAGCAGAACAGCAGCAAGTAGTCATGTCAGTGCTCAAAACCCACAGAGAATCCATGGTCAGCATTTTGTCACAAGGTCACCTGAGGCCATAAAGAATTTTTAGGAAATAATACAACTGGACTTCTATTCTGTAGTTTAAGATGTTAAATTTCTCATCTGGGAAAAGCAACACTGTAACTTGACATTGTTCTTAAATGCAAAATGTTGTGCTTCAACTTTTCTTACGCTGTCTTTTACGCTGCTGAACTTTTCGAACAAAGATGTCTAAAATGTACACTTTAAACTTGGCTTAACAAAATAACTTGAGAGAAAACGAGGAGAGATGGAGAGATCATTATGGAAGACAAACACAAAAAGAATGGGCAAAAACAGCCGGGCGGCCCAAGGTCCTTTCTGCTGGTATCAAAAGAGTCTCAACACTGTCTCACTCTCAGGCGTCCTGCCAAGGTCAGCAACACAGAAAAGATAAGTGGAGACACAGTTTGTGCTCTGAGATTTTGAACCATGGAACAAAACTACTGTACAGCCTCATGTCAGACAAAAGAAATAACGCATGTTAAACCATTCAACTTGTTTCCAGTTAGATAGATGCACACATAGACATTTCAGGACTCTCTTGTAAATGAGTCCCCGAGGCTCAATGGGATTAACCTGTAGAAATAAAGGTTGAATCATGAATGAATGAAAAAATATATATATATCATCCATACATCCATTATCTTTACTAATTTAGAGTTACCAATCAGTCTAACATGCATGTTTTTGGTCTGTGGGAGGAAAACAGAGTACCCGGAGAAAACCCACGCATGCATGGAGAGAACATGCAAAAAATTTCACAATCAAATGAACAGATTTCATTTTTGATTCAATCCTATTTTTCATGATGGTTTAAATCATCCTAAACATATTGTCTCTTCTTGATTAGATGTTGGAGATTGAACCAGCATGCACATATCCAAAACAAAACCAGTGAATGTCACAACAAAATGATCTTTTCCACAGGAGAGTTAATGAAACAAGGCGGCTCAATAGAGTTGTTGTCACTCAGTGAGAAGGTTGCCAGTTCAACTCTGGTCCGGGGGCCTTTAAGGGTGGAGTTTGCATGTTCTCTCTGTGCATATGTGGGTTTTCTCAGGGTGCCGCATTTTCCTCCCACAGACCAAAAACGCGCATGTTAGGATGATTTTTTTTCTTTCGGTTTCTCCCAGCGTTAGGGGTCGCCACAGTGAACTAAGTCGCACAAAGACTTGGCAGTTATTTTTACGCCGGACGTTCTTCCTGACACAACCACAGACCACCAAGCTACCACAGCCCTCGGTGTGGAGCAGAGAGATGCTATCTAGGACACCCGGAGGAGCAGATGGTGGGGGTTAAGGGCCTTGCTCAAGGGCCCACGGTGGGACGAATGAGGGTGGGGGCAGGTGTGGGTGCTTCACCTACCCCACCCAGATTTTTGATGTTGTCTTACCGGGGCTTGAACCGACGATCTTCCGATCACAGGCCCACCTTCTCTAACCTATGCGCCACCACTCCCCTCGCATGTTAGGCTGATTGGTAATTTAAATTGTCTCTAGGTGTGAGTGGCTGTAGCTGAGTGGTTAGAGCAGTCGTCCTCCAATGCGAGAGTTGGGGGTTCGAATCCACCAGCAGTCAAATGTCGAAGTGTCCCTGGGCAAGACACTGAACCCCTCATTGCCTCTGATGTGTGTCCCATCAGTGTATGAATGTGACAAAGCTCTGATTAGTCTCATTAGAATGATTTGTTCAATTAGCTTTGTAGAGATCTAGTAGAGTGCTGTATGAATGAGTAAATGAGGACACAGATTGTTGTGTAAAGCGCTTTGAGTATCTTGAAATAAGATAGAAAAGCGCAGCTATATAAGTACAGTCCAAGTACAGTGAGAGAGTGAATGGTTGTTTGTCTCGTTTGTCTCTATGTGTCCCTGTGATGGACTGGAGACCTGTCAAGGGTGTCCCCACCTCTCACACAGTGAGGGCTGGATATGGGCACAAGTGACCCCTGTGACCTGAAAAGGAAGAAGTGGGTAAAAGATAATGGATGGATGGATGGATGGATGGATGGATGGATGGATGGATGGATGGATGGATGGATGGATGGATGGATGGATGGATGGATGCATGGATGGAATGGATGG
>NC_056518.1:12243848-12247770 GCF_014905685.2 Nematolebias whitei | reverse complement strand
ATGGATGGATGGATGGATGGATGGATGGATGGATGGATGGATGGATGGATGGATGGATGGATGGATGGATGGATGGATGGATGGATGGATGGATGGATGGATGGATGGATGGATGGGTTTACTGTAACATGAGTTTAGGTCAAAGGTCATAAAGGGAGGGCGTCCTTAACTGCTACAATGCTAATGAGTTGTTAAACCACAAGAATATATTTAGTATTGTATATACTTCTGTAGAAATACAAACAGATGTGGAGTGACCTGCATAGTTGATTTATTCAAAATTGTAAAACAAATTAAAATTAGAGATATCAGATTTTTGCCTGACTGATGTTTTGCGTGGAAAACAACTTACCACATTAATGTCCACTGGTTTTAGTGTGGCATGTTAGCATGAAGCAGCAGTACGGATCAGATGGAGGTCAAGTCCTGTCCCTCTGATTATCATGAATGAAGTTGAGAATGTCTTCGTGTCACACACTTGGGTGCTCAGTGACTTATGACATGACATTTCTGGTTGATTTCACAGCACATATGAACTATTACAATGATGACAGAGTGCGTACTGAGTTTCTCAAACATACAGCCTCTCATCAGTGTGATTTCAAAACTCTGTTGGGTTGTAAATAACAGCCATCTGCAGGTGGATGTCATGGAGTACTGATTTTCTTAGCAGGGATAAAGACTTAAATGGCGCCTGAAGAGAATACATATTGCTGATTATATAATACACCATCGTGGACTTGAGGTCGATTAAAGAAATGCTTGACCTTTTAACCAACTACTTTACAAAAGCCAAGAAAATTGCCAACCACACTGTAATCAAAAGGTTAAAACTCAGGCTAATACGCTGTATGTATCGCTGCAAAATTGAAACACCTTGAGTGTTTTACCATTGCAACGTCACAGTATTTTTTTTCCTTGTCATTACTTATTTGTCATATTTTCAGTTTATCTGTTCCATTAGTCATGCTTTGCCTAAAGCTTTGTTTTCCATTCATGAGAATGTTTTTTCCACAACAACATGCTTCAAAACATATTCTTTTCAGGGCCTCTGCAAGAAGTATTGATAATGTCCTAGAGCACAGCTGGATGCACTGACGCAGTGATTGCTGAGTCTCCATGATTCATACACTGAACAACAGGGCAAGAAAAAGATATTTATAGCTAACCTCTATTTTTTTATTATTTCATAACTAATTTCAACACAAGGTTGTGTTTGATTTTTATAGAAACACAAATATATTCAATACCTGGGAAAGTTTACTCCAGAGAGTGTTGGAAGGGAGGCTCTGACAGATTGTCAAACCTCGGATTCAAGCAATGTGGTTTTCATCCAAGTTGTGAAACAGTGGACAAGATCTTTACCCTTGCGGAGTTGATAATGAGGTCATGGGGGTTTGCTTCTCTAGTCTACATGCTGTATGTTTTGTGGATCTGGAGAAGGCATTTGACCATGTTCCTTGAAGCATTCTGTGGTCCCTAAGCTGTGAGGAAATGGGATGCCTGGTTGGTTTCCAGAACTATCTTGGATTTCCGTGTGTATCCAAAGCAGGAGCTGTGCCCACATTCTTGGCATAAAGTCAAGCTTGTTCTCGGCACAGGTTGGACTCCTCCAGGGCTGTCCCTTGTCTCCGATACTGTTTGTGGTGTTCATGGACAGGATCTCAAGGCATAGACGTGGAGAGGAAGGTCTCTGGTTTGGGAATCTCAGGGTCTCATCTCTGCTTTATGCAAATTATATAGTCCTGCTGGTGTCTTTGGGTCAAAATGTTCAGTGTGCACTGAGGTGGTTTGCAGCCTAAAATAAAGTGGCTGGAATGAGAATGATTTCTTTTAAGTCTGAGGACATGACTCTTGAATGGAAATGTGAGGAATTTCCCCTCTGGGTTGGGGGTGAGACTTGTCTCAGGTGAAGGAGCAGTGGTGGCTCCAGAGATATTTTTCTGCAGGTGCTGGGGGGGTGGGGTGGGGGGGGGTGGACTGAGCATTTTACTGAGGGTGCTATGAAGGATCATTTGTTCTTTCAGTTCTCAAGGTCAAGGTGTCTTTACTGTCATTCACATCACGTGGTACATGAGGTGGAACAAAACTATGTACACAGGGTCCCAGTTACATCCAACAAAAATGCAAATTGCAAAGAAAAACAGTAATAAGATCCGAGACATGAACTAAAAAATACACTAAACTAACACTATACTAAGCACTACTAGTACAAAATGCACCAAACAACAGCAGCACGAACATGAGTCTGTGTGAGCAGATGAGGACGAATGAACACAGCAACATGAAATAAATCAGCAGCATGGATAGTCAGCAGCACATAACAACCAAGTGGAATCACAGTGATTTTTACACAGTGATTTTCAGTGATAATCCTTACTAGGGATTCATGAGTTCAACAGCCTCAGGGTAGAAGTTTGTAGCAGTAATGAAGGGTGAGATGGAGGAAGAAGGGTGACACCTTTTCCATCTCAACTCCACGACATTTGTTTTATTTATTTTTCATTCATTAAAGTGTGGCACCAGCTGGTCAGTTTACTGACCAACAACAACTTCATTAATATATTCACCCTTTAATGATCAGAATCAGTCACTGAAGTAGAATCTGTTAATTACAGGGAGTTGTATACCAGAACAAATGAATATTCATCTGAATGAAGAGACCAAAGTTGTGTTTTGAAGTTTTATTACAAAAATAATCAAACTAAGAATCAACAACAATAATAAACAAACAATAATAATGAATTAATCAAGGCTTAATTCTCTGATCTAAAGCAAAATTGACTCTTTGAGCAGATAATATTTTGGTTTCTATATACGCAAGAATTTAGACAAAGTTTGACTATTTTAATAAATAGTTTACTTTGGATTTTGGTTGAAAAAAGTTATTTAATGTGATCAGATAAAGTCATTTATTATCACTGCAAGCCAGAAAATGATTTATACAAAGCAACTTTATTTACGAAGCACTTTAAAAGAACACCGTTGGCCAAAGTGCTGCACACTAACACATACAAGCATAAAATCTATAAACTCAACAGATACCATAAAAGTAATGAACTACCAAATCAAAACAGCAAACAGTAAAAAAGTATAAAACGAATAACTTAAAAACAGTAAAACCAAGTTTTTAGCTAAAAATGGCATAACCAGACCAAGAGTTGCATCATGTCACCAGTTTCTGCTCCTTACTGGGTCAGTGTTGAAAGCATCAGGTCACTCGTCTTTCTGGGGTTCTGCTGGTGGATGAGACAAGGATACACCACAAAGAGAACTCGTTGGGAACCGCCCAAAGGTAGCTGAATGTGCTGACTCCATCCTTCAGCTGTCCAACGCTAGCGTTAGCAACATTCTCCATAGATGTGTGTAGTGAACTAAGCCTCAGGTCAAATCTGGCCTTGAGGACCTTCCTGGGACAAGAACTGTATTTCATTGATTTGAGTCCAGAAACACAAGATTAAGTTCACCCAGAGACTTTCTAAGTGTGTCCTGCACTGATCAATTGAAAGAACACTCTCTTTTTTATTATCATTACTATTTTACAAATTTCTTGATAATCAAAAGTGTGTTTAGTTCAAACCATTTTTAAATGTTGAAGTGAACTACTCATTTTAAATCAACTGTGAAACAGTATTAGTGATTTTTTAATCCTCATTCAAAGTGGAAATCAAGTTGTAATGTGTTACGGAGTAATTCATGCATTTTCTGATTTTCTGTCTGAAATGGGCAGGTTGTGATGTCGGTCAAATGTCGGAGTCAAACGCAAAACAAGTTGTTGGAACGAACTGTCATGTTTTTAAATCCTCTCAGACGTAAATAGAGAAGCTGGCACCTGTTTTCCCCCAACTCGCCTAAACACTTCTCTCGTCTGTCTAAAAAACATCTTCAGTCTGTTCCAAAACATTCTTTCTGTTTTTCTGAC
>NC_056518.1:12237028-12243748 GCF_014905685.2 Nematolebias whitei | reverse complement strand
AAAAACATCTTCAGTCTGTTCCAAAACATTCTTTCTGTTTTTCTGACTTCTAGTGACCTCTTATGTCACAAAAACACACCCCTGTTTGGTCGATCGACCAATCAGGAACTTCCCAAATGAACCGGAAATAGAACTCTTTAAATGTTGGCACTTCCTAGTTCAAACCAGAGTCGAGTTGAGTCGAGTGCGGTGGGAGTTCAGTTCGGAGAGCAAACCGAACAGAAGAATTGCTGGAGAGTTCAGGAGGTTCCAGACATGATCCGGAGTTCTTCCGAGTCTCGTGGGAATTATGCAATATTCCACATCTGAGTGGAACTCTGACGGACTCACAACTCATGTGAGCCCAACCGAGAGGTGAACTTGTGTCGAACAAGTACCGTCACTACTTCGGACGATTCACAGCTGTTCCTATGGAGACGCTGAAAGGGGGCGTTAAATGGAACTCCGTACCAGTGGAGACACCTGCTACAGGTAAAGAGTCGATTTATACCACCTAAGTGTACCGAGGAGGAAGCTGGGATCTTAACGGAGAGTGCCGTTCTGATACTGACACATTTCCCTCATCCATCTTTTCCTCTCCATTTAAACTTCATTTCCATCTTTAAACTCTTATATCTTGCCAGTGAACATCCAGATATTTTCAGAAATGTCTGTTGTAATGCTTGAAATGGGGAAATCATGGCCGTATGGTTTCCTCCTTGTAAAACTTGCTAATTAATTATGTTGTTGTTGAAATCAATTCGCCAAATTAATGTAAATGTGTGATGTTAAACTTTGATTCTGTTAATAAATGACCGCATTCATTTGATGGGTCAAAGAAAATTGACGTCTCACGTTACGTTTAATTAATTTCAATGCACGATATTATTCAGTCCAGAAAAATGAATGAATTACTCCGTAACACATTCCAACTTGATTTCCACTTTGAATGAGGATTAAAAAATCACTAATACTGTTTCACAGTTGATTTAAAATGAGTAGTTCACTTCAACATTTAAAAATGGTTTGAACTAAACACACTTTGATTATCAAGAAATTTGTAAAATAGTAATGATAATAAAAGAGAGTGTTCTTTCAATTGATCAGTGCAGGACACACTTAGAAAGTCTCTGGGTGAACTTAATCTTGTGTTTCTAGACTCAAATCAATGAAATACAGTTCTTGTCCCAGGAAGGCCCTCAAGGCCAGATTTGACCTGAGGCTTAGTTCACTACATGTGGAAGGACGGCCGTAGGTCTGATCCTTCTTCCAAACTATTGTTTATTTGTTGGCTGCAGTCCGCTTCCAAAAAATCCTCCTTCTCTGATTCCATTTTAGGCAATTTGGGTAATAGAAAACAGTCCATTTTAGCATTTCGTGCACTTTTCAAATGTTTACAGAACTTTCAGTAACTTGAATTTTCACTTCTGGTTTGGAGGTTCATTTCCTGTTGCGATATCAGATATTTTAAAACTCAATATAATCATTGATTTTTTTTTTTATTAGTTGTGTTTTGCGAGGAAAATATCACAACAACCACATATTAAAGAATATTAACTCAGATGAAAAAGAAAATAATCTGATATTTTCTTGGGGGTGCTAAGAGGGTGCTATGACTTTTCCAGGGGGAGCTATAGCACCCACTAGCTTCCCACTGGAGTTGCCTATGTGAAGGAGTTTAAGTACTGGGTGTCTTGTTCACAAGTGATGATAGAATGGAGTAGGAGAAGGATTCATGGATTGGGGCCTCAGCCTCAATAATGAGGGCATTGCTTCTGTCTATCGTGGTGAAGAAAGAGTTGAGTTGAAAGGCAAACCTCTCATTTTACTGGTCAGTCTGCGTTTCAACCCTCACTGCTGGTCATGAGGTTTGGATCATGACCAAAAGAATGAGAATCCAGATACAAGCAGCTGAAATGAGCTTGCTTCGTAGGGTGGCCAGGCTCAGGTTCAGAGATAGGGTGAGGAGCTCTGTCTTCTGGGAGAAGCTCGGAGTAGAGCCACTGCTTCTCCACATCGAAAGGAGTCAGTTGAGGTTTTTCAGGCATCTGATTAGGATGCCTCCCTTCAGAGGTTCTCCAGGCATGTCCCGCTGGTAGGAGTCCCCAGGAAAGACTTTGAACTTGCTGGAGAGATTTTATGTCTTCTCTGGGTTGGGAGTGACTCAGAGTCCCCTAGGACAAACAATAAAATGTTGCTAGGAAAAAGGACGCTTTGGTTTCTTTCCTGTACCTGTTGCCTCTGCGATCTGATGGAGGCAAATTGAGATACATTCACATAGTTCAGTTATTCCTTTTACAAATACTTTAATATTTTACTCTTTAGCTCCTGTGAGGTCTGAATGCATCATCTGGGATTCACTTTCTGATAAGCATCAGCAAAAATGACCACTGTGAATTCAAACATTGGCATCACTTAAGTCCAGGTTGAGTTGAGTGGACAGAGTGGTAAACTGTAACACCAGCTGAAGCCCAGCTCTTGAATGTCTGTTGCAGAGCTGAGGCCAGGGCAGCTGTGTGGAAATGGCTCCCTGGCCCACTGACAAGCAGCTGAATCCATCTCATGCCTGGCTCGTCTAAGAGCATGGACGAGGCATGCAGTTTTGCTGAGTTCACAGTGCTAAAAAAAACATTTACAGACCCACAGATTTTTTTTTTATAACAACATTAAACTTAGCACAGTTTTTAATTGTTTGTTTTACTGCTAAATTTAATGTAAAAATGTGAAGAATCTATGTATTACTATTTATTTGCTTATGTTAAATTTTGGCAATAAAACACACTTAAAATTGTTAAGAAATGTTGATGTTCTAGGGATATAAACAATGTACATGTCTCTGTTTATTAAAATCTCAAACTTGTAGCAACAGACATTTTTAGACACACATATACATTTATATATCTCAAGGTTAAAGGTTACTTAACAGCTACCTTATTTATGTTCCTAGTTAGATACAATACGCATGCTGTTGCTTTGAACCTGTGACATGTTCAGTGTGTTATTTTGGCAAGGTATAATTTCCAACCAGAAACCCAAGTACTCATTACTGAAAAGGGCCAGACAGTAGACAGAGGTAAAAAACAGTATGTCAATTCATGTATAATATACAAGAGAGGACCAGGGGCAGAAGGATCTGCAGAGGATAGCGAGACATGAGTACTGTCCATCCATTCATCCATTATCTTCTGATTGTTCTGAAGTCGGGTCGTGGGGGCAACAGCTTGAGCAGGGAGTCTCAGACATCTCTTT
Organism: Nematolebias whitei; assembly: GCF_014905685.2. NCBI lineage: Eukaryota > Metazoa > Chordata > Actinopteri > Cyprinodontiformes > Rivulidae > Nematolebias > Nematolebias whitei. The sequence goes on along the minus strand of NC_056518.1, from coordinate 12,240,520 downwards.
CCACAGCTACCTCTTCCAGCTCTTCTGGGGGGACTCCAAGGTTTTCCCAGGCTAACCGAGAGACAGTCTCTCCTGTAGTGATGGGTATGGCAACACCGATGCGGCAGTGCATGCATCGAGCTCATAGAGCAAAACCCATGTAAGCGCGTATCATTATTAGAAAGTCACGTGATCGATAAAGGAACTGTTTTGAACTGACACTGATGCGCCAAACTGTGTTTATAAGGAAGCGTATTTGTCAACAGGATGCATCTACTAAAATATTTGATGTTTTGCCAGTCATCATTAAATCCATCAAGAATTATGGAGCAGCCTCAGACCAAAAGAAAGGTTTCTGCCGTGTGGGACCATTGTGATCTCATATCGGAAAATAAGGTATTTGTTCAAATTTCCTTGTTGTTTAATCCTGTTCTTCTCAGAGTTTCCACTTGATCTAGCTGAATTCAAATTAATTTCAAAGTGACTCTTGGTTTACTATTCATATTATTTTCTGCAGGTTAAATGTCACATTTGTTCAACAGAGCCAGTATGACACATGTTCACATTATTTAGTGACTGTATCTAAAAATATGAAAGACATTTTAAATTTAAATGAAGATATGAAACAATACAATGACTTAAATTATATTATTGTATATACTAGATCATCAAATCAGTGTCAGATGGGTCTGTCAACTAGGTTGCCTGTATGGATTTTTAAGTTCCAGCAGGTGTCAGTATTCATTGACAGAGTATCGACACAGCATCAATACAGTTTGGCTATCATGTTCGGGTTTAGGATTCAATATAAGCTTGACACAGGAGTGCAAAAACAAGAACAGTTTTTATTTATTTTTGCTGCTGGTTGCTGCATAGAAGGGCCAGGGTCCAGGTGGCAGTCCAATCTTAAAAGACAGAGAGGTTAGTGACTTTGGGAAGGACGAGGGGATTCTGTGATAATAGTAAAAGTCACTAACCTTCTCGATCTGTACATAGCAGGTGCTGTTGTCTGCAGCAGCGGAGCAGGATGAAGCGGTTTGTGGTCTGTGTGTGGGTGTGTGTGTGTGTGTGTGGGGGGGGGGGGGGGCAATCTGGATCCGTGGTCCAGTAGTCGTAGCAAAGGTCAAACATGGGGAAGCAGAGACGAGAAACCAGAGCCAAAACGTAATCCAAAGGGGAGTCAAGGTCAAGCATCACATGTTAAGAAAGAAATAATATCAAATGAATACTATTCAATTGTAACAATTAATTTTAAGAAATTAGGTAAGTTTGTCCTCCAGTAGTCTGTCTATAGCAGCATAACAAGCCAACCCTAACTATAGGATCTATAAAAAAGGAAAGTATTAAGCCCAGTCTTAAAACTGGACAATGTGTCAACCTCACAGACAGAAACTGGAAGTTGGTTCCACAAGAGAGGAGCCTGATAACTGAAAGATCTGCATCCCATTCTGTTTTTGGAAACTCTAGGGACCGCAAGATTTCCTGTAGTCCGAGAGCAAAGTTCTCTGTTAGGAAAATATGAAACAATATGATCTCAAATATAAGATGGAGCTAGGTTGTTGAGAGCTTTGTAAGATATTGAATTCATTTCTGAATTTGACAGGGAGCCAATGGAGAGAAGCTAAAACTGGAGAGATATGATCTCTCCTACTAACTGCAGTTAAGACTCTGGCAGCAGCATTTTGGATCAACTGAAGACGTTTTAAAAAAGTATTTGGACACCCAGATAATGAAACATTGCAATAGTCCAGTCTAGACGTGATAAAAGCATGAACCAGTTTTTCTGCATAATTTATAGATAAGATGTTTCTAATTTTAGCGATATTACACAGGTGGGAAAAAAGCGATTAGAGTACCAAGATAATCTTATTGTTGAATAATCATTTTATACAGTTATTGTATCGCAGCCCTGTAATTCAAACTGAATCATGAGGTGCCTAAAGGTTCTCTACCCTAAAATATGTAAAAACCACTAAAGCCAATAAAAAACCAGCAAGACCGATCACTATACTATGTTAAAAAAAGCACAATGCAAAAACAATAAATACAGAAAGGTTTATACCAGACATTCAGATGAACTACTATAAAACCTTGGAGGCTGTAGTTGTTTTAAGGTGGCAGCAATCCATCTTGGTCTTAGTCCTGGTTAAAAATCTGTTAGCTGATTTATTATTGTGTGAATAAAACGTCTTCAAAGTAAGGCTGTTCAAAGAGCTAGCTACAGCAGGTAAGATTCAAATTCAAACTCAATTCAAATTCAAAAATACTTTATTAATCCCAAAGGGAAATTAAGTGTTAACGTAGCTCACCATCCTTGTTTCATTCAAGAGTTGTTATAGATGATGATAGCTGTGGGCAGGAAGGATCTCCTGCAGTGAAGCTGGAGAATCTGGCCACAGGTGCTGATCCGTCCACCCGGATCCAGCTTGCTGTCAGTTCCGGTGGGCCTCTCAGTCCCCCTGGGCAGCAGGACTGCCTGAATGCCGGACATAATTCCTTCCTGAGCGATGGTCTGCCGAGCTCCTCATCACCACAGACAGACAGCTGAAGGTGCAGGGGTATGATCCTGGTCCTCCCGTTGGCACGAGCCAAGTTTCTCACCAGCTCCAGGATCTCGGCGGTCAGGTACTCGAGCACTCGAATTTGACTGGAATTCATCCACGGTACCTCCTTTTCAACTAATTTGGGATAGTAATTGTTCCTATATTTGCAAAATACCACTTCAGAAGAACAATCACTTTTAATCTGTATATTCTTGTCTGCTGAACTGTTGTCATGTTAGCAAAACAAACTTGTACATGAAAGTCACAGGACTACCAGCCTTTTGACATTTCCAATACTATATATGTGTGTGTGTATGTGTGGGTATGGGGGGTGAGGGTGTTTTATTATTTAAAACAGACTAACAAAATTGATCAAATAATCATCTAGAATCTTCTGAAAGCAACAGAAGGAAATTTATATGTTGGTTAAATCTTTTAATACTATACAAAATTATTCTGTACAAGTTTAAAAAACAGATAGAACTTAAATAATAATGGTATGAATTTCTCAAAGTGACACACCAACATTACAGTTGAGGTCAGTTCTGACTATCTGTGATGTTCATACATCACAGACTTCAGACAGGCCTCGCTGCAGGAGTGAAGGTCGCTCAGGAGGATGCGCTGCCTGTGTGGGTGCACAGGTGAACTGCAGTGGACGTCCTCATCATCTTCTCTTGTTGACTGCTTGATCACTGAAGAAAGAAGAGAGCAGACTGTGGGTCATTTGGGTATCACACTCGGCAGATGCAGCACTACAAGGGGTCAAAATTGGGCACAAGGGTGTGAAAGACAATCTTCAGAACTCCCGATTCATGAGGACTTCAAACCAGCGGTAACAAGCAGAGGATGAAAACTAAATTAAACATTTTGGAGTTGTTTCAGAGAAAACAAATAAAAGATTGTACATGTATATTGATGCATATGCCTGCTCCCTGATACATACATACATACATACATACATATATAT
>NC_056518.1:12232535-12236928 GCF_014905685.2 Nematolebias whitei | reverse complement strand
GTAAGAGGACAATTGGGAGAGGGGGTGAGAACACTCGCCTTCACCAAATAAAACAAGGCCAGGAACTCAGCTGGCTACGTAATAAACAAACTTCGGAGCACGGTCCAACCGACCACGCGGTTGGAGGCCTCCTAACAAGCGTGAGCGGAGCGAACGCTACCGCTAACCAATAGCAAAATATAAGCAAAAAACCACTACTTACCAGTGTTAAATCACACACATAGCAGTCATAAACAACGTCGGAGCACAGTCCAGCCGACCACGCGGTTGGAGGTCTCCTAACAAGCGTGAGCGGAGCGAACGCTACCGCTAACCAACGGCGAAATATAAGGAAAACTACTCACCGGTGTTGAATCACACACATAGTAGTCAGACGCTGTAATTTGGGAGAGGCGGAAACCGCCGTAGTTCCCAACGAAACAGCAGAAATACCTTGAACAGGGTTAAACCGTCGCAGCCCTAGGAGGGCGAACACGCTACTCCCGCAGACGGGCAGTCGGGCTTCCGACGACGGTAAAAAGTTCAGAAAAGGTCCAAAGGGCTGAAGCCCTGAATTGAACCGCGCGCGAGAAGAAAATAGGAGCAGAGCAGCGGATGACGTCGGGCTATATAGCCTCTGATTGGTCATCCGTGTCACACCTGTGACTCCGTTGGTATTATTACTCGAATCAGCGCATGCGCGAAAGGAACATTCAGTGCTTTCAGCACCGCCCTCTGGCGGTCAGGAGGGATGAAATAGAACCCAAAATGCCTGTCCCAAAAAATTAGTATATTTCATCCCACCAATGAAAGACAAGTGTTTTTAATACAAAAAACACCAACCTTCAAATAATCATGTTCAGTTATGCACTCAATACTTGGTCAGGAATCCTTTTGCATGAATGACTGCTTCAATGCAGCGTGGCATGGAGGCAATCAGCCTGTGGCACTGCTGAGGTGTTATGGAGGCCCAGGATGCTTCGATAGCGGCCTTAAGCTCATCCAGAGTGTTGGGTCTTGCGTCTCTCAACTTTCTCTTCACAATATCCCACAGGTTCTCTATGGGGTTCAGGTCAGGAGAGTTGGCAGGCCAATTGAGCACAGTAATACCATGGTCAGTAAACCATTTACCAGTGGTTTTGGCACTGTGAGCAGGTGCCAGGTCGTGCTGAAAAATGAAATCTTCATCTCCATAAAGCTTTTCAGCAGATGGAAGCATGAAGTGCTCCAAAATCTCCTGATAGCTAGCTGCATTGACCCTGCCCTTGATAAAACACAGTGGACCAACACCAGCAGCTGACATGGCACCCCAGACCATCACTGACTGTGGGTGCTTCACACTGGACTTCTGGTATTTTGGCATTTCCTTCTCCCCAGTCTTCCTCCAGACTCTGGCACCTTGATTTCTGAATGACATGCAAAATTTGCTTTCATCCGAAAAAAGTACTTTGGACCACTGAGCAACAGTCCAGTGCTGCTTCTCTGTAGCCCAGGTCAGGCGCTTCTGCCGCTGTTTCTGGTTCAAAAGTGGCTTGACCTGGGGAATGCGGCACCTGTAGCCCATTTCCTGCACACGCCTGTGCACGGTGGCTCTGGACGTTTCTACTCCATACTCAGTCCACTGCTTCCGCAGGTCCCCCAAGGTCTGGAATCGGCCCTTCTCCACAATCCTCCTCAGGGTCCGGTCACCTCTTCTCGTTGTGCAGCGTTTTCTGCCACACTTTTCCCTTCCCACAGACTTCCCACTGAGGTGCCTTGATACAGCACTCTGGGAACAGCCTATTCGTTCAGCAATTTCTTTCTGTGTCTTACCCTCTTGCTTGAGGGTGTCAATGATGGCCTTCTGGACAGCAGTCAGGTCGGCAGTCTTACCCATGATTGTGGTTTTGAGTAATGAACAAGGCTGGGAGTTTTTAAAAGCCTCAGGAATCTTTTGCAGGTGTTTAGAGTTACGTCGTTGATTCAGATGGTTAGGTTAATAGCTTGTTTAGAGAACCTTTTCATGATATGCTAATTTTTTGAGACAGGCATTTTGGGTTTTCATGAGCTGTATGCCATAATCATCAGTATTAAAACAATTAAAGACCTGAAATATTTCAGTTGGTGTGCAATGAATCTGAAATATAAAAGTTTCATTTTTATCATTACATTATGGAAAATGATGACCTTTATCACAATATGCTAATTTTTTGAGAAGGACCTGTGTGTGTGTGTGTGTGTGTGTGTGTATACATGTGTGTGTATATGTTTATTTAAGTTTTTTTTATTTTTTCAAAAAACATCAGGACATTAACCTTTCATTTATATTATTACATCATTTAAATGTAAAAAAATAAATAATTGAGCTGTATAATTCATAAAAATCCATTGACAAATTGTTCTTAACCCATTTTTGTATGTCCACATCACAGGATGGTGGAACAGACTTCAGTGCATGAAGTGTTAAAGAGATTTGGACAACAATACAATGTTCCCCTGGATGTTTGCCGGATCATTCACGTCCGTGTCGCCAAGCAAGGATCATTAACACTGGAACAGCTTAATGTGGACAAACGACTGTGGGACTTCCAAGAAAAACTCATTCCTAATGTGGACAAGGTGCTGAAGAAAGTGGGGATGCTTGCGTCAGAGAATTTACATCCATGAATGTGATGGACCTTTAGAGAATTAAACATTTATTGCCAAGATTGATGCAAACGTTGAATGAACACCGAGCGAGGGGAAATGTAAGACACTGGTACTGTAACTCCTGCACTGATTTAAACACCAGTCAAATGTGAATATTTAACTATCTTGATAACTTGGAAAAAGAGGCAGTAAGTTGCCTTTTTAAAAATTTGTTCACATTATATTTATACATAGAGTTGGCTAAGGGAGAGATTGACTGTGTAATTTTCATTAACAAAGGAATATGTTATGAACAGATTTTTACTGCCTGACATGGTCTTGTATGATCATAAAAGGCAATACAGAGTAAAAAGGCTGGAGGGGGAACTGAACTGGTTTGGCTGGAGGTTGGGGGCGGGGGGCGCTTTCCAAATGGATTATACCAAGACTTGACCGCCTTGTTTTGTTTATTGTTTGTTTTTTACAAAAATACTGACAACGGAGCGAAAGGGAAGGAGTGAAGACGTGTCACAGCTAGGAATGTAGTGGGTTTTTTCTCTGAAGGAACTGGGAGAGGTTCAGGTGCTGTTGTTCTCTCCCCTCCCACCCCCTTTTTTTTTGAAGTTTTGTTTAGACCATAACTGTAATGTCATGAACTGTACTGTCATCCAATGTCCATAACTAGAAAAGGTATTAAGAACGTTGTTTGTCAAGTGACTCGGCTCAAGCCACTTTCAAAAACTGACAATTTTGTAGATTTTTATTCAGAGTAAAAACTGAGTAAATTTTGTCCTTTGTACCTAAACTGGAGGTATTAAACATTTAAGGTATGATTGTTTTACTTACCCATGTCACTGCTTTCAATTACGTGACCTCATGCTCTGCAGGATGTTTCGGCTAATAAAGTTAATTTGCAATGAGCTATTTTTTTCTTCAAATAATTCTTGTTTAATAGCTCAAAGCTATATTTATTGGACATTTCTGAAAAAGGTGTGCTGCTTATAAAATGTGTGTAAACCTGCACAACACAGCATAAGGTTACATTTTTACTCTCTAATCCTGACTATCTAGGGGTTAAGGTTCAACAGAAGTAACTAAAGTCCTAAAATGCAGAACATTCTTTGCTACAGCATGTATATTTGGTTTCAAATGTTTTTAATTCAGTGCAATCCATTCATATAACTCAAAGTCCCAAACGAAGTCATTTCAGGGTACGGTACAAAAGCATTCATACATTATAAAGGCCATCAAAAAACTGTATCTAAGGAAACCAGCAGATTACGGTGAATCTTCACTTTGTCACAGTCTCCCATCCCATGCACAAAGGCAACCGTGCAAAGGGAAAACTCCCTTAAATGAAAGAAGCCTCCAGCAGAACCAGGCTCAGGACAAGCGGTTATCTGCTTCGACCGGTTTGGTTTGAGATGACTGGAAGGAGAGACAAATGCAGAATAACAGGTCCAGGTGTGCTTTCTATTCAAAGAATGGAAAGAAGAAAAACCCTCATGTTACGGACAGAAATAATAAATACAAAAAGGTAAAGTAAAGCAAAGAAAGCAGCGGTGAAAAATTAAATTTGTCCTCCACCAGTCTAAGCCTATATCAGAATAACTCTTGAATTTCACAGGAAACCCAAGCCGACCCCAACTATAGGATTTATCAAAAAGGGAAGAGGTGAGCCTAGTTTTAAAAGTAGATGGGATGTAAACCTCATGTACAGAAAATGAAAGTTGGGTCCACAAAAGAGGAGGCTGATTACTGAAAACTCAAGTTTCCATTATCAGTAGGCCCTCATTTATTGTGGGGG
>NC_056518.1:12223611-12232435 GCF_014905685.2 Nematolebias whitei | reverse complement strand
TCCATCCATCCATCCATCCATCCATCCATCCATCCATCCATCCATCCATCCATCCATTATCTTTTACCTGCTTCTTCCTTTTCTGGTTGCGGAGGTCACTGGTGCCCATATCCAGCAGTCACTGTGCGAAAGGTGGGGGACACCTGGACATGTCTCCAGTCCATCACAGGGACACATAGAGACATATGAGACAAACAAACATTCACACTCTCACTCACCTATAGACAATTTAGAGTTACCAAACAGCCTAACATGCACGTTTTTGGTCTGTGGGAGGAAACTGGAGTACCCAGATAAAAACCCACGCAGCACGGAGAGAACATGCAAACTCCACCCAGAAAGGTCCCAGGCCAGGATTTGAACTGGCAATCTTCTCGCTGAGAGGCAACAGCTCTACAAACTTAGCCATCATGCCACCCTACTTTAATTATATATATATATATGTATGTATTATTATTATTTTTTTTTTTAAGAGGTTAAAACTGTAAATGAATGCACACTCAGAAGGAGTATGTTAGTGTAAATCCATTGGTATTTTGTTTCCTGCACTGCCTTTAAAACTAATAAATTGTAAAAGATGGCATAATGAACAAGTGCAGCACAATGGCGCAGTTGGTAGAGCAGCCACCTCTCAGCGAGAAGGTCGCAGGAACATATCCTTGCAGGAGGCCAATCTGGGTGTAATTTACTTGTTCTCTCCATGCATGCATGGGTTTCTTGAGTACTGTGGTTTCCTCCCACAGACCCAAAACATGCATGTTAGTCTGATTGGTAACTCTAAATTGTCGCTAGGTGTGAATGAGAGAGTGAATGGTTGTTTGTCTTGTTTGTCTCTATGTGTCCCTGTGATGGACTGGAGACATGTCCAGGTGTCCCCAGCCTTTTGCACAGTGACTGCTGGATACGGGCCCCAGTGACCCCATGACCCAAAAAGAAAGAAGCGGGTAAAGATAATGGATGGATGGATGAATAATGAACAAATAAATAAAACTGCACTTTTTAATAATTAGTCAGGCTGTCAAATCATTTATGTGGTTTTCAATTCAATTCAATTCAAATTCAAAAATACTTTCTTAATCCCAAAGGGAAATTAAATATTGTTGTAACTTGTTAACCATTGTTTCATTAAGAGATATTATAGATGCTGATGGCTGTAGGCAAGAAGTATCTCTTGTAAAATTCCATCCCACAGTGGATCCAAAGAACATGGCTGCAGATGTGGTCTGATCCATCCACCCAGAATCAGCTGGCTTCTCAGTTCCCCCGAGCTGCAGGACCACCTAAATGCTGGGTAGAACTCTTCCCAGAGCGATGGCCACACCTCCCAGCAACTTGCTGAGCTCCTCGTCGCTGTGAACAGCCGGCTACAGGTGCCGGAGGATGATCCCAATCCTTCTTCCACCATGAGCCACTTTTCCTGCCATTTCCAGGATCTCAGTGGTCAGGCACTCGAGCACAGCCAGCAAGGAGACGGGAATGCATCCACGGCGCCTGCTTTTCAACTCATTTGAGATCTGGGGCTGTAGCTGAGATATTATTTGAGCTTTTGAGGTGTTAATCAGCTGCTGTTCGTTGTTAAAAAAAGGCACCTTGTTGTTATGGTTACGCATCATAACAAATGTCCAAAAGTAAAAAAGTTTCACTAAAAATCCTTCCAGCTGCACAGCATCTGATACCAGTGGAAACAATCATCCAAAAATGTGATTTGTATCCAGCAAAAGAGGAATTAAAGTTTCCAAAAGCAAAATCTTAGAATGAAAGTAACAGAGCTGCTCCAACATGCAGCCACCCCAAGCAGCGCAATTTTAGAATTAATTTTTAACCTGGTTTGTATCCTTTGCAAGTGCTTGTAAATTATTTATATATTTTTTCATGATCTGTTTAAAAAAAGAACAATGTGTATTTTGATGATTGCAACATTTTGTATGACTTAGCTTGTTCAAACATAATTTTTTTTAAATTTACTCATTTTAGTCTTATTTACTCAGAGTACTGTTTAAAGGTAAAGGCATCACATTTTATTTCTATTAATTTCCACAGGTACTTTTTTAATGAACAACAAAATATTGGCTCTGGAAGATATATTCCCTGTAATAAAATCTGACTAATATGTTGCTTTCATTAATTATTCAGCATTTGGTAACCTCTAAACATTGTGTTTAGTTTTAACTGAGCTCTTGTATCCTGCATATCTGAGATATGCAAGATACCTGTTGGAAAATATTTATCTCTATCCCAAAATGACTATGTTTATGTTTAAATGTTGATTATTTTGTTCCTAAATTTGTAAAGTGAAGGCGTGTACAGTATAGTCTTTACTGTTGCTGCTCTTAGTACTGATTATGATGACACTGCTGTGAAGCTATTGACAGATATTCATTCATTCATTCAACCTTTATTTAAATAGATGAGTCACATTAATAATAATAATAACTTTTATTTATAATGCACTTTACATTCACAGTGAATCTCAAAGTGCTACAAAGAGTGAACATCAGATAGCAGCAGGATAAATGCAACCATAAAAGCAACTGAGAGCAAAACAACCAGGAGGATAACGCCTCAGAATAAACACATAAAAAAAACTTAAAATGCACAAAATGCAGATAAAATACTCAAATAAGAACTATGGGTGAATTAAAAAAAAAAAAAAAAAAAAAAAAAGGACAGTGCAATCAATTAAAAAACTGGGTAAAAAGAAAGGTTTTAAGACCCTTTTTAAAACATGTCACGGTCTATGGAGCCCTCAGATATGAAGGCAGGGCGTTCCACAGCCGAGGGGCAGCGCAGGAGAAAGCCCGGTCTCCTGTTGTGCAGGATCGAGACCTGGGAGTGAGAAGAAGATGTGTGTTGGAAGAGCGGAGAGTGCGTGAAGGACAATGAGGGGTGAGAAGTTATTTTAAATAAGATGGTGCATTACCGTACAAGCATTGGAAGGTGAGCAGATAAATTTTGTAAGTGATCCGGGCAGAAACAGGAAGCCAGTGAAGTGAACGGAGTACAGGGGTGATGTGCTCATGCTTACGCACTCTCATCAGGACTCTGGCAGTGCTGTTCTGGACATACTGTAGTTTCTGTATGTTCTTGCCAGGAATCCCAATGAGGAGTGCATTGCAGTAGTCCAGTCTGGAAGAGACAAAGGCATGGACGAGCTTTTCTGCATTGGCGAAGGACAGTGTAGACCGAAGCTTTGCAATATTTCAAAGATGAAAAAAATAAGTTTTACATATATGCTTTATATGGCTTTCAAATGTGAGTTGTGAATCAAAAATAACACCAAGATTGGTAACTGTATTGGAAAGAGAAATGTTCTGGCCAGAGAAAGAGATACTGAGGATTTTTTGTTGTTGAATTTGGTGTGAAGTACCAATTTGAATTGCTTCCGTTTTTGAACTGTTAAGGTGAAGGAAATTTTGCTGCATTCGTGCCTTTATCTCCTCCAGACAAGCTGTGAGTGTGGAAAGAAAAAAAAGTGGAGAAAATGGAGAAGCTGAAGATGATGTAGATTGGGTCTCAGACACATTGCTACCCAGCTTAAGATACAGCTGAGTATCATCAGCATAGCAATCGAATGAGACCCCGTAGCTGCTGATAATACACCCAAGTGGTACCATGTACAAATTGAAAAGAAGGGGTCCCAGGACTGATCCCTGGGGCACACCACAAGAAACAGGATGGCTCAATGACTTGGCATGCCCAATGGAGACAAACTCTGTTCTGTCCGTCAGGTATGATTGGAACCACTCCAGGGCAGTGCCAGTGAACCCTGCAAAATGCTGTAAACGGTGGAGTAGGATGTAATGATCCACCGTGTCAAAGGCAGCCGAAAGATCGAGAAGAATAAGGAGAGAAGAGGAACCACGATCAGCATTGATCAACAGGTCATTTGTGACCCGGATCAGAACTGTTTCAGTGCTATGAGTAGTACGGAAACCTGATTGAAATTTGTCCAGTATCCTATTGTCATGTAGATGTTCTTGTAGATGAACTGAGACTAATTTCTCCATAACTTTAGCGATGAAGGGAAGGTTGGAAATGGATCTGTAGTTTGCCAAGTCATGAGGATCAAGGGTAGGTTTTTTGAGAAGTGGTTTAATTATGGCTGATTTCAGGGCAGGGGGAATATGACCATATTGAAGGGATTGATTAACTATGGTGGTGATAAGAGGACTGAGAATGGCAATATTAGCCTTGACTAGGGCTGTTGGGAAGGGATCAAGAGCACATGTGGAGGGTTTTATAGCCATGACAGTGGCTTCAACTTCCTTCACACAGACCTCTGGGAAAGAACAGAAGGGGGGAGGGTTCCCAGGCTGTACATTTGCAGCTGGAGAGAGGGCAGGGGGTGAAATGGTGATGGCTGATCAGATTTTTTGGATCTTGTTTTGGAAAAAGGAGATAAAGTTGTTACAAAGATCATTAGTGGAGTCATTGAGTGATGTTGTTCAAGGTTGAAGGAGGTGAGTGATGGTTGAAAAAAGTATTTTGGAGTTACCAGGGTTGTTAGAGATTATAGAGGAGTAAAATAAAGATTGAGCATCTTTGAGGGACCTAGCATACATCTTACTCCATATAAGCTAGCTTGTGAACTAGCAGACCAGAAGCCAAGAAACGTCTCTCTAGCACTCGACCAGCTGTCTTCATTTTCCTCAGCTCTGGGGTAAACCAGGGAGCTGAGCGTGAAAAGGCAACTGTCCTCTCCCTGACAGGAGCATGGTGGTCTAAGATGCTGGAGAGGCTGACGTTGTAGAAGTCCACCGCACTGAGGGAAGCTGGAAGGGAGCCAGGAATGAGGACCTTAAGATCAGCTTCTAGAAGTTCAGAGTTAATGTTTTTCAGATTTCTAAAAGAAATCTGTTGCTTTGGTTTAATGATACTGTGCAGGAAAGGAAGCTCCATATAGATGACTTTGTGATTGGATACACCCATGTCATATGCAGAGAGATGATGCACAGTTAAAGAGTTTGTGATGACTAAGTCTAAGGTGTGACCATGAGAATGTGTTGGAAGCTTGACATGTTGTTCTAAGTCCATACAGTCCAAAAGTTGAAGGAATTCAGCAGCTAGATGATTTGTAGGTGTATCAACATGAATGTTGAGATCCCCGGGTATTAGTATATAAGTGGCTGTGGAACAGAACATTGACAGAGTCTCTGATATCTCAGCAAAAAAGGAAGAATGAGATTTAGGGGGCCTATAAATGAGGAGCACTTTCATTGAGTTTGGTGGTTTGGAGGAGAAAGCCTAACACTCAAAGGAGGACAACTCAGACAGAGTCACAGGAGAAAGGTCCAAATGATCTTTAAAAATGACGGCTAGACCACCGCCACGACCAGAACTCCATGCTCTCTGGAGATATTCATATCCAGCAGGACATGCCTCATTGAGAGCAGAGAAAATGTTTGGCTAATGCCAAATCTCTGTAAGGCACATAATATCCAAATCCTTATCCAGAATGTGTTCCTGGATAAGGCATGCTTTATTAGTCAAGGACTGCACATTGAAGAGTTCGATTTTAAGATAAGATGCAGCCATGTATTTTTTAATAGGCTTGAGAAGATTAAAATCCACTCCACATTTTCCATCCTCTGCCTGAGAGAATGCAGGAACTGCTGTAGTCACGTCAGGACTACAAATCCCAAGAGCCGCAGTGTTCTGATGACGTGAGCGTCATGCGCCAGAACGTTCAGCTGACCAGATGACAGGTATGGAGGACCCAGTCCGATTAAAAATATGTTTTTTCCAGGAGCTTCTGTGGGCATAAGGAGGACGTCAAAAAAGACCCAGCCTTTGGATGATGGAAACGTCAAGAAGATCCACATGGACATTGTAGTTATTAAGGCTCAACAGCTCCCCAGCAGAGTAGCTTAGCATCATGCTAGCTGAAGAGGGAGACACGGCGTCACACAGTAGCAGGAATATAAAATAGCAGAGTCTTCCTAACAACAACAAAAGCATCATCCAAAGCCGCAAGCTGACCACAAAAGTGAATAAAATCAGATGAGGACGACCAGAGACAAATCCAGAGTCCTAAAATGATGACAGAATGTTTATTCAGCTGGGCTCCTCTGAAAAGTCCATGGAAATTCCTCAGTAGGAGGGGAGGGAGGGGGTAGAGCATCATGTTTACAAAACCTCCAGGAGGGTAGAGATAAGATGGCCTTTCAAGGCCAGTCAGGGAGCCGAATTCAGATAAACACAATTGTTTTGGGGACAGGCAGAACTTTAATGACATCTACCTTGAGTCTGTGTTGGTCCACTCGCTTCCGAAACGTCCAAATCAAATGACCATACCAATGAAATGTGCCTGAGAATAATCCCCGAGATCTGATCCATTCTGCCAAAAGTCTGGGTGCTCGAGGCACGAACCAAGCCATCATATAAGGCAGGCAGAGTAAGGATCGTATCCCTCTGTCAGTCTCGCTGTGTCTGTACTCCCTAGTGTTTCTTAGTAATTACCCCGATCAGCTCCACCCGCATGTCCTCCAGGTGTTTGTAATTTGTCTCATCTAGTCTGTGTGTATATAAGCTCTGGTCTGCGTCTCAGTCATTATCGGTGCATTGTCTGGTACAGCCCCTCGTTTGTCTCCTGTGTTCCGTGTATAACTCTGACCTGATCCTGTCTGTGAGTTTTGCTGCCACGTCAGCTATTTATTTTTGATTATTAAAGTGATTATTATTTTACGTCCTGGCCTCTGCATCCTGTCTGCACATGGGGTCGTTCTTGTTCAGCTCAGCCTGAAAATCCTGACAGTATGCACCGACCAAAATCAGAACCCAGCAGACAGAATTCCTCGACCTCACTCCTCAGTCCGCGAAGATCTGCACGTACCGGATTAGAGTCGAAGTGGATACCTGCAGGGCATGTCCATGGTAAGACCATTTTTTAAGACCTCATATGCGTACTCGGTGTCGCACAATAAACTGCCTGGCGACAGACTGTTTTGTATATGACACCGACGTATTAAATTCCCATTCTTCATTTCTGATCTGGTTGAATGGCCTTTTTTTTTTGTTTTTTTTTGCCAAGAGACAAGCGATCTCTTCCTCCTCGTCCGTTGACGCCATGACTGAAATTGTGAGAAATGAAGTAATTTGTTACGAGAGAATTAAAATCCAGTCCAACGTGGCTGCGGGAGGGTGTGGAGATTTCCTGGTAGGCTGGTCTGATATGTGGGCTGCATGGCCAATGTTCTGTGTTTTTTAATTTTTTTTACAATTTTTTATTAATAACCTATAAATACAGAACAACACTGCGGCCACAAGGCTTCCAGCTCTCGTTTTTTTTTTTTGCAACCTGTCAATCAATCCAGTAGGCATGTTAGCAAATGACCAACAGCGAACTCAGTTTGTCCTGAAGGTAAACGCCCCTTGCCTGCAGAGCTAACTGCAGCCACTCAGGGTGGACGCTCGAGTATGAAGTCTCAACCCTCTCCACACAGTTTCCACGTGGACTGAGGTCTGCCTGAGTCTGTGGGAGCCTTAAAAGAGTCACCCACTGATTCAAAAAAATGCTTAGTGAATAATATTAATCTGCTTCAGTCCACCATCTTGAATGTGCCAAAGTTTTCATCAACTGTTATCTAAACTAAACAGTCACTGGCCAAAAGGATGGCCCAGCACAGAAGATCAACATCATCAGACCAGGACTCTGCAGTTTACACTCATCTGCAGGCCAGCGGTCACTCTTTCAGGGATGAAGATGTTCACATCCTGGACAGAGAGGAACGATGGTTTGAGAGAGGAGTAAAGGAGGCCATCTTTGTGAAAAGAAATTGTCCATCGTTAAACAGGGGTGGAGGCCTTCGTGTTCAACTGTCCCCCTCTTACAATGCTGTGATTGCTAGTATTACTCAGCCTTCTGTAAATAGCAAGCAGCCATCAGGGCACTCATGACAAATTGTTGGACTAATGTTCCTCCTTATATCATGTGAACAGCTAGTTCTGGCTGTCAGCAGCAAACTGGTTGATCCACAATGAGAAGGTGCTATTTATAAGACTGAGTTTGTTGCAGCTCCTCAGAATGAACAAGTCTTTTGGGTAAAAGATGAAACGTTTCAACAAGAAGAATCCGTCCAGAGGACCTGACTTACCTTTGTTAGAATTTTTACATAGTTTTATTTTTTTCATTTCAAGCTAAACATTGAGATATTTTTATCTTTCAACCTTAATTTACTTGTTAGTGTTTCAAACATGTTTTCTATCCACAGCAAAAAAAAAAATCAGAGCAAGTCTAATATTTATCCTGTTTTTATTAGGTATTGTCATTCTGGGGAAAGTGGCTTAGCCCCAAACAACACTTAATGTGAACAACCTCAAACTACCATCAGAATATCTGACAAAATTTTAGATATTTAATGTAAATATTCCTGGACAAGAATAGTCTGCTTCTCATAAGAACTTTGCCTCATCAGTGCTGCAAGAAAATTGTATATCATATTGCATGATTTTAAACAAGATATTTTCTTCAGCTAAACACTGGCCTGTGTAATAAGGCTTACCAGATTGCAAATCCTTCTAATGTTACAAACCCTGCAGATTAAGGCAACTTGTTTTGCTCAGCAGACAATAAACAACACAACTGAATGGTCTGAGTATTGAGTGAATATTTTATAGGAGCCACGTTTGAATGACACCACAGTTTGTTTTATAAGTGTGCAAGTTAGTTCAGTCTTTGCAGGATGACTTGAGCACTACAGCTACAAAATACAAAGTCATATCAGCTCACATCAGTGAGACCGATTCCTCATAAAGGAAATTCTATAATATAACACTAAAGTCTCATTTTCTCTGTCTTACATTAAAAATAAGAGAGTACATATAT
>NC_056518.1:12221507-12223511 GCF_014905685.2 Nematolebias whitei | reverse complement strand
TATATATGTATATATATATATATATGAATGGAATAGGAATGAAACAAAATTTCTCCTCTTTAAGTGAATTTCTTTTCTGGGTTTGAAAAAAACCAATTAGTGAAAATACAATAAATAAAGTGTAAATAACAAAACAACCTCCAAAGCCTTGAGTTCAAAGAAATATTCCCAGAAGCCTCTCTGTGGGCCCTGCCTGCTGCTCTGTGTTGACAGGAGCGGTACGTGCAGACAGTCGGCTCGCATCGTTGATGAAACCGCAGCAGTGCATACACGAGAGAAACTGATGTTAAAGTATCGATGCGACACTGGTATTGATCAATTTCAATACCCATGTTGGTATCGATATTAATCGATATTTGGATCGATCCGCCCATCCCTAGAAACGGGGGCATGGAAAGGACAAACTACCTACTACTACTCGTTTTTTGCTTTATTGTGCGGAGCTGGAAGAAAATTAACTAATTTCACTCGGAAAGAAAGTCAAGCCCAAATAAGAAACTTCCTGTTCAAAACAAGCCCAAAAAACACAATAAAAAACAAAACATAACTCACAAGATTTGCAAGCGACTTTAGAAAAAAACAAGCCCAAAGTCGCTTATAATAAGCGAACTTGGCAGCTATGACCAGCAGGAGGATCTTCCTCAGCCACACTGGCCTCTTCAGCAATAGTTCTGGAAACTCAGGAAGAGGAACTACTTTGTAGATCCACCTCCTCAGCCAAACATGTGTCTCTACCCGTTTTCTGATCCTGAGGATGAACACCCATTTGCCTCTACCTCCTGCTAGCAGGAATCTTTGTGCGTGTGTGTGTGTGTGTGTGTGTGTTGGGGTGTTGCATTACAATTTGCCAAGTTTCTCTGGAGGGGTTCTTCGCTCAGGGCACCAAATAGGCTAAGACTGCCCCTAGATAAACATAAACACGCAGAATCAGTAAAATGGTAGACTATACTTGTTTTTAGCTTAGTTTCTTAAACACAAATGCTGAAATGCAAATGGCCGCACCTTGCCTGTGGTGGACATTAAAATGAAAAAACATAAATTCTCTGACATTTACATTGTAGAGCTTAGAGTGGGTGTTTCTGTTTAAAACGACACTTGTTCCACAAATGTTGCGTATGGGGTATTCTAATGATATATAAAACAATCCTAAAGTACTGCACGTTAAGAACATATTTACTACATATTTAGAAATGTGCAGAGCAGATTCATTCAAGCTTTTTTGTACAGGTTAGTCTCATTGAGTCATGTGGACTCATTTACAAGAGAGACCTTTATAGTATATATTAGTGTATAAAAACCTGTATATAACTGTATGTATCTAGATGGTTTCCTGTGCCCCCTTACACTGACAGTGCAGTTTATTGTATTTGTTGAAAATACTCCCTCTTTTGATAAGTGCTGAAACATCTGAGTATCATCTTCATCAGAAATGGAATAATAGTGATCCTAAATGCAACTTGGATCATTTAAGCTTTGTTTCAAACTCCCTCAGTCTGAGGAAAATTTCATACTTTTTTATTTTTTGCTATATTTTTGTGATTGATGCTGAATTCACACCATTGTTTCCCTGATTGTTTTTTGCCATACAGATGCTTTGTGGTAATATTGAGATCACAATCTGACATTATTTTGAGACATTTCTAATTTGACATGTCGCAGTTATAACCATGAAGTTTTAAACATTTTGGGTTAATTTGGGTCACGGGGATCGCCGGTGCCCATGTCCAGCAAACACTGTGCGAGTACACCCTGGATGGGTCGCAAGTCCATCACAGGGCCACATAGAGACAAACGAGACAAACAACCATTCACTCTCTCACTCACACCTAGGGACAATCCAGAGTTACCAATCAGACTAACATGCATGTTTTTGGTCTGTGGGAGGAAACCGGAGCACCCGGAGAAAACGCACGCATGCATGGAGAGAACATGCAAACTCCACCCAGAAAGGCCCCCAGACCGGGGTTTGAACCAAGGACCTGCTCGCTGAGAGGCAGCAGCTCT
>NC_056518.1:12207810-12221407 GCF_014905685.2 Nematolebias whitei | reverse complement strand
CAGAGACATCAGGTTGTTGTGTTGATATGGCATGATGATCTCATCTATGTCATTTAACAGGACGTAGCGCGAACGCTCCATGTATCTGTAAATGCACTCGTTGAGTGTGGCGAGCTGGCCAAAGTAGTGTAAATCACCTCCATGTTCTGGAAAATGCCAACCACGAGATGGATTCAGGTGTTTGTCGATGGGCCAGGGAACTATTTCCACAAATCCTTCTCGGGTGTAACTCTGCAGAAGACTGTCAAGATCTGGACCACAGCTGGTGTTGTAGATTACCACTCTGTTCACACCAAGCAACCTTGAACAAAAAGAAAAGAAAATCTAAAAAAAAAAAAAAAAAAAAAAAAAACTTTACTAATTGGCTTTTTTATGCATGTGAATATTTCAGTAAAGTGCCCTGAGACAACTTTGTTGTGATTTGGCTCTATATTAATAAGCGGAATTGAAAATCTGATTTCTTTTACTTGTTAGAAATTATACGTTTTAGTTTATCTTTTTCATCATTTATTTGACATATCATTTTGCGGTAGCTTTGACTTTGAGAATGTACTTGAAGGAGGGCGATTGGGAAGAATGGCCTCCTCAAAATGAACCAGAGTAACGTTTTGTTATTGGAGTTCTGTACCAAGTGTGAGATGTCCATATTTAACATGTTCAGTGTGGTTAATACACGTTTTTGGAACCAGACTATCGTAGGCCAAAGATTGATGACTGATTTTGAATGGTTTCCACAGACCTTAGACTTTCTATCTTCACCAATTCAGTAAAGGGACTAGCAGAGTTAACAGTTCAACTCAGTGGTAAGTTGGATTTAGTGGCGAAGGAGACCATTATTTTACTGGGGACATCAATGCCCACATGTGTGGTGACGGATTATAAAGGGGAGATGCATGTTTGGGAGGAACTGCATCTCTGATCTGAACCTAAGCAATGTTTTGTTGTTGGACTTCTGTTCTAGTCATGGTTTGTCCACCACAAACATATTAGGACAAAAGTGTCCATAAGTACACATGGAACCAGGACACTAGGCCACAGATCGATGAGATTTTTCAGAAGCAACTCCTCTGATTTGCTGCCATACATTTAATACACATCAGTGAGGAAAGGACATGAGCCTCATCTGTTCACCTTGTGCAGAGTTGAATGAACTGGTATGGTAGGATGCCAGGCAGACCTGCTAGACCCAAAAGTGTAGTGGAGGTATAATGGGAGCACATGGTTGAAAAACCTGTCAGAAGAATCTTCAGCTACCTATGACAGCTTCAACCACCATGCCACTGGAGGTGTTTGTGTGTGTGTGTGTGTGTGTGGGGTTCAATTCAATTTTCAATTGGTTTATTTATATAGCGCCAAATCACAACAAAGATGTCTCAGGGCACTTTACAGGAACATTCACATAAAAGCCAATTAGTAAAGTTCTCCATCTAAGGAATCCAGCAGACAAGTTGAATCTTGGCTTCGTTGCAGTCTCCCATCCTGAGCAAGCACAGTGGCAACAGTGGAAAGGAAACGCCCTTTCACTTTGCACAAATGTAATAATTTGTTTTAGTGTGTAGATTTACTGACCTGTACATTTCAAGAGTTTGTGTATACTGAAGCACATTGTTGTATTCTCCAAACAGATTGGAAATGCAGACTGTGAAGTTCATCTTTTTAGTTTTTTCGTTGGTTTTCTTGTTTCTTATAGGAATCCAAGTGAGAGTATGTTCATTTTCCACAATGGGCTCCGTCAGAAGAGTCACATGTGTAGCATCACAGTTTGGGGGAATTTGACACATGATGTCTGTAGCAGCAAAGGGAAAATTAAAGTGGTCTGCGTGTACAAAAACATTTGTTGGAGTGGTTTCACCTAAATGTCCAACACAGCAGAAAAGGCAGTGGAGCGGCTGGATGGAGTCTCTTCGAAACACGCCAATGATGCGTATGTCGAAACCAGTCACTCTCTGATCCATGAAGGCCGAGACCAGTAAATGTTTAGTATTTTTGAGAGGAGTGATGGTCTGGTCAGAGATTTCTGATGGGCAAACGAGTGAAGGCCCACGAGGTGCTGGGATTGATCTGTCTGCTTTGGGTGATCTCACATTAAAGATGAGTAGACAGATCAATAAAGAGATGGTTATAATAATGAAGACCTTCTTTATTAAGTAATTTGTCTTTCCCATTGCAGAATCCCAACCTGAAGAAAAAAAAATAAAGAACCACAGAAAAACATATATTAGATAGATAATCTAATGTCACAAAACCTGGAGCATACTGTCAGTTCAATATCATTAAAATAAAATTTACAATTTTAAAAACTTAGCAATTATTTTAGACTAAATTAAACTTACACTTTTGTTGCATTGGTTACAGAAACAATTGTTCACATTTGTAATTTTTTGATATAATATTGACACATTGATAAGCTTTAAACTCCCCATCAGTTAAAACTAATGAGGCCTCCCAGATGATAATTCAATATTTTTCAGAAACTTAGAATGGAGGTCAAGTCAATTCTCTACAATTACTTGTATTAACATGACATGACTGGTGAAGAATCCACAGTAATGACAAATGTTAACATTTGTTAACATTATAATACAATAAAAAAAAGATACGACATCAGTAGAAAATTGAAACTGACAAACATTTACAGCTGGGACAGTCGGGCAAATTAGACCTGTCTGAGCCAACATCAACCATCAGACTTGTAGTTCTTAAGTCGTTTATTTTATTGTAGGACACAAGATTACTCTCTGAAAAGGCATGTTCACACATGACCATCTTTTTAAATATGTATTCTGACTCACAGCAGCTTCTCTAAGTCCTTATAAAAAAAACAAAAACAAAACAAAAAAAAAACATTTGTCATAATACAGTTCCATTTGCAATTTGACCCCAACACCACCACAGGCTTTTTTTTTTTTTTTTTCCACAGCAGACATTTTGACCTGAAATAAAAGGATGGAGAGACATGCTTGGATGCATTAAATATTTGTCACATTTGATAAGCATCGTCTACTGAAAATCTATAACTACAGAAAGTACAGTAGATGTCCTAGGATGACTGAAGGTTTATAAAATTACTATAAAAAGAAAATTACATTTTAGAAAAATGTCATAAGACAAAAACTAAGGAGGTTGAATACAAGCATGAATTGAATATTATAAAGTAATTAGATGAAACGTAATATGAATCAACAATGGACTATATTAAATTCCATTATTCAAAATGGTACAAATAAAATTAGCATACCCTAATTATTTTCTCAAAGGAAGTGAAAATATAAATGAAATACAGTTCAGCTTTAATTAACTCTTTGTAATCCTTGGATCGGATTAGTCTAAAAACATTCCTGAACCATGTAATATTGAACAAGAGTTTGATAAATTAGTAGAAAGGAATCCAAACTCAATGCTCCTTTGCACTGTAACAGAAAAATAAATTATTAATACTGTTAAAAATGTAAAGATGATCCACTGGCTCGTATGACATCGATACGCGTTTGGTAAAAGGTGTAACTGAGGGGATTTCAAAACCGTTACAATTCATTAGCAATCTGTCATTACAAACCGATGTATTTACCAATACAATGAAAATATCCAAAGTAATCTCAGTATACAAAAACAGATAAACATCAAATTTCTAACTATAGACTTGTACCTTTGTTACCACAATTCTCAAAAGTTTTAGAAAAAATATTTAATAATAGATTGGAAACATTCTTAAAAAACCCAAATGAGATTTAAGAATAAAAATAACGTAAGTCAGTACAGGTTTGGATTATTCATCCAACCTTTATTTATACAAGTTAGTCTCATCGAGTCACGGGGACATGATGAGTATAAACCGAAGTGGTTCAAAATACCAAAGTTCATTCTCATTAATCTAGGTATAAATCCAACAATGTTCAGTCAGGTCATCTGGACATGACTGGACACAACTTAGGTGTTTTGAACCACTGTAGCATGGCTGCTTTAGGAGTTGATGGGGGAGAGAGAGGTTGGGCCCTGGAGGACATCTTATCACCAGCAAACTGGTTCTCTCAACTCTGGGAGTGAACTGTTCGTGGGATTCAGTTTGGTTTGGTGGCTCCTCAGATTTAAGAACTTCGGATGAAGGACAAAACATCGCAGCAACAAAATAAACCGTCCAGACGACCTGACTGCACATTGTTTGATAAATGGATAGATACATACATAAAGTATGATGTTGTGTTCTGTTCTGATGCGGTTTATTCTTCTTACTAGATAGCACTGCTTTTGTGTTTGAATGTAGAAGAATATTAACACTAAAGAGTATTCTGGAATGGCGTCTGACCTAACACGATTTAACATTTGAGTTTACCCATCAAAATAACTGATGAATGAGCTCTTCAGCACAGAGTTCACTGCTGTTCCTGCCTTGTGCTTTTGAGCCACCTAACCATTT
The DNA here is from genome assembly GCF_014905685.2 of Nematolebias whitei. Classification (NCBI taxonomy): domain Eukaryota; kingdom Metazoa; phylum Chordata; class Actinopteri; order Cyprinodontiformes; family Rivulidae; genus Nematolebias; species Nematolebias whitei. Next base: position 12,216,993 of record NC_056518.1, on the reverse strand, counting down.
ACAATTTGACAGAAAATATTTGAGAATTACAGGCTCACTGGTACAGAGAGGCATTGCCAAACGAAAGTGTGTCATTTTACTACACTGAACCAGAGGGACATAATCTCTTATACACTACCAGAACAAGGTACAAATTTTGATGAAACAATGGCTGCAATGGAAGACATATGCATTTTCCTCAGGGCATCCAAACCCACATTCAAACTTATGCAATTGTCATAAGGAAACCATGAGCCAATATATCTACCATGTGGCTTTGAAGCATTGGAACTTGAACTTGTGACATCAGCTCGTCTGATCTTTATCTCATGTATAATTTATAACATGCCTCAGCTGAAAAAGGATGTCACATTGGTCACATTGGTCAATGATCTAACCATAACATGACAAGTGGAAAAAGCAATTTAAAATGCTACACTGCTCTCAGCTAGGCCTGCAGTCCTGCCTGCATCTATAAAGAAAGTAGCTGCAGCAGATGCTCAAGGAAAAGGGCTCAAACAATTCCAATACATGGACTGATCATTTTAAAACAGGAAAGTCATAAAAAACAATGCATCTGCTTCAGATGTGGATCAGAGAAACACCTGGCTAATGATCAAAATGGCCCTGCTGCTATTGTAAAGTTCAGAATCTGTGTGTCGATTGTGTTTGGCTATCTTTTTGCATTCATGGCTAGGATTAGTTCCTTTTGACAATGATGCCTTGTTTACCATGTTATGAATCCTGGTATTTAATGCTTTCTGCATTTATTTGATCTGATTAAGAGTTTTGTCAGAATCAATTGTCATTGCACAGTTAAGCACAGCAAAAATACATTTCAGTACAGCCATCCAACAAGGGTAGATGGAAGTAGACAGAGGCTGCAGCTTTGTTGTGAAGCGCTGCCCTCATTGCTTAGCAAAGAGATTGTCCGTGAGCACAACCAGAAAGATCCATAGTCCTGATAAAGATGGCACAGTGTCCATCAGCCAGCTCAGCTCTGATAAAGGTCCACAGATGTTCCAGGTGGAACAAAGCAGAGATTCATGATTTACGTATCATCCTCCAGGAGCAATTTGAGATAAGTTGGCCTTCCAAGGCCAAGCAGGGAAGCCAGTTTCAGATAAACAATTGTTTTGGGAGAGGCCAACTACTGATTTCACATTTGCCTTCAAATTTCTGCTGGTACACTTAATGGCAAATCTAAACAGCCAGATTTGTGGTCATTCTGCCAGTCCATGCTTGTAGCCTTCTCCAAGGTTGATTCCTTCATGCCAGCAAGTTCTAGGAGTTGCACGTGGCCTGCAATTCTCAGAAATCACGTCCGGTTTACCATACCATACTATACCACTTTATTTATAAAGCACTTAAAACAGCGACAAGGCCAACCAAAGTGCTGTATAGACAAACAACAGGTAACACACAAAGCAAAATACAAAATGAGGAAAATCAGAATATAGACATAAAAACGACGCAGATAATGACGACAAACCAGTGTGGAGCATACAGGATCAAAACACAGATCATTTTGTGTTGAAAGCTACTGAATAGTAGTGAGTTTTTAAACATGACTTGAAAACGGAGAGGGAGGGGGCCTGTCTGACAAACAGAGGTAACTTGTTCCAGAGTCTTGGTCCTGCTACAGAGAAGGCCCTGTCACCTCTGCGCTTAAGACGAGTTCCTGGAACTGTGAGGAGCAACGGAGCAAGGAGTTTACGATTTAGCTTGCAAAGCATCCGAGTCTGAGCGCTCGGAGCACCGTTTAATCCTTCATATATCAAGGCAGGCAGCCTCACCATTGTCAAAATGGCTGCAGACATCTTCCTAATTTGTTGATATCCCAGGTACCTGCTGATTCCAAAAAGCAGAAACCCTGTTATCATAAATCCAATTATAGAAGTGTTGTCATCGTCCTCAACAGACAATACAGACAGGCACACCATCTTCCCTTCACCCCAGGAATCCATGATGTATCGATCTGTGCATGTCCCTTCGGGGCATGAGGGTTCTCCTGCACCCCGTTTTCTTGTCAAGAAAATTTTTTCTCAATTGCGTTGAGACAAGCTGACCAGATCCATAATTTATGATTCAGAAGATCTGTAAAGAGAGGCTCTGAGACAGATTCACAGGACAATAGCAAAAGCAGGAGGGAGGCAGAAGAGAAAAAGTGTCGGTCTTCGTCGCGAGCAAGTCAGATTATTATCATCATTATCATTATTATTGTGTGACAGTCTTCCTCTACATGGATCCTACTCCTCAATCCTGCCATTTCCATTTAGTACAGCTGTCCTTCGTCTTTTCCAATATCATCCTTCATGCAAGTCATATGCGGCTGTAATGAGAGAAGTACTCATTTGAGAGTTAGCTGTACTGTATTGTTGTTAAGCACTTTGATAACAGGTTCTGTTTTAAATGTGCTCTATAAATAAAGTTGACTTGACTACTGTATGTGAATGATGTTAAGCTGCAGCACTAGATACAATCACCTGCAAAATGCAGACTGAAACGCCAAAAAGGTCCTGGAGCTAAATATAGATCTGCAGATTCTGCTTTAACCCACCACTTGGATGTGTTCAGGGTTTATCCACAAAGTTTTAGTAAACCGTGCAACCTGTATGTCAAAAACCGAGATGCAACATGCCATTACAACAAGGCAAGCCAATCATCATGATTAACTGCTTCTCATGTTCTTATGAGCGCCACTAATACAGCTGAATGGGGTCTGAGACAGCCCACCTCTGATATGCATCTATGCCTCAGAGCAAGGTTTTAACAGGGCCCGGCTGGCTTATGTGTGAAAAAATAAAGTGTATATAAAATAAATAAATAAACAATAAAAAATAAAAAAAAGAAAGAAACTGCAGCTCAGTAATGTGTGTGACCACCGGCTTGTGGGATTAAACAGACATACCATTATTACTGAGGGAATTTTTTTTTATTATTTAACCTTTATTTCACCAGGAAAATCCCTTTAAGATTAAAAATCTCTTTTGCAAGAGAATCCTGGCAAAGACTGGTAGCACCACACAGAGGTTACAGAACATTCACAACAAAAACAGAAAAAGTTAACTCCGTCATAAACAAAATTAATTAAAAGTTTCCTCAGTTAAAACATTTACAGACAGATGATTCCTTCTCCAACCCAGTAAGAACAGCCTTAAAAACCATTTAGTGGCAACAGCTCCTTTATATTATATTGATGATGAGGCACTTTAAAAAAAAAAGTTAACCCACATAGAGCATCACCAAAGTGGGTTAATTTATTAAGTTGAGTAAATGACACAAAGGAGATGCCTGACACACATTTCATGCATCACACTCCACTTCAGCCTAGATGAGTTCTGCTCCAAGCACCACACATCATTGTCCCTGGTTGCTGCAAAAACCTGATGCCATTTCTGTCTCAACCAGTTAAACTTTTAAATATGTAACAGAGCCATTTCTTCTTTCTTTTTGAACGAGAAAATTGTGTATAAAAAGTTACTTTTCTAACTTCGTTCGATGTTTCACTATGGGAAACGCTCCAGCGCAACCATCTATGGAGACACCAATGACATTACATCTGTCAAAGATGGACAAGGTGAGCTGTGAGGGCTCCGCCCAGACCATGACACTGCAGTCAACCGACCACATCCTGCTCATTTTCACTTTCTTCCCATGAAAAACTACAACAAGCTCCCTCAGTGCAGTCAGGCTAGTTGGGTTAGCTGTTAAACAGTTCCCAGGCGTCCCATAAAGGAGTACGTCGCAGAACGCAGTTCCTGGCATCAGCTTGAATGTGTTAAGTTGGTGAATTGCAAGAAGTATCTTTGTTACATTTTGGAGCAGTGACAGCATCAAGGCAAGCTGTTCTCACCTCTCAATTTTTAAATAATTGAGTGGTTGCACATGTAACGCAAGCTAACGTGTTAAGGTGAGCTAAATTCCCTTAGAGGTAGCATTAGCTTGGTACCTTGAGGGTTTTCATTACAGCTAATGCATTACAGTGAGCATTTTTTTTTAGCTTAGCCATTAACCGGGTTTTAACCCCGCGGCTAGCTTTAGCGACGGACAGTTAACATGTCACGATGAACTAGTTCCCGTATCATTATGGCTATGGCACCCACCCCCACCAAAGGGTCAGAATCTAAGACCAAAGAGGCTGTATACCACCCGTGCCCTTTGTCATGCAGGGCCTCCATTTCGGACAGGGACCCTCACCCTATGTGCATAATTTGCATGGACACTAAACATGCACAAACATCACTGGCGAACCCTCAGGCATGTCTGCATTGCTCCTCCATGCCAGAAAAATAAAATCTTAGAAAGGAGCCTGAAGTGGCAGTGACGAATAGCCAGGACCCCATGCCTGTCAGTCACTGCGGTAAAAGTTGAGCATCTACGAGCTGGGCGGACATGATGGAAGGAGTCCCCGGTCATGCCACCACTCGAAGGACTGGTGGATGGAGGGGACTTTGAAACAGGTCAGGAGGAGCTTGAGTGCGACGCCAACTTCGACCTCCTCAATTTGGATGAGATGGAGGATTAGACTGATTAGTCTAATTAGAATCATTTGTTCAATTAGCTTTGTAGAAGTCTAGTAGAGTGCTGTATGAATAGGTAAATGAGGGCACAGATTGTAGTGTAAAGCACTTTGAGTATCTTGAAATAAGATAGAAAGGCGCTATACAAGTACAGTCCATTTACCATTTGCACTGCTTCTAATAAGCCCCAACTCTGCGCAGCCCGCCACAGAAAGAACCCTTTTGCACAAATACTTTAGCTAGTATTTTTAGCTGATTTGAGGTAAATTCAGGACCTATTTTAGTCGCTGCTTCTCTGGTAGGTCCAAGCCAGCTCAGTTGAGTTATCTCTGGACCGAAACATGAATGCAGGACACCGACTGGTCAGGGGCAGGAGTCACTGGATCTCAGAAACTTTTCACTGATCCGCCATTTGCAATTTCTCAGGATGCAGAGCAGCGGCTGGATCTATTTTTAAGATTTAAAAACAATAATGACAACACCGCGTTTAATGCCAGGAGTTTTTCAAAAAACAAAAGAAAAAAAAAAGTAGAAACATTGTCTTTCATCTGAAAGACTTCTTCAGTCTGAGGTGCTGTGTTCAGCTCAGTCTTATAAATAGCTATTTATAAAACTTCGCTGAATGAAGGTTATTTCTTTCCAGTGCTCTCTCGTGGATGTGTTCCATTTTCTACAGAGCCTGTTGGAAAAAGGGAAGGCTTTTTTTCACAATCAAAGTTTATACGGCGGCTATTTCAGCTTGTCACATCAGATTTGGTGACAAATCTGTTAGGCAGAACCCATTAATGCGTTGCTTCATGAAGGGAGCACGACATAAGCTGCCTGTCTCTAGGCCTCTGGTATCTTTGTTGGATTTCTCACTGTTGCTGAAAGCCCTCCATATTCATCCCTCCACCTGTGGAGGGGACAGGGATGAAATTTCTTTTTAGGACTGCCCTGCTTTTAACTTTAAGCACAGCTAAAAGGATGCGTGATCTACACACTTCATCAGCCCTTTCTTTTGCAGTGGGCATCTGGCCTTTGTGCCTAAGGTGATGGATTCTGTGAACAGATGTTCAGTAGAGCCATTAGCTTTCCATCCACCTCCACTCCCCTCCCTCCACCTCCACTCCCCACCCCTCTGAAATGGAGCGAAACCTTAACTCCTTGTGTCCTGTGAGGTCACTGAAAACATACTGTATATCGACAGGACAGCCGACTTCAGGAAGTCAGACCAACTGTTTGTTTCTTGGGCCTCAACTCACTGTCACACCAGAGGCTGGCACACTGGATTGTGGAAACAATTAGTCTTTGTTACAGATGTAGGGGTACAGAGCCTCCGACTGTGCTGAAAGCCCATTCTACCAGGAGCATGGACATCATAGGCCCCGTTTCGAGGGGTATCGATCCAAGATATTTGTGCGGCAGCTAGCTGGGCCATACCGCATACTTTTTTTACAGGCTGAATGTGGCTCATCCATCCCTAGGTCATGAGATATTGTACGCCGGTACTTCACAGCTTTCTTAGTTTGGGTTCAGGATAGCTGTTGGCTTTGGGGCCTTCTTGCAATATGGAAGTGGGCTATATCGCCCATAGTGAAACATAGAATGAAGTCAGAAAAAGAACGTTAGATTACTTAACAGAACCCCAGTGGTTCTTTATAACGGAGTGGTGTTTCATCAACGCTTCCCTCCTTGCATGGTCTTGAAAAGAAACAGACCTAAAATGAGTAGGACGTGGTTGGTTGACTGTGGCGTCACGATAGGGGCGGAGCCCTGAGCACAGCTCAACTGGTTCGTCTTTGATAGACGCAACGTCATTGGAACTTTCATAGAAGGTCACGCTGGAGCACTTCCCCATAATGAAATACCTCACTTATCAAAAAGGAATTATCTGGAGGAGCAGTGCGGTTTTTGTCCTGGTTGTGGAACACTGGACCAGCTCTACCCTCTCAGCAGAGTCCTGGAGGGTGCGTGGGAGTTGGCCCAGTCTACATGTGCTTTGTGGACTTTGAGAAGGTGTTCGACCGCATCCCTCAGGGAACCCTGTGGGAGGGTACTCTAGGAGTATGGGGTACCAGGCCCTTTGATACAGGCTGTTAGGTCCCTGTATGACCGGTGTCAGAGCCTGGTCCGCATTGCCGGCAGTAAGTTGGGCTCATTCCCGGTGAGAGTTGGACTCTGCCAAGGTTGCCCTTTGTCACGATTCTGTTCATAACTTTTATGGACATAATTTCTAGGCACAGCCAAGGGGTGTTGAGGGGATCCATTTTGGTGGCCTTAGGATTGAGTCTCTGCTTTTTGCAGATGATGTGGTCCTATTGGCTTCATCAGGTTGTGATCTACAGCTTTCGCTGGAGTGGTTCGCAGCAGAGTGTGACACAGCCAGGATGAAGATCAGTTCCTCCAAATTCGTAGCCATGGTCTTGAGCCGGAAAAGGGTAGAGTGCCCTCTCTGGGTCAGGGAGGAGGTCCTGCCCCAAGTGGAGGAGTTCAAGTATCTTGGGGTCTTGTTCCTGAATGAGGGAAAAATGGGGTGCGAGATAGATAGGCGGCTAGGTGCAGCATCTGCAGTGAAGCGGGCGCTGTACAGGTCTGTCGTGGTGAAGAGAGAGCCGAGTCCAAAGGTGAAGCTCTCAATTTACCGATCAATCTATGTTCCTATCCTCATCTATGGTCATGAGCTTTGGGTTGAGACCGAAAGAACGAAATCTCGGATACAAGCGGCTGAAATGAATATTCTCCGCAGGGTGTCTGGGCTCTCCTTTAGAGATAGGGTGAGAAGCTTGGTCATCCGGGAGGGTCTCAGTAGAGCTGCTGCTTCTCCACTTCGAGAGGAGCCAGTTGATGTGGCTGGTTAAGATGCCTCCTGGACGCCTCCCTGGTGAGGTGTTCCGGACACGTTCCACCGGGAGGAGACCCAGAGGAAGACCCAGGACATGCTGGAGGGACTATGTTTCTCAGCTGGCCTGGGAACGCATTGGGATTCCCCCAGAGGAGCTGGCCCAAGTGGCTGGGGAGAGGGAAGTCTGGGCCTCCCTACTTAAGCTGCTACCCCCGCGACCCGACCCCGGATAAGCGGAAGAAAATGGATGGATGGATGTTATCAAAGAACCAGGGATACGTTAAGTAACCCAATGTTTTGTTCTTACAAAGTCAACACACACAAAATCGTTTTTTCTGATTTGTTTAAATTGAGAGATTTCAGTTTCTGAAGGTTATGAAGAGATTTCAGTGTGCATATGCACTGGCTCGAAAGAAACGCGTTGCTACTTCAGTATTTGTAACTGTTGATTTTGTCTTTAAAAAGGATTTTAATTCCTCTGTTGAATTTTAACTGAAAAGTCTCTCTGAAAAAAGTATGTTTGGTTTGACATCAGTTTGCTGTTTACTCTAAACACAAATGTGTCATAAGGACATGTGATTTGAGTGTACATAGAATTAAAATTGGCTCAATATTCATAAAAAATTGGATTCAAATGTCTCAGTACGGTCTTCTTGCAGCTTTCCTTCTTCAGAAGTTGCCTCAGTCAGTCATCCTCAATCTCACCCTGTCCTCTGCATCCTCCATCCTCACTACAACTACCTCCATGTCCTCTCTCCATGTAGATTTATAGGCAGTGTTGTGTTTTATAAAGTCAGTTGGCTGTCAGCCATCTTAAAATCTAATGGCTCCAAAGGTTAAGCAGTTGTAGAGGTACAACCAGTGATTTCCCAAAAATTCAATAAAAATTGACTTATGAGAGATTAAAACATTTTTGCCTTTCAGTGAAGGGTGACAATTAGATCAGATTACTTACAAAAAATATAAATGTCATCCGACTAACTTTACCTTTCTTGTGTCTCCAATTTAATGTCTGACTTGAGTTTCTTAAATAAAACAAAAGTATGTAAAAAAGTCTAGAAGCAACACTTGAGTGGTTAAATTGTGTTTTAAATGCTGATAAAGGGTTGCACTTAAAATCACCATGACAACCTGCCTTGCTACTGAAACTCACAGCTGATTGCCATCTGCTAACCAACAGGTTCTTTCATGTTACACCCTGATAAACTCATTTTGAAAGGGAGGGGATATTTCTCCAATATTTGCACAGTCATAAAGAGTGTGATCAACTGCTCGGCACGTCTCTCAAACTTTGACCCCAAAGAACATTGTCCTACATTTTTTTTAAATCTGACTTTAATCATAATTTCATGCAGAACTTGATGACAAGCTGTTGAGGTAACACACTTTATCAATGCAGGAACATGCACGTCATCCATTCATTACAAAATTAAAAAAAAACATTTCTAATGATTAGTGGAAAAACATTGTTGCACCTTTGGTTTAAACAGTAAATGCAGTTATGTTGGGACACAAAATCCACCGACTCCACTAAAGAGTGATCTGTGGATGTTCCTAACAAAGGCTTTGTCCGTTCTTCTGTGCTGCAGCAGCTTGTATTTTAAGTTAAAGTTGAACATTTGCTACAAAACAATGTCAAAATCATTCATCAGTGCATTAGTTAAGTGGATGTATGTCAACACTAATTGTTTAGTATCAAACTTAAACTGGTGATTAATTCATATAATTTTATTCCTTTTTTTCTCACTTAAAAAAAAAAAATATTCCTACAATACAGGTCCTTCTCAAAAAATTAGCATATTGTGATAAAGGTAATTATTTTCCATAATGTAATGATAAAAATGAAACTTTCATATA
>NC_056518.1:12172852-12202810 GCF_014905685.2 Nematolebias whitei | reverse complement strand
CCCCCCCCCCCCCCCCACACACACACACACTAATAAATCTCAGATTAATTCTGGGGGGCAAAAGAAGGAATTTTTGTGTATGTATATACTGTTTATCCCCCACAAAACATGCTTTCATGAGAGAAATACAAGAGGCATGTATGAGGAAGAAGGCTGAAAGATAGGGAGAGTGTGTAGTCCTTTCATCATCAGAATTTCCATCCTGCCCTAAAACCAACACAGATCTCGACCGCACAACCCCAATGAGGTACAGTAGTCCCTCGCTACTTTGTGGTTCGCTATATCGTGGATTTTCAAAGTAAGACTGGACATGACACAACTGGCTGAATGATGGATGAGCCATGGATTGTTTATTCAAAATAAAATTTAAATGATTTAGCACCATGCGTGCAGCCCACAAGTGTAAGGGGAAGCTCCCTCCTGCAGCTGATCAGCTGATTTCCTTCTCTGCCGCACACACACACACACCTCCTGCTGCATCGGCTTTGTGAAGGGTTCAACTTTAGATGCACTGATAGACTTTAGTCTTCCAACTTAAAATTCAAAGTTTGTCACATTGTAAAATCATAATCACAAATTATAAGCCTTAAAATTTATATTTTTTAATAACTTTTATGTTCAGTTGTTGAAGTGTAATTGATAAAGACGTACGCACATTTCTGCTCCGTGTTGCAGAGCTGAAGCTGTGTGACATCCCTTTGGTGTCCTGCTGCACTTCTCTACCATTTAAATTTAAATACTGTAATATTTTAAACAAATCCAAGCTGCATGGATTGTTTATTTAAAATGTTACAGTATTTAAATTTACATAGTTTGTTTAAGGAGCTTCTCATTTTGGCTTTTCCCCTCTTCGGGGTCTCCAAAGCAAGTCCTCCTCCTCCATCTCTGTCCTCACTCCAACTACCTCCATGTTCTCTCCAACTGCATCCATATATCTCCTCTTGTCTTTTTCCTGGCAGCTGCATTTCCAACATCCTACCAATATACCCACTGTCCCTCCTCTGGACATGTCCAAACCACTGTCCCTCCTCTGGACATGTCCAAACCATCTCAGTCTGGTCTCTAACTTTAGCTCCCAGTTGTTCAACCTGTGCTGTACCTCTGATGAACTCATTCCTAATCTTATCCATCCTTGTCACTCCTAAGAAGAACCTCAACATCTTCATTTCTGCTACTTCCAGTTCTGTCTCCTGTCTTTTTGTCCACGTCTCTGTCCAGACCATACAACATAGCAGGTCTCACCACTGTCTTGTAAACTTTTCCTTTGACCTTTGCTGACACCATTTTGTTGCAAATCACTCCTGAAACTTCTCTCCATCCACTCCATCCTGCCTGGACTCTCTTCTTCACTTCTTTACCACATTCCCCATTTTCCTGGACAGTGGACCCCAAGTACTTGAAGTCCTGCACCTTTGTGACCTCTGCTCCTTGTAGCCTCACTGTTCCACCTCCTCCCTCTTATTCACACATGTACTCAGTCTTACTACGGCTGACTTTCATTTCTCTTCTTTCAAGTGCATACCTCCACCTCTCCAAGTTCTATTCCACCTGTTCCTTGTTCTCACCACACATCACAATGTCATCTACAAACATTATAGTCCACGGGGATTCCTGCCTGACCTCATCTGTTAGTCGGTCCATCACCAGAGCAAACAAGAAGGGGCTCAGAGCCGATCCTTGATGCACTCCCACCTCCACATTGAAGCTATCTGTCACTCCTACAGCACATCTCACCACTGTCCTGCTGTCCTCAAACATGTCAGTTTTTGTCATTCGCACCACATGCGGTACATGTGGTGGAATGAAATTGTGTACACAGGGTCCCGGTTACATCCAACAGTAAAAAGTAAAAACAGTTAAGTTTTTAAGATATGAACCAAGAAAAAGGTTAACTGAAAATATGCTAAGCACTACTAGTACAAAACAATGCGCCAAACAGCAGTACGAACATGAGTGTGTGAGCAGATGAGCACGGATGAACACAGCAACATGAAATAGATCATCAGCAGCATGATATGATTTTTCCCAGTGATTATCCTGTACCAGTCTAACATACTTCTCTGCCACTCCAGATTTCCTCATGCAGTACCACACCTCCTCCGTCAGCACTCTGTCATACGCTTTTTATAAATCCACAAAGACACAATGAAATCCTTTCTGACCCTCTCTGAACTTCAGCATTCTTCCTGTAGTCCACCTGCAGCTCTTTAGTTTTTCCAGCGTTAAGATGCAGGTGGTTCTGTCCACACCATTCCACAAAGCTGTCCACCACATCTCTGTATTCAGCTTCCTGGTCACCAGTGATGCAGCCCACAATGGCAGAGTCATCCGAGAACTTCTGCAGATGCAGGATTGTGAGTTGTACCTGAAGTCCGAGGTGTAGAGTGTGAACAGAGACTGTGAGAGGACCGTGCCCTGAGGAGCCCCTGTTCTGCTCAGTATGATGTCCGAGGTGGTGCTCTGCAGCCTCACATACTGTGGTCGACCTGTGAGGTAGTCTCTGATCCAGGTGACCAGCGAGTCATTCACCTGCATGTCCAGGAGCTTACTGCAGAGTAGAGCAGGTCTTATGGTGTTAAAAGCACTGGAGAAGTCAAAGAACATGACTCTACAGTGCTACCTGTCCTGTCCAGATGCGTGTAGGCTCTGTGCAGAAGGTAGATGATGGCGTCATCAACTCCAATGTGTAGATGGTATGTGAACTAAAGGGGGTCCAGGTATGGTTCCACCACTGATCTTATTTGCGCAAGAACCAGCCTCTAGGTTATTAGCGAGTTATTATTATTCTTTTAATAAAACTGAACAATTGCAAGTGTCAATACACTGAACATACGAGTGTCTTTATGCTTGTTTTGCTCTGAATTACTGTAGACATGGTAGCATGAAACGGTCTCTAGCCATTGAGAATTTCTAGAGTTAATTACACAGCAAGCAGATATGCAAATTGTTTTAACTGTAATTTAAATAGAAAAAATGTTCAGAATTTTTTTTCCATCCACTGTTTTATCGGCACCAATTAAAAATAATCTTTCCATCGTTTATCAATTTTTATCCGTTTATGTTTTGAGGGCATAGTTCACATTATGCATCGGCAGACTTTCATTAGTGAAGACGTATTTTCCACTATAACACCCTATGTTGACCGTCTCTTGATTCTGCCTGCGTAACTTTTTTTCTTTTATAAAAATCTGTAGTGACTTTGAAAATGAACATTTTTGCAAACAACCTAAAAAACACACTTTTTTTTAGTTTTGTACAAAGCATTTGATGCTCTATGCAAAATATTCAGAGGCACCCCTTGATCATTTCTTCCTTCCATGGTCTAGGCACACTGAAATTTAAAGAGAATCATAAAACTTAGTACATTTTAGTTTGGGGTAAGTCGTACCATTTTCAAGGTTTTATTCACCAAGAGTCATGCAGTAATGAACTAACTAGTACTGCAGCTAAAACATTAATTTACATGGAATATGTAGAAAAAGACAAACCTGATTTATGTTTGATAACTACAAAACACACTGCTATCAAGTAAATAAACAAACCTTACCAAATCTATTACTAAAATTGTTAGTGTTATTATCATGTGAACTAAACAATAATTGAGTGAATCATAGGATTTGCAACTTTGAAGCATTTTAAATGACACGTGTAGCAACCATGCCCGGAAGTGTTGCCAGGTATAGAATTAATTATCTTATCTCAGTTTCAGGGTTTATCCAATAGACAACTCAGTTTTTTTTTAATTTACAAAAATAAATATAGAATAGTTTGGGCATTTCAGTGCATTCAAATTTTAAATATAAATTTTTCCCATTTAAAAACACCCACATAATCAGACAGTTCGCTGCTCTTCTGGACACATTCTCCAATCACAACGGACGTCATCTTACAGCCCCGCCCCGACACACCCACCCTGTTGGCTGTGAAAGTGCTCCCACTCCTCGGCTGAGCAACAAAGAGCACCCACACTCAGCTCATACAATAGTTTAGATTAAAATACCACAACGTTAAAGCAACATTACACAATTCTGCCATTTCCTGTTTGACAACCGAGCTCTGACTCTCCAGTACAAAAGATGGGGCAATGTGTTCTGTAAAGTCGACTGGTGCAATATGGTCACTGTAATAAAGTTCTTGGTTTTTTTTTACCATGGTCTCAGTTCTCTAAAAAGTGTTCTTTCAGCCACAGGAAGGTCAGTTTCTGTGTAGGAGATGTTTAACTTCAGGTTTAAGAAAAGAATGAGTCAAATGTTTACCTTCACATTAATCTTTGACCCTGGAGCACATTGTGCTGCATGTTTTACCAGATGTATCACGTTCTTGCAGAACTTCATGACACACTGTTGAGGTAACTCATTTGTTTCGGTGCAGACATGTTGGAAAAATGCACATCATCCTACCAATACCAAAAAAATAGTATCAATCAATAAACCCTAAAAGAACAACTTGTCAAGTAACTATGCAAAAAGTTTGCAAAGACATAACTGCAGATTATCTCTTTAAAAAATGTGTTTAAGTTTAAAATCAAGTATATGGGAAGTTCTCAATAATGAAAAGTGATGAAAAAACTTTTAAAGCCTAAAATATATTGAGAATACAGTACATACATAAGAGTCCAGGGGGAAAATAAGACATTTGTTAGCCTGTTTGTATATATTTTTTAAGCTTTATATTAACTTACTGAAGCTGCAGGTGTTCAGTGATCCTTTGGTTGGTTGTATTTAAAAAAATAAAAAATAAAATATAGATTTTCTCCTTTCTCCTTCACCCACTTCAATTAAAAAAGATATATATATCAGTCAATGTTTTCTTGATGGTAGTCCTAATGTCGGTGCTCTGGTTTAAAACTCCTCAGAAGCTGCTTTCCTTTATGCAAAAAAAAAAAAAAAACCTCCCTATGGAAATCCTTGTCAGGATAAAATAACAAGTACAAGCTCAGTCCAACCTCGTTGTCACAACCCCTCCACAGGTCTGTGGAAACAACAACCAATAGGCTCAAAGCTTCATTTCTCCCCACCCTCATTTTTCTGCAATGTGTGAAAATGTCCACATTTTCACAACTAAACAGGACGTAAAGTTTTACTGGACTCTTAATTTTATCAACTTGAACATTTATTCCTTAAAGACTTCTCTCTCCTGCTCCAGCCAACAGTTGGAGAATCATCCAAATGCTTTACAAAGTCAATAAAAACAACTCCCTCTGCCAAGACATGAATTAGACAAAGCAGAAAGCTGCAGTGAAGAGAACCAAACTGCTGTCACAAGACCAATTCTTGCCAGAAAAAAAAAAAAAAAAAGTATATATATATATATATATATATATATATATAAAATTATTATAAATAAATAGATCAGATCATGGAAGGAGAGATTAGTGTAACACCTGTATTTCATTGTTGCGTATCAGACGGTGAGATGCTCTAAAAAGACACTGAGGACATCTAGAGGGAATGAGAGTGAACTGAAGTTACAAACCAGAGAAAATGATCAATGATCTTAAAGGGATCCAGAATGAAAAGGAGCACATCCCTTTATGTATTTGATAGCAGAACAATAATTTTAACTTTTCATGAACAGAAAAATTGACACTTTTCTTGAAATCGCATGGTGTTTTTGCTTCAATATATTTCTCATGGGAGGCCCAGGTTATTTAAACTTTGTGCTTTACCATTTTTACCATGTAAAATAGCCAACCACGTCTCTAAATTGCTGGGAAGTTTGGTAGATGTAAGTAATTTTCTTATGGTTTTTGTAGTTGTTTTACCTGAGTCAGATGTACTTCAGTTAGATGGTTCTGCTCTGTGGATGACTTCAGGGATTGCTTTGCTCCTGTAGTTTCTCTACACGACTCAGCTGCTTCTCATCTGCCCAAATTACTCACACCTGTTTCTTGTTCCATTAACCAGCCCTTCCTGCCAAATGATCATTTAATTTTAATTGTTCTGTTTCTTAACAGTTTGATGTTTAGTTAATTGCTTTTTCTCTATAGTTCCACATTGTTCTCTTTGTTATACAAGTTGTTTTCTATTGATTCCACATCAGTCTTTTGTTTATTGAAGTTTTATGTTCTACTTAACTTTTTTTCTTCTTGTCTTTTTATGGCGGTTGGCAAACAACTTTTAGGTGCATTACCGCCACCTTCTGGATTGGAGTATGGACAAGATGCTATACCACTCTACACTATTTTACACAATATATCCTTTCTAAATTACATGTTCTTCTCAAATATGCTGGTAAAAATTTTATCCCCTGATGGTCTTTGCAGCAATTCCTTTATCTCTAACTTACTTTTATTTTTATGTACGTCAATACCTCTCTTTCCTTTGTATATTATTTGCATTCTACAAAACGGATTCCAAAAAAGTTGGGACACTAAACAAATTGTGACTAAAAACTGAATGCAATGATGTGGAGGTGCCAACATCTAATATTTTATTCAGAATAGAACACAAATCACAGATCAAAAGTTTAAACTGAGAGAATGTATCATTTTAAGGGAAAAATCTGTTGTTTCCAAATTTCATGGCATCAACAAATCCCAAAAAAGTTGGGACAAGTCCATTTTTACCACTGTGTGGCATCCCCCCTTCTTCTTACAACACTCAACAGACGTCTGGGGACAGAGGAGACCAGTTTCTCAAGTTTAGAAATAGGAATGCTCTCCCATTCATGTCTAATACAGGCCTCTAACTGTTCAATCGTCTTGGGCCTTCTTTGTTGCACCTTCCTCGTTATGATGTGCCAAATGTTCTCTATAGGTGAAAGATCTGGACTGCAGGCTGGCCATTTCAGTACCCGGATCCTTCTCCTACGTAGCCATGATGTTGTGATTGCTGCAGAATGTGGTCTGGCATTATCGTGTTGAAAAATGCAGGGTCTTCCCTGAAAGAGATGACGTCTAGATGGGAGCATATGTTGTTCTAGAACCTGAACATAGTTCTCTGCATTAATGGTGCCTTTCCAGACATACTAGCTGCCCATGCCACAAGCGCTCATGCAACCCCATACCATCAGTGATGCAGGCTTCTGAACGGAGCGTTGATAACAACTTGGGCTATCCTTTTCCTCTCTGGTCCGGATGACATGGCGTCCCAGTGTTCCATAAAGAACTTCAAACCGTGACTCATCTGACCACAGAACAGTCTTCCATTTTGCCACACTCCATTTTAAATGACCCCTGGCCCAGTGCAAACGTCTGAGCTTGTGGAGCTTGCTTAGAAATGGCTTCCTCTTTGCACTGTAGAGTTTCAGCTGGCAACGGCGGATGGCACGGTGGATTGTGTTCACTGACAATGCTTTCTGGAAGTATTCCTGAGCCCATTCTGTTATTTCCTTGACAGTGGCTTTCCTGTTTGAGGTGCAGTGACTTTTAAGGGCCCGGAGATCACGAGCATCCAGTAGAGTTTTACGGCACTGACCCTTACGCACAGCGATTGTTCCAGATTCTCTGAATCTTTTGATGTTATGCACGGTTGATGATGATAACTTAAAAGTCTTTGCTATTTTACTCTGGGTAACACCATTCTGGTATTGCTGCACTATCTTTCTGTGCAACAATGGTGGAATTGGTGATCCTCTTACCATCTTGGCTTCTGAGACACTGACACGCTGAGAAGCTCTTTTTGTACCCAATCATGTTGTCAATTGACCCAATTAGTGTTAGTTGGTCTTCCAGCTGTTTGTTATATGCTCAATTTCCTTTTTCCAGCCACTTATTGCTACTTGTCCCAACTTTTTTGGGATTTGTTGACACTGAAATTTTGAATCAACATATTTTTCCTTTAAAATGTTACATTTACTCAGATTAAACTTTTGATCTGTCATCTATTACGAATAAAATATTGACATTTGCCATCTCCACATCATTGCATTCAGTTTTTATTCACAATTTGTTTAGTGTCCCAACTTTTTTGGAATCCGGTTTGTAAGAAAATATGTTTTGTTTCCAATTGTCCACAATGATCACAACAGCCCGTAACATATTTATTGATTATTTTCAGTGTGCTGTTTAATCCCGTGTGACCAAATCTCATCCTTTAATAATATCTTCTTTTTTGTTCTATTACATTTCCTGAATTCCCCCACCTTTCTTTGATTATAATAAAATCTAGCATTGTCTCCATTATCCCAATGCTCTTGCCATTTCTTCTTAATATACAACTATTATAGTCTTAACCTCGTTTCTACTTATTTTAATGTTTAAATCCACACAAAAAAAATTCTTGTAGTACTTTTAGCAAAACGGTTAGCCAACTCATTTCTTCTTATTCCGATGTGTGCAGGAATCCATATTAGTTTAACCTCTGACCCATATTTATTAATCCTGAAAAATTAGTTGAGCTATTTCCAGTATAATATCTCGTCTTGTATCTGAATGTACCTCCTGAATACTTATTAATGCACCACTTGAATCTGAACAAACTAAAACCTTTTTTCCTCTAATTTCTTCAACCCACTCGAAAGCCATAAATATTGCCAATAATTCCACGGTATATACTGTTGAATTGTCAGTTATTCTTTTTTTTTTTTCATAATATTTATTTCTGGAATTACCAAAGATATACCAGTTCTGCTATTTAACATTTTAGATGCATCAGTACAAATCTTGATATATTCTGAGTATTCCCTTCCTATATATCTTTCCACCTCAATATTTTCTAATTCTCTCCCTCGTTTCAATAAATTTAAATCAACTTTGATTTGTCCAAGGACCCATGGTGGAACAACAGGAATAGCAACTGCAGGACTAATATGAAAAATATTTATTCCTATATATTTAGTTTGATTCAGGACTATCCAACCATCCATCCATCCATCCATCCATCCATCCATCCATTCATTCATTATCTTTACCCGCTTATTCCATTTTGGGTCACGGGGGTCACTGGTGCCCATGTCCAGCAATCACTGTGCGAGGGGTGTGGTACACCATGGACGGGTCGCAAGTCCATCACAGGGCCACATAGAGACAAACGAGACAAACAACCATTCACTCTCTCATTCACCTAGGGACAATTTAGAGTTACCAATCAGCCTAACATGCATGTTTTTGGTCTGTGGGAGGAAACTGGAGTACCTGGAGAAAACCCACGCATGCACAGAGAGAACATACAAACTCCACCCAGAATGGCCCCTGGACCGGGGTTTGAACCAAGGACCTGCTCGCTGAGCGGCAGCAGCTCTACCAGTTGCGCCACCGTGCTGCCCTGATCTAAACTTTAAACCTTCCAATTCCCAAAAGATCTGAGGTACACCTTTGAAACCATTCAGAAGATTTTTATGGGGCTTGGGATAAATCCCTCTACAAGGGTCAGATCCCTCAAAAACAGACTTCTTAAGTGAATCCAGCAAGAGAGCTGATGGGATTTGGTTTACATTCACATTTTTTCCCTTTTTTTTTGGTGGTGTGGGGGGGATTATCTTTAATGTGGGTATTCTCAAGTATAGAGTTCTCTTATTCTTTGACAGTTTAAAGGTGTTTATACAGAAGAAACAACAGTTTCCTTGGATCGTCATGCTTTAATGTAAACTATAGTAGGAACTCCAGTTTGAACTGGACTTAATGTTTTAGTTTCAGTAGGTCTATCCCTTTAGATGACTTGCAAGTGTTGCTTGAGTGTTCATATTAACATCTTTATATCACTAATCATGAACCTCAGAAGTAGGTTTTGTAGAAGTTGTGTCAAAAGGTTCTGTATCTTTCAACCCAATACTCATCTCAAGTTCCACGGAGAAGTGATCTTGTACTTTGACCATTTCCTGGGCCTTCCCCTGTCTCAGTTTTGTTGAGCAGTTTCATATCAAACTGGTTTTGTACCCGTTTAGGTCAGGTTTATGCTCCATATTGTTTTCATTGTGTTTACTGAACATCCTAAAAATCTCATTCAGAAAACAAGGAGTGTGACAAAAGATAAAAAACAGTTTGAATGTAGATGCTGCTTTGGTGATAATTTTCTGCTCTTCGCTCATTAGGAACCAGTACTTACTGTAGGTGTATCATTTTAAAGAGGTCAGTAATTTCAGCCACAAAAAGTTTAATTATTTTTTGTAATAAGTAAATCTTTTGAGTAATTATGAAGAACAAATTGGTGTGTTGGGAATTCCATGATGATCCATTAGGAATTTAAAAAAAAAGTAAATACAACTTACTTTTGACTTGGCAAATGTCATGATTCACAGTTGTACTTATGTAAAATTTTAAGTACTTCGTTAAGTAGAGTGGAGAAAGAAAAATAATGTTGCTGCAATGTTAGAATTAAAGTTACTACAACTCAAGTTGAGAGTAATCAGGATTTATAGTTGTCAGAATCTGTAATTGTAGGTATCTGCAAACTGTAATAGAGTTAAATATGAAATTCATAGTTTGTACAAACTTTTAAGTTACTGCTACTTTCATCATGTGAATTAGAAAACTCAGGATTCAAAGTTCTTACAACCCAAAAGCAAGTCTCTACAACTTTTGGTTGAGTTACAAAAAAACGTAGAAATCAAAGTTTGGCAAACTTAAAAGCAAAACTTAAATAGTTAAGTTGAAGTCCAAAACTTAGAAATGCCCTGAAGTTTGTTGCCTTAGAATTTTGAGTTCTGCCAACTTCTTATTTTTTTTACAGTGCAGAGAGGTTCCTACACCTTTTTTGTTGATGCAGTTAAAAAAAAAAAAAAAAAAAAAAAAAAAAAAAAGACATGTGCCTTCCTTAAAACGTGAGCAGTGATTACATGCGACATGTGACTTCTCTGCTTTGTTTTCTTTACCTGGGCCAGATATCTATAATGTGACACTGTTATGACTAAATGTACCATTATGCCCTTGCAAGTTAAAAATTACTACAATAGATCAACTTAAGACACAAACCTTCAAATGTAATGAGAAGCCAAAATGTGTTTTAAAAGCCTCCATAGAGGAGGCACATTTTTTTAATAGAGGACCTGGTGCCAGTTTAACACTGTTGGTTCTTCCCATAAATCCTCTTCAATTCTTTGACATCATCATCCCCACTCTCTTCAGCACCTTGTCCACATTAGGAATCAGTTTTTCATGGAAGTCCCACAGACGTTTGTCTTCATGATGCAGCTCCAGAGGTATGGTCCCGCCCAAACAAACGTGAATGATCCGGCTGACTTCTGATGGAACTATATATTGTTCTCCAAAATTCTTAATTACTTCATGCACTGAGGTCTGCTCCACCATCCTGTGATGCAGGCACACAGAAGAGAGTTGAAATAATGCCTGCCTTTCCCCTTTTGGCAGAAGGCAATAATTCAAATAGACCACTAAATAGGGGTTTCAGCTTACCTTGGTTGAACAATCAACTTGTAACGATGAAATCTATGTCTGTCAGGATCTTCTCGGTAAATGTGCTCCAGAATATTAACTCCTGGCACCCCGCTCCATTGAGGAAGATGAAACCTTCCACTTGGCTCGAAGTGCTCCTTGGGAAAGATATGAGTCTCAATGCTATACACACCAACCTGAAGAAAGAAAATTTGTTAAGAAAATAAAGTGTATATTTAAAATATGCATGACAGGAACAACCTACATTTGGATGTTGTTTTTGCAGTGTGTCCATCAGAGACATCAGGTTGTTGTGTTGATATGGCATGATGATCTCATCCATGTCATTTAACAGGATGTAGCGCGAACGCTCCATGTATCTGTAAATGCACTCGTTGAGTGTGGCGAGCTGGCCAAAGTAGTGTATATCACCTCCATGTTCTGCATAAAGCCAACCACGAGATGGAATCAGGTGTTTGTCGATGGGCCAGGGAACTATTTCCAGAAATCCTTCTTGGGTGTAACTCTGCAGAAGACGGTCAAGATCTGGGCCACAGCTGGTGTTGTAGATTACCACTCTGTTTACGCCAAGCAACCTTGAAAAAAAAAAAAAAAAAAAAAAGAAAATCTGAAAATCTGATTCCTCTTCATTGTTACAAATTATGTTTTAGTTTTTCATAATTTCTTTGGCACATCATTTGGTGGTAGCTTTTACTTCTCATTATGAGAAGGATCGCACTTGGAGAAGAGCGATTGGGAAGAATGGCCTCCTCAAAATGAACCAGAGTAAAGTGTTTTGTTATTAGAGTTCTGTGCTAAGTGTGAGATGTCCATATTAAACATGTTCAGTGTGGTTAATACACGTTTTTGGAACCAGACTATCGTAGGCCAAAGATTGATGACTGATTTTGAATGGTTTCCACAGACCTTAGACTTTCTATCTTCACCAATTCAGTAAAGGGACTAGCAGAGTTGACAACAGTTCAACTCGGTGGCAAGTTGGATTTAGTGGTGAAGGAGACCATTATTCTACTGGGGACATCAATGCCCACATGTGTGGTGACGGATTATAAAGGGGAGATGCATGTTTGGGAGGAACTGCATCTCTGATCTGAACCTAAGCAATGTTTTGTTGTTGGACTTCTGTTCTAGTCATGGTTTGTCCACCACAAACATCATATTAGGACAAAAGTGTCTATAAGTACACATGGAACCAGGACACTAGACCACAGATCGATGATATACTTCAGAAGCTTCACTTTGCACAAATGTAATAATTTGGTTTAGTGTGTAGATTTACTGACCTGTACATTTCCAGACTTTGTGTATACTGAAGCACATTGTTGTATTCTCCAAACAGACTGGAAATGCAGACTGTGAAGTTCATCTTTTTAATTTTTTCGTTGGTTTTCTTGTTTCTTATAGGAATCCAAGTGAGAGTAGGTTCATTTTCCACAATGGGCTCCGTCAGAAGAGTCACATGTGTAGCATCACAGTTTGGGGGAATTTGACACATGATGTCTGTAGCAGCAAAGGGAAAATCAAAGTGGTCTGTGTGTACTAAAACATTTGTTGGAGTGGTTTCACCTAAATGTCCAACACAGCAGAAAAGGCAGTGGAGTGGCTGGATGGAGTCTCTTTCAAACATGCCAATGATGCGTATGTCGAAACCAGGCACTCTTTGATCCATGAAGGCCGAGACCAGTAAATGTTTAGTATTTTTGAGAGGAGTGATGGTCTGGTCAGAGATTTTTGATGGGCAAACTAGTGAAGGCCCATGAGGTGTCAGGCTTGACCCATCTGCTTTGGGTGATGTCACATTAAAGATGAGTAGACAGATTAATATGGAGATGGTTATAATAATGAAGACCTTCTTTATTAAGTAATTTGTCTTTCCCATTGCAGAATCCCAACCTGAAGGAAAAAAAAAAACACAAAACAAAACACAGAAAGACATATATTAGATAGATAATCCAATGTCACAAAACCTGGAGCATACAGTCAGTTCAATATTATTAAAATAAAATTTACAATTTTAAACTTAGCAATTAGTATAGTCTAAATTGAACTTACACTTTTGTTGCATTTGTTACACACAAAATTGTTCACATTTGTAATTTTTTGATATAATATTGACACATTGATAAACTTTAAACTCCCCATCAGTTACAACTAATGAGGCCTCCCAGATGATAATTCAATATTTTTCAGAAACTTAGAATGGAGGTCAAGTCAATTCTCTACAATTACTTTTTTTAACATGACATGACTGGTGAAGAATCCACAGTAACGACAAATGTTGACATTTGTCAACATATTAATTAAAAAAAGATGTGAAAGCAGTAGAAAATTGAAATTGACAAACATAGTATTACAGCTTGGACAGTCGGCAAACTAGGTCTGTCTCTGCCAACAGCAAACAGTTCTTTGTCATTTCTATTATTGCAGGACACAAGATTACGCTCTGAAACCAGCCACTGTACTGATACAACCAGTGTATCTCGTGTGCCGGTCCCAAGCCTGGGTAAATGGTGAGGGTTGTGTCAGGAATGCCATCCGATGTAAAACACTTTTGCCAAAACAATAATGCGAGTTCATCAAAGCAAAACCATACTGGATCGGTCGAGGCCCGGGATAACAACGACCGTCGCCGGTGCTGTTGACAAACAGGGTGCCAGCAGAAATTGTGTTACTGTTAGTCGAAGACCACGAGGAGGGAAACATGTCAGGACAGAGGGAGAATAGGAAAGGGAAGAATGTAGGACTGAGGGTTGCAACTCTAAATGTGGGGACAATGACAGGAAAATGTAGAGAGCTGGCTGACATGATGCAGAGAAAAAAGATAGATGTTTTATGTGTCCAAGAAACCAAGTGGAAGAGCAGCAAGGCTTGCAGAATTGGAGCAGGGTTCAAACAGTTTTACCATGGTGTGGATAGAAAGAGAAATTGAGTAGGGGTGGTCCTGAAGGAGAAGTTGGTAAAGAATGTAGTAGAGGTGAGAAGCGTGTCAGATAGGGTGATGTGCCTGAAGGTAGAAGGAGAAGGTCTGATGCTAAACATCGTCAATGCTTATGCTCCACAGGTTGGATGTGATTAGGAGGAGAAAGATACATTTTGGAAAGATCTGGATGAAGTGATAGAGTATTCCCAGGGAGGAGAGAGTGGTGATCGGAGCAGACCTGAATGGACATGTTGGTGAAGGAAACGGAGGAAATGAGGAAGTGATGGGTAGGTTTGGTGTCAAGGAAAGAAACCAGGAAGGACAGATGGTGGTATATTTTGCCAAGAGAATGGAATGGCTATAGTCAACCCATTTCCAAAAGAGGGAAGAACATAGAGTGACCTTTAAGAGTGGAGGAAGGAGTACGCAGGTCGACTACATTCTGTGTAGAAGAGGAAACCTGAGGGAGATTGGGGACTGTAAGGTCATGGCAGGGGAGAGAGTGGCCAGACAGCATCGGATGGTTGTGTGTAGAATGACTGTTGTGAAGAAGAGGGAAAAAAAAAAAAAAAAAAAAGAGTAAAATCGGAGAAGACCAAATGGTGGAAGCTGAAGAAGGAAGAATATTGTGAGAAATTCAGAGAGGAGCTGTTAAAGGCTCTGGGTAGTAAGAAAGAGCTTCCAAATGACTGGGCTACTACAACAACAGTAATTATAGAAACAGGTAGGAAGGTACTTGGTGTGTGTCATCTGGACAGAGAATGGATGATAAGGAAACCTGGTGGTGGAATAGTGAAGTGCAGGACACCGTTCAAAGAAAGATTAGGCAAGAAAAAATATGACAGTGAGAGGACCGAAGAGAGGAGACTGGAATATAAGGAGATGGGACGTAGAGCAAAGAGGAAAGTAGCTAAGGCAAAGCAGGACGTACGATGAGTTGTATGAGAGACTGGACACTAAAGAGGGCAACAAGGACTTATACAGATTGGCAAGACAGAGGGATCAGGCTGGAAAGGATGTGCAGCAGGTTAGGCTTATTAAAGATAGGAATGGTAATGTTCTACCAAGTGAGGAGAGTGTGACGGGAAGATGGAAGGAGTACTTTGAGGAGCTAATGAATGAAGAGAATGAAAGAGAAAGAATAGTAGAGGTCATAGAAACTGTGGACCAGGAAGTGGGAAAGATTAGTGAGGGTGAAGTCCGGAAAACTCTGAAAAGAATGAAGAAGGGGAAGGCAGTAGGACCTGATGACATAAGAGTGGAGGTTTGGAAATGTCTTGGAGAGATGGCAGTGAGGTTTTTGACTCAAATATTCAATGGCATATATGAGGGTGAGAAAATGCCTCAGGAACGAAGAAGTGCACTGGTGGCAAATTTTAAGAACAAGGGTGATGTACAAAGTTGTAGAAACTACAGAGGAATTAAGTTGATGAGCCATACGATGAAGATCTGGGAGAGAGTTGTGGAAGCAAGACTTGGTTGCTTTGAGAATGCTGATGGAGAAGTACAGAGAGGGTCAGAAAGAACTCTATTGTGTCTTTGTGGATTAAGAAAAAGCATATGACATGGTACCAAGAGAGGAGGTGTGGTATTGCATGAGGAAATCTGGAGTGGCAGAAAAGTATGTTAGACTGGTACAGGACATGTATGAGGACAGCAGGACAGTGGTGAGATGTGCTGTAGGAATGACAGATGGCTTCAAGGTGGAGGTGGGAGTGCATCAAGGATTGGCTCTGAGCCCCTTCTTGTTTGCTCTGGTGATGGACCGACTAACAGATGAGGTCAGGCAAGAATCCTTATGGACGATGATGTTTGCAGATGACATTGTGATCTGTGGTTGGAACAGGTGGAAGAGAACTTGAAGTGGAGGTATGCACTTGAAAGAAGAGGAATGAAAGTCAGCCGTAGTAAGACAGAGTACATGTGTGTAAATTAGAGGGAGGCCGGTGGAACAGTGAGGCTACAAGGAGAAGAGGTCACAAAGGTGCAGGACTTCAAGTACTTGGGATT
Source organism: Nematolebias whitei (assembly GCF_014905685.2). Classification (NCBI taxonomy): domain Eukaryota; kingdom Metazoa; phylum Chordata; class Actinopteri; order Cyprinodontiformes; family Rivulidae; genus Nematolebias; species Nematolebias whitei. Next base: position 12,186,587 of record NC_056518.1, on the reverse strand, counting down.
TACTGTCCAGGCAAATGGGGAATGTAGTAAAGAGGTGAAGAAGAGAGTCCAGGCAGGATGGAATTCATGGAGAAAAGTTTCAGGAGTGATTTGTGACAAAAAGGTGTCAGCAAAGGTCAAAGGAAAAGTTTACAAGACAGTGGTGAGACCAGCTATATTGTATGGTCTGGAGACAGTGGCATTGACAAAAAGACAGAAGAACTGGAAGTGGCAGAAATGAAGCTGTTGAGGTTCTCCTTAGGAGTGACAAGGCTTGATAAGATTAAGAATGAGATCAGAGGTACAGCACAGGTTGAACAACTGGGAGATAAAGTTAGGGAGGCCAGACTGAGATGGTTTGGACAGGTCATGAGGAGGGACCGTGGGTATATTGGTAGAAGGATGTTAGAAATGCAGCTGCCAGGAAAAAGACAGAGGAAGGCCAAAGGAGATATATGAGAGGGACATGAAGGTAGTTGGAGTGAGGACAGAGGATGCAGAGGACAGAGTGAGGTGGAGGAGGATGACTCGCTGTGGCAACCCCTGAAGAGGGAAAAGCCAAAAGAAGAAGACGACGACAAGATTATGCTCTGAAAAGACATCATGTTCACAGATGACCATGTTTTTAATATTCATTCAGACTCCCAGCAGCTTCTCCAAGTCCTTGTGAAAAAAATTTAAAAAATAAATTGACAGTCTTATATGCAATTTGACCCCAACAACAACACATTAAGCTTTTTTTTTTTACAGCAGACATTTTGACCTGAAGTAGAAGGATGGAGAGACATGCTTGGATGCAACTTACATATTTGTCACATTATTTGATAAGCATTGTCCACTGAAAATCTATAACTACAAAAAGTACAGAAGATGTCCTAGGATGACTGAAGGTTTACATAATGACCATCCATCCATCCATTTTCTTCCGCTTATCCGGGGTCGGGTCGCGGGGGTAGCAGCCTAAGTAGGGAGGCCCAGACTTCCCTCTCCCCAGCCACTTGGGCCAGCTCCTCCGGGGGAATCCCGAGGCGTTCCCAGGCCAGCCGAGAAACATAGTCCCTCCAGCGTGTCCTGGGTCTTCCTCTGGGCCTCCTTCCAGTGGGACGTGTCCGGAACACCTCACGAGGGAGGCGTCCAGAAGGCATCCTAAACAGATGCCCAAGCCACCTCAACTGGCTCCTCTCGACGTGGAGAAGCAGCGGCTCTACTCCGAGTTCCTCCCGGATGATCGAGCTTCTCACCCTGTCTCTAAGGGAGAGCCCAGACACCCTGCGGAGAAAACTCTTTTCGGCCACTTGTATCCGAGATCTCATTCTTTCGGTCACAACCCAAAGCTCGTGACCATAGATGAGGGTGGGAACGTAGATCGATCGGTAAATTGACAGCTTCGCCTTTTGACTCAGCTCTCTCTTCACCACGACAGACCTGTACAGCGCCCGCTTCACTGCAGACGCTGCACCTATCCGCCTATCGATCTCACGCTCCATTTTTCCCTCATTCGTGAACAAGACCCCAAGATACTTGAACTCCTCCACTTGGGGTAGGACCTCCTCCCTGACCCGGAGAGGGCACTCTACCCTTTTCCGGCTCAAGACCATGGCCTCGGATTTGGAGGAACTGATCTTCATCCCGGCCCTGTCGCATTCGGCTGCGAACCGCTCCAGCGAAAGCTGTAGATCATGATCTGATGAAGCCAATAAGACCACATCATCTGCAAAAAGCAGAGATGCAATCCTAAGGCCACCAAAATGGATCCCCTCAACACCTTGGCTGCACCTAGAAATTCTGTCCATAAAAGTTTTGAACAGAATCTGTGACAAAGGGCAACCTTGGCGGAGTCCAACTCTTACAGGGAACAATCCCGACTTACTGCCGGCGATGCGGACCAGGCTCTGGCACCGGTCATACAGGGACCTAACAGCCCGTATCAAAGGGCCCGGTACCCCATACTCCCAGAGTACCCCACACAGGGCCCCCCGAGGGACGCTGTCGAACGCCTTCTCCAAGTCCACAAAGCACATGCAGACTGGTTGGGCAAACTCCCACGCACCCTCCAGGACCCTGCTGAGAGTGTAGAGCTGGTCCAGTGTTCCACGGCCAGGACGAAAACCGCACTGCTCCTCCTGAATCTGAGGTTTGACTATCCGATGGACCCTCCTCTCCAGAGCCCCGAAAAGACCTTACCAGGGAGGCTTAAGAGTGTGATTCCCCTGTAGTTGGAACACACTCTACGGTCCCCCTTTTTGAATAGGGGGACCACCACCCCAGTCTGCCAATCCAGGGGAACTTCCCCCGATGTCCACGCAATATTGCAGAGTCGCGTAAGCCAACACAACCCTACAATATCCAGAGCCTTAAGGAACTCTGGGCGAATCTCATCCATCCCTGGGGCCCTGCCACCGAGGAGCTTTTTAACCACCTCGGTGACCTCAGCACCAGAGATTGGAGGGCCAGACGCAGAGTCCCCAGGCTCTGCTTCCTCAGTGGAAGACGTGCCGGCGGGATTGAGGAGGTCTTCAAAGTATTCTGCCCATCGACCCGCAACATCCCGAGTTGAGGTCAGCAGCACGCCACTCTCACTATAAACAGTGTTGGTGGCATACCACTTTCCCCCCCTGAGACACCGGATGGTGGACCAGAATCGTCTCGAAGCCATGCGGAAGTCACTCTCCATGGCCTCTCCGAACTCCTCCCATGCCAGAGTTTTTGCCTCAGCAACCACCCGAGCCACATGTCGCTTGGACTGCCGGTACCCATCAGCTGCTTCCGTGGTCCCACACGCTAAAAAGTCCCGATAGGACTCATTCTTCAGCCTGACAGCATCCCTCAATGACGGTGTCCACCATCGGGTTCGAGGGTTGCCGCCGCGACAGGCACCGACAACCTTGCGGCCGCAGCTCTGGTAAGCCGCCTCGACAATAGAGGCACGAAACATGGTCCACTCAGACTCAATGTCCCACACCTCCCTCGGAACATGTTCAAAGTTCTCCCGGAGGTGGGAGTTGAAACTCCGTCTCACAGGAGACTGCCAGACGTTCCCAGCAAACCCTCACAATACGTTTGGGTCTGCCAGGTCTGACCGGCATCCTCCCCTACCATCGGAGCCAACTCACCACCAGGTAGTGATCAGTTGACAGCTCCGCCCCTCTCTTCACACGAGTGTCCAAGACGTGTGGCCGCAGATCAGATGAGACAATGACAAAGTCGGTCATCGAACTGTGGCCTGGGGTGTCCTGGTGCCAAGAGCACATATGGACACCCTTATGCTTGAACAAGGTGTTCGTTATTGACAATCCATGACGAGCACAGAAGTCCAACAACAGAACACCACTCTGGTTCAGATCAGGGGGGGCGTTCCTCCCAACCACACCCCTCCAGGTCTCACTGTCATTGCCCACATGAGCATTGAAGTCCCCCAGCAGAACAAGGGAGTCCCCAGAAGGTGCACTTTCCAGTACCCCCTCCAAGGACTCCAGAAAGGGTGGATAATCTGAACTGCCGCTTGGTGCATAAGCACAAACGACAGTCAGAACCCGTACCCCCACACGTAGGCGGAGGGAGGCCACCCTCTCATTCACTGGGGTGAACCCCAATACACAGGCACCAAGTTGGGGTGCAATAAGTACACCCACGCCTGCTCGGCGCCTCTCACCAGGGGCAACTCCAGAGTGGAAGAGTGTCCAGCCCCTCTCAAGGAAACTGGTTCCAGAGCCCGAGCCATGCGTAGAGGTGAGTCCGACTATTTCTAGCCGGAACCTCTCAGCCTCACACACACATGACTATAAAAAGAAAATTTTATAAAAATGTCATAAGACTAAAATCTAAGGAAGCTGAAACTAAACTATAAGAGATACAAGCATGAATTGAATATTATAAAGTAATATAAGATGAAACGAAATGAATCGATGATGGAATATATTAAATTCCATTTTTCAAAATGGTACAAATAAATTAGCATACCCCAACTATTTTAACAAAGGAACTGAAAATATAAATGAAATACAGTTCAGTTTTAATAAACTTTGTAAATCTAGAATTGGATTAGTCTAAAAACATTCCTGAAACATGTAATATTGAACAAGAGTTTGATAAATTAGTAGAAAGGAATCCAAACTCAATGTTCCTTTGCACTGTAACAGAAATATAAATTATTAATACTGTTAAAAATATAAAGATGATCCACTGGCTCGTATGACATCGATATGCATTTAGTAAAAGGTGTAATTGAGGGGATTTCAAAACCGTTAGTTCTTCATCAATCTGTCAATTCAAACTGATGTATTTCCCAATAAAAATGAAAATATCCAAAATAATCTCAGTATACAAAAACAGAGATAAACATCAAATTTCTCACTATAGACCTGTACCTTTGTTACCACAATTCTCCAAAGTTTTAGAAAGAAAAAAAAAAGTAATAGATTGGAAACCTAAAATGAGAAATAATTAATAAAAAAAATACCATAAGTCAGTACAGGTTTAGATCGTTCATTCAACCTTTATTTATACAAGTTAGTCTCATTGAGTCACGGGGACTCGATGAGAATAAACCGAAGTGGTTCAAAATACCAAAGTTCATTCTCATTAATCTAGGTATAAATCCAACAATGTTCAGTCAGGTCATTTGGACATGACTGGACACAACTTTGGTGTTTTGAACCACTGTAGCATGGCTGACTTAGGAGTTGATGGGGAAAGGTTGGGCCCTGTAGGACATCTTATCACCAGCAAACTGTTTTTCTCCACTCTGGGAGTGAACCGTTCATGGGATTCAGTTTGGTTTGGTGGCTCCTCAGATTAAAGAATTTTGGATGAAGGACAAAACATCTCAGCAACAAAAGAAACCGTCCAGACGACCTGACTGCACATTGATAAATGGATAGATATATACATAAAGTATGATGTCGTATTCTGTTCTGATGCGGTTTATTCTCCTTACTAGATAGCACTGCTTTTGTGTTTGAATGTAGAAGAATATTAACACTAAAGAGTATTCTGGAATGACATCTGACCTGACAACACAATTTAACATTTGAGTTTACCCATCAAAATAACTGATGAATGAGCTTTTCAGCACAGAGTTCACTACTGTTCCTGCATCATGCTTTTGAGCCACCTAACCATTTACAATTTGAAATTACAGGCTCATCACTGGTACAGACAGGCATGGCCAAACGAAAGATGGTGTCATTTTACTACACTGAACCAGTGGGACATTGTTCTACACTACCAGAACAAGGTACAAGTTATGATGAAACAATGGCTGTACTTGAAGACATATTTTCCTTAGAGTTATTGTATTGGCATCCAAACCCACATTTAAATTTATGCAATTGTGATAATGAAACCATGAGCCAATATGTCCACCATGTGGTTTTGAAGCATTGGAAAAAGTGAACTTACCATACCACTTTATTTATATAGAGCACTTAAAACAGCAACAAGGCCAACCAAAGTGCTGTACAGCAGAAAACAACCAAGCAAAGAACACAGCAAATAAAGTAAAATAAAAATATAGATACAAATAGGATAATATAACAATTATATGGCTAACACTGTAGAATACAGACAGGTTCAAAACAGATCAGTGTTGAAAGCCTGGGAATAAAAGTGGGGTTTTACGCAAGACTTAAAAACTGTGAGGGAGGGGGCCTGCCTGGCATGTAGTGGTAACTCATTCCACAGTCTTGGACCTGCAACAGAGAAAGCCTTGTCACCTCTGAGCTTATGACAGGTTCGTGGAACTGAAAGACGCATCTGATCTGCTGACTTCAAAGAGAGCAGTGGGACATATGGGTGAAGAAGATCAGTGAGATAAGAGGGGGTAGAAATGTTCAGTGATTTAAAAACATGTAGAAGGATTTTGAACAGAATTCGAAGGTGAACCAGGAGCCAGTGCAGGGAGGCCAAAACTGGTGTAATGTGCTCTTAGGCTTGTACAAGTTAAAAATTGGGGAGCAGAATTTTGGACAAGTTGTAGTCGTGCAATGGAGGTCTGACTGATACCAAACAGAAGCACATTGCAGTAATCGAGCCTAGATGTTATTAACCCGTGTATTACTGTCTCCAGGTTATTTTTGGACAATATGGGCTTCAGCTTAGAAAGTCGCCTCATCTGGAAAAAACAGGATTCAACAATCATGTTTACATGACTGTTAAGCTTCGTGTAAGGGTCCATTATCACTCCCAGATTTGCGACTCTTTGTTTCGCTAATGGGGCTAGATTGGAGAAGTCGATACTGTTGTTCTTGATCGTGCCGTTGGGAGGGAACAACATGACTTCAGTCTTCTTCTCATTAAAACGCTTAAGAAATTTAGGACATCCAGTCCTTAATGTCAGCCAGGCAATCAAGAAGAGGTTGAATAGAACGTGCACCACTGTGCTTCAGCGGGAAGTAAATTTGACAGTCATCAGCGTAGAGATGAAAGGGTATGTTGTGTTTACGGAAAAGAGCACCTAGTGGCAGCAAGTATAAAGAAAAGAGAACCGAGGATGTACCCCTACGGTACACCCCACAAAAGAGTTGTTCCTTAAAGACTTCTATTTCCTGCTCCAGCAAACAGTTGGAGAATCATCCAAATGCACAGCTTGACAAAGTCAATAAAACAGCAACTCCCTCTGCCAATACATGAATTAGACAAAAGCAGAAAGCTGCAATAAAAAGAAGCACACTGCTGTCACAGGACCAAGTTAACAAATTTTGCCAGGACAAAAAAAAAAACTATGTATATTAAAATAAAAGAAATAAGATCATGGAAGGAGAGTTTAGTGTAACACCTGTATTTCTTTGTTGCCGTCAGTGAGATGCTCTAAAAAGACATTGAGGACATCTAGAGAGAATGAGAGTGAAATGAAGTTACAAACCAGATAAAATGATCAATGATCTTAAAGGGATCCAGAATGAAAAGGAGCACACCCCTTTATGCATTTGATAGCAGAACAATAATTTTAACTTTTCATGAACAGAAAAATTGACACTTTTCTTGAAATCGCATGGTGTTTTTGCTTCAATATATTTCTCATGAGGCCCAGGTTATTTAAACTTGGTGCTTTACCATTTTTACCATGTAAAATAACCAACCACGTCTCTAAATTGCTGGGAAGTTTGGTAGATGTAAGTACTTTTCTTATGGTTTTTGTAGTTGTTTTACCTGAGTCAGATGTACGTCAGTTAGATGGTTTTGCTCTGTGGATGACTTCAGGGATTGCTTTGCTCCTGTAGTTTCTCTACATGACTCAGCTGCTTCTCATCTGCCCAAATTACTCACCTGTTCCTTCTTCTTCTTCTTTTTCTTGATGAGTTTAATGGCAGTTGGCAAAAAACTGTAGGTGTGCATTACCGCCACCACTGGTATGGAGTGTGGGTCATCATGGTCTAATTCTATATAAATGCATGATTAAACTATATGTATTTCAAATTTTATTAATCAACTTTGTTTTCTTAAAATATCTAATTATAATTTGTATATGTTTGCTCTCTAAGTTGTGTTGTAGTGCATCTGTTATGTTAAACTATTTTTTTAATCTCTTCATACTCTCTCTTCATAAATCTTCGTTCTTGCTCATATTTTTCACATTCCAGTACAACATGTTGTATAGTTTCATCCTGTCCACAGTGCTCACAATTTCCTGTATTGTGTTTCTTTATTTGAAATAGTGAATAATTAAGTCCCGCATGTCCAAATCTCAATCTTGTCATTAATCTTTCTTCCTTTCTGCACCTTCTTCCAGTTCTTGTTTCTCCTACTGTCTTTTTGATCCTATAAAACCATCTTCCTTGTCTTTCTTCATCCCATCTTTTCTGCCATTCTTTCTTCAGTTTTTGTTTGATGATACTTTTTACCTCTGATTTACTTGTATGTACTGTGAAGTTAATGTGATTTTGAGTTGTCTTCTTTGCCATCTTATCTGCCATCTCGTTTCCTTCTATCCCAATGTGTGCTGGTACCCACAACAATGTTACTGTTAATCCCATCCTTTGTATTCTGAATAATGTGTGGAATATTTCTAATAAAATATCTGGCCTGCTGTCTGAATGATTGTGTTTTAAGCTCAATAACGTGGAACTTGAATCTTAACAGATTATTGTTTTTAATGGTTTTACTTCCTCCACCCACTGCACTGCCAATAAAACTGCTAACATCTCTCCTGTATATACTGATAAGTTGTTGGTGATTCGTTTTCCTGTTTTTATTTGAAATTCCAGTACTATAAAGGCTATTCCTATTTTTTCATTTGTTTTTGATGTGTCTGTATAAATTTGAATGTACTGATAATAATTTATTTAAGTCTGTACTGTGTGTGAATCTATGATGTATGTCCTGTCCCCTTTCCTTTCCATTAGTGTCATGTCTACTGTTGCTGTTGGTAAACAGAAAGAAAGGCAGAAATCATGAAACAGTTAAAAATGATAAAATAATGAAAACTCTTATAGCTGCGTTGACCTTGGACCTCAGAAAACACAGTGGACCAACACCAGCAGATGACATGGCACCTCTGTGCTACAATCCATTCAACAGGTTATAGGCCCAGGAAGCAGAGAACCGATCAGAGAACAGTTTTCTTTTGGGAAGAAGGCCGCACGGAGTGAGCGGGACTTCTGCAAGCTATGCTAAGATCGTTAGCATTGAGATAAGGAGTCTATGAAGAATCAGAAAAAAAAGAAAGTAGAGTGTACAGATAATGTGATGAAAACTCACATAAAACCAAACAAACACTCAAGCAAAACCTTCGCTGCCGACAGAAAAGATGATTACTCTAACATGAAGTGCTACAAATGTGGACTAAAGGGACACAAAGCAAGAATGTGTTACAGGAAGGTGTGGTGCAGCTACTGCAGAAGTAATACACACCATGAATCTGTATACAGGAAAAAGGAGGGATTTGAAAGTACCAGAAAAGTATCAGAAGAACAAGATGAAGAAAACGACAGACTTTTCAAGGCCAAACACACAAAGGAATACAGGCCACCAGACAATGTAAAGAAGAAAGGCATTATGGTGGACACGGGCGCGACATCACACATCGTCAACGACATCACAAAGTTTATAAGCTTCGACAGCACATTCCAGCCTGAAAGTCACTCTGTGGAGCTAGCAGATGGAACCAGATACACTGGGATGACACAACAGTGAGGAACTGCGGTGATCTACCTTCTAGACAACGAGGGACGACAGCAAAGAGCACAGCTTCGAGAAGCACTCTACATGCCGTCATATCCACAAGAGATCTTCTCGGTCGCAAGAGCCACAAATGTAGGGGCAACTATCACCTTCCAGCAGGGGAACTGTCACGTGATGGACAAAGATGGATTCAGATTTGACATATATGAGAGTGGTAACCTGTATTATTTGCCAACAGTTGAGCTCAAGACAGATGAGTGTAAAGTGTGCCATGATTTACAGACTTGGCATGAGATTTTGGACCACTGTAATTATGAAGATGTGCAAAAGCTTCAAAAGTTAGTTAATGGTATGGCGATAAAAGGAAGCACGAACAACCCAGAGCAGTTATGTGATGTATGTACAAAAGGAAAATTCACCCAGACTAGAAACAGAGAACCAGACAAAAAGGCTGACAGACCTTTACAACTAGTACACACCGATCTAACAGACCCTATGTCTACACCCAGCATAGAAGGGTATATATGTACACAGTCATTTACAGATGATTATTCTGGTATCATTATGGTATATTGTCTTAAATCCAAAACTGACACACTTCAAGCCACAGAGAAATATTTGGCAGATGTAGCCCCTTATGGGAGAGTGAAGTATATTCGTTCGGATAACAGAACTGAGTTTACAAACAAAGAATACAGAGCTATGCTAACCAAGTATAAGGTCAGACATGGAACTTCAGCACCTTATTCACCACACCAGAGAGAGGTTGGAGAACCCTCTATGACATGAGAAGATGTCTGTTACTAGAAAGCAAGTTACCAGATACGTTTTGGAACTATGCTATGCAAGCAGCAGCCTATGTGAGAAACAGATGCTACAACAGATGAACAGATATGACACCATATGAACTGTTTTCAGGGAAACAACCAGATGTGTCCAAGCTGCAGAAATTTGGGTCACAGTGTTATGCTTACGAGCAGGAGAAGGGCAAGTTTGATTCTAGATGTGAACAAGGTATTTTCATTGGTTATGACAAGAACAGCCCAGCATATATAGTATTTTATCCAAACAATGAAAAGATACAGAAACATAGACTGGTAAAGTTCATAACAAAGAAAACAAGAGAAGGTGTGACACAAACTGACCAAAGCATAGAGCATGTTCAAGATGATGCGTATACCAGAACTTGTGACAAAGATGAAAAAGATGGTGAAAGTGTTGAAAATGAACTTGATAAAAGTGACATTTCTGAAGTTGTACCTGAACAGACTGTGACCAGAAGGAATCTATCAAGAAACAGAAAGAAACCAGCGCACCTACAGGATTTTGACACTGAGGAGGACATAGGAGACAAACTACAAATGAGTGTGGATGACTGTTACAGAGCGGTATGTGACATTCCATAGACCTATAAGGAAGCCATTGCATCTCCTAATTCAAGACAGTGGAAAGAAGCAATGAGAGAGGAAATGCAGTCACTAAAAGAAAATGAAACTTTCATACTTACCCAACTACCACAAGGCAAAAAGACAGTGGGGGGTAAATGGGTTTTTGCAATAAAAAATGAGGTTGACGGATCTGATAAATACAATGCAAGGTATGTAGCGAAAGGTTACAATCAGAAACAAGGCATTGACTATGAAGAGACATTTTCACCAACAGCTGACATGACAAGTGTAAGAGTGATGATGCAAAAGGCAGCACAGGAAAATTTAATCCTACACCAGATGGATGTTAAGACTGCATATTTGCATGCACCTATTGATCATGAAATCTTTATAGATCAACCAGAAGGTTTTGAGAAGACGTCTAACACAGGAGAAAAACTTGTTTGCAAGTTACAAAAGTCCTTGTATGGTTTAAAACAATCTAGCAGAAACTGTAATGCTTTACTTCCTGCGTATTTAAGTGAAAATGGATACAAACAAAATCCTAGTGATCAGTGCTTGTATACTAGAGAGACAAACGGTGAAAAGATCATCTTACTGGTATGGGTGGATGACCTCATCATTGCAGCTGATAGTGAAGAAGTTTTGAAGGGAGTAAAGAAGATGTTAAATGAAAAGTTCAAAATGAAAGATCTAGGAAGATTGAAACATTTTCTAGGAATAGACTTTAACCAAACAGAGAAACAAGTAAAAATGTCACAGAAAAATTATGTGACCAAAATATTAAAAAGATTTGGAATGGAGGATTGTAAACCCAGAGACACTCCATGTGAGCCAAAGCTAGAATACTCAAATGATGGAGCTAAAATGGAAGACCCAAGGAAATACAGAGAGGCAGTGGGAAGTTTAATATACTTGTCCACTTGTACACGACCAGATATAAATTTTGTGGTCAGTAAACTTTCTCAATAATTTACTGAACCAACAATAGAACACTGGAATACAGTAAAACATGTTTTCCAATATCTTAAGGGTACAGCAGAAAAAGAGTTGAGTTTTAAAGGAAATGACTCATAAAATCTCAGATTAAAAATCTTCTGTGATGCCGATTGGGCATCAGATTCAACTGATAGAAGAAGCACATCAGGATATTGTGCTAGTTTAAATGATGAAAGTTATTTGATCTATTGGAAGACAAAGAAACAACCAACAGTGGCATTGTCTACCTGCGAGGCAGAGTACATACCATTAGCATCAGCTATACAAGAATGTCTCTATTTAGAGCAACTTCTGAAAGGCATAGATTATTATGAGTATGTACAAACAAAAGTGTATGAAGACAACCAAGGTACTATTGCACTTGCTAAGAACCCAGTGAACAGGCAAAGACGCAAACATATTGATATTAAGTATCATTTTATTAGAGGAATTGTAAACACTGGAAAAATAGTGCTCGAGTACTGTCCAACTGATATAATGATTGCAGATTTGATGACAAAACCTGCTACTAAGTTGAAACTGAGAAAATGTACTCAGGGCATGTTTGGAACATAAATATTCAGAGACATTTTCATTTCTGGTAAAGTAAAAAGAAAGACCTTATGTTTTATATGTTTTCAGGACTAACAAATGAGTTACGAGCAAGTGGGGGTGTTAAACGTTATTGTCATTGATGCTCTTACTCAAAATGTGTTCTAATACTGCCACCTACTGTTGTATTTTATTTTATATATTTCTGGTATGTACGTGCGCGACATAATTACGTCTGTGTGAAGAAGACAAAATGGCGTTCTGTGAACATGAGCTGTGTGCGTACAGCACTGCAAGGTCTTCAATAAATATGCCAGAAAGAGGCTGAAGAGACCCAACAACTCTCTTGTTTCTGTCTCTCTGCAACGCCGGCACCTCTGTGCTGCAATCCATTCAACAATAGGTCTAGGTGGTTCTTGAAACACTGACTCAAGCTGCAGTCCACTATTTGTGAATCTCCCACACATTTTGGAATGGGTTTTGTTTCATAATCCTCACCTGGATGTGGTTATCCCTATTGTTTGTACACTTTTTTCTACCACATCTTTTCCTTCCCTTCACCTCTTTATTAATGTGCTTGGACACAGAGCTCTATGAACAGCCAGCCTCTTTAACAACGGCCTTTTATGTCTTGTCCTCCTTGTGCAAGGTGTCAATGGTTGTCCTTTGGACAACTGTCAAGTCAGCAGTCTTCCCCATAATTGTGTAGCCTACAGAACTAGACTGAGACCATTTAAAGGCCTTTACAGGTGTTTTGAGTTAATTAGCTGATTAAAATGTGGCACCAGGTGTCTTCAATATTGAACCTTTTCACAATATTCTAATTTTCTAAGATACTGAATTTGTGGTTTTCATTAGTTGTCAGTTATAATCATCAACATTAAAAGAAATAAACTTTTGAAATATATCAGTCTGTGTGTCATGAATGAATATAATATACAAGTTTGACTTTTTGAATGGAATTACTGAAATAAATCAACTTTTTCTTTTTTTTTTTCTTCTTTCGGTTGCTCCCCTCTTCAGGGGTCACCACAGCGAACTAGGTCACACGAAGACTTGGCAGTTATTTTAATGTCGGATGTCCTTCCTGACGCAACCACAGACCACCAAGCTACCACAGGCCTCTGTGTGGAGCAGAGAGCTGCTATCTAGGACACCCAGAGGAGCAGATGGTGGGGGTTAAGGGCCTTGCTCATGGGCCCAGAGTGGGATGAATGAGGGTGGGGGCAGGTGTGGGTGCATCACCTACCCCACCCACATTTTTGATGTTGTCGGTACTGGGGGCTTGAACCGGCGATCTTCCGATCACAGGCCCACGTTCTCTAACCTCTGCGCCACCACTCCCCCTGAAATACTGAAATAAATCAACTTTTTCATGATATTCTAATTTTATGACCAGCACCTGTAAATATGAACTGGCTTCAGTGACAATTTTAGTCTCTTTTGTGGGGTGCTCAAGCAGCCCTAAATTTTAACTCAGCACCTCTGAAAGATAAAGTAACTATCATTAGGATTTTGTAAGGAAACTCAGTTTTTGGGACATTTCTGGAAAGGTGTGCAGGCAAAAGCAACAACAGTTGCACGGTGAATCAACCCTGAAGCTTTAAAGGACCAAATACACATACTGTGGCATGTGAAATGCATAACGTCTGAAGCAGAAGCTCATTGTAGCTGCAGCTCCATGTTTTTTTTTATTTTTTATTTATGGGTATTTTCAT
>NC_056518.1:12150267-12162852 GCF_014905685.2 Nematolebias whitei | reverse complement strand
TCCCCCACCTTTCGCACAGTGACTGCTGGATATGGGCACCAGTGACCTCCGCAACCAGAAAAGGAAGAAGCAGGTAAAAGATAATGGATGGATGGATGGATGGATGGATGGATGGATGGATGGATGGATGGATGGATGGATGGATGGATGGATGGATGGATGGATGGATGGATGGATGGATGGATGGATGGATGGATGGATGGATGGATGGATGGATGGATGGATGGACGGACGGACGGATTATTAAAGCATGTGTAGACTACCAGCTTTACCAAACTGCTGAACAATAAATACCTAAACAAGATTAAAAAAACAAACAAACTTTGTTTATTAAAAGAAGAATACAGAAAAGGTAAAACATAACATGAACCCAAGTTTAAGGAAGTGTAACGATAGTCATGTTTAGGCACAACAGGGAGGGGAAAAAAGCCAGATTTTAGTTTTATTCTGCAACAATAACTTTAAATTAAATAAAATTTTAACAATGAAGCAACAGCATTATTCATCTAATTTGAACTGTAGACAACATCTGACAAGCCATGTGTCAAAGATGTTTGATAAATTCCAAAACTAAACACAATCACTATTGTATTAATAAAATAGTACAAAAAAGTACATTGTCTACAGCTTCCAAATCCATCTTTGCATATGTGGTGTGCCGAGCACCGTTCTTCACATATGCAAAAATGAATACATTTTGAAAGTGTGTGTGTGTGTGTGTGTGTGTCTGTCCACTGACAGGGTGATGATAGGTAATTGGACATTCAGCTATTTTTACTCTTGCTACCATTATTGTTTATCTTTGCAATAATGGCTGCCGTTATGTTTGTCTGTCTTCTCATAAAAAAGTACATTTGGACCAATCCCTCTGTTTCTGTTTGTTTCCTGTCCTCTCCAACCCCAGGTTGTGAAGACAGGCTGCCACTCATCCTGAACCTGGTTCTTCAAGTTTCTTCCTGTCAAAAGAAAATCATTCCTTTCCACTGCTGCCTCTGTACTGCTCAGTTTGGGGATTACACTGAAGTCAACATTTGACATGTTCTACTAGATTCTTCATATCAGTGGTGTCCAGTCCTGGTCCTTGAGGGCTCCTGTCCTGCATGTTTTAGATGGTTTGTTTTCTCAGCACACTGGATTTGAATGCATGGTGATTATCACGCTCCTGCAGAACCTGCAGTAATAGCTCTCAAGTTGTTTTTATTGGCATTTCATTTTGTACAATGTGGTTTGTAGTGACTTTTTTGCATAATAATTGCATTGAATTTGGATCAATTTTTAACTGAGATTTGACTTAATATTTTGATCTATAATACCCTGGGAAAACTTTTGTTGGGTATTGACACTATATGTAAATAAATAAAATTGAAATGAACAACATCATCATCAAGCTGTTTGCTTAATGTGGGGAAACATGTGAAGGTCATAGTTGCAGGAGCAAGATTATAATCTCCGAACTCCAGATAGTGTCACGTTTGGGTTTTGGATTCAGAATAAGCCAAACACAAGAGAACAAAAGAACAGTTTTTATATTTTAGCTGCTGGATGGAGGAGGCAGGATCAGCTGAGTGAACAGGTCCTCACAAGCTGGAGGGAGAGAGTCACTTGTCAGCGTGGCAGCAATGATGTCACTGGCAGAGTAGCTACGGGACGTGGGGGGGCAAATGCAAGAGCGAGGTCCAGATATCGAAGCAGGGGTCATTCACAGGGAAGCAGAGAGCAAAAACCAGAGCCAAGTCGTGATCCATAGGCACAGTTGTAGAAGGAGGAAGGCAGAGTCGTTACCGTGGTCTAAGAGCTAAGACAAAATACGTAGAGGGGCAGGCAAGGCGAAGAATCCGTGTACAAGCATGAGCTCGAAACAAGGCAAGGTAATCCAGGCTGTGGCATGAAACATGAAACTACGAAGGCTTGATATTAGGGCGGCCCATGGAAGGTATAATAATTTGGCTCTGGTGGATGTGGACATGGAGTTTATAAAGGCAGGTGAACAGGTGCATGGAATGAATGCTGATTGCAGTGGAGAAGCAAGGGAGGCGTGGCGTGGAGTGACAGGAGCAGGCTTGAACTGAGAGATGGGTGATATGCAACATAAAGCATGGAAACAAACACTATGGCATGTGAGGCAGAAACTATGGCAGGAAGGGGCAGAAAACAGGTGGCTGGCATGAATGGAGCAGGGTGTGATCAAATGAGGGGTCAGCGGGGGGTCACTGACCATTACATACAGCTTAGCCTACCTTACAAATTATTCTCCTCCTCCTCAGGAAATGTAAAATCAGGTCAACCCAACAGATTCATATAATATTCAATCTGTTGCTGAATAAATAGATGTACTTGGGCGTATTTTAGTCTTGCACCTATCAACTCTAAACTTGGTTGCAGTTTGAATGTGCGCCCTTCTTGTTCGACCTACCTGCACACAGTGCAACCACTTTCTCTGTGAAGAGAGAGATTCCTACACCTTCTCTGTTGTGGCAGTAAAGAAAAAAAAAAAACAATAAAAAATGACATGTGCCCTCCTTAAAATGAGAGCAGTGATTACATGTGACTAACAAATTCTCTGCTTTGTTTTCTCTACCTGGGCCAGATATCTATAATGTGACATTGTTATGACTAAATGTACCATTATGCTCCTGCAAGTTACTATAATAAATCAACTTAAGACACAAACCTTCAAATGTAAAGAGAAGCCAAAATGTGTTTTAAAAGCCTCCATAGAGGAGGCACATTTTTTAATAGAGGACCTGGTGCCAGTTTAACACTGTTGGTTCTTCCCATAAATCCTCTTCAATTCTTTGACATCATCATCCCCACTCTCTTCAGCACCTTGTCCACATTAGGAATCAGTTTTTCATGGAAGTCCCACAGGCGTTTGTCTTCATGAAGTAGCTCCAGAGGTATGGTCCCGCCCGAACAAATGTGAATGATCCGGCTGACTTCTGGTGGAACTATATATTGTTCTCCAAAATTCTTAATTACTTCATGCACTGAGGTCTGCTCCACCATCCTGTGATGCAGGCACACAGAAGAGAGTTGAAAGAGATTTGCATTTAGATTTCATTGTGCTTTACAGCACCAATACTGTAGTTTAAATTATGTAAAAAATGATGGTCCATGCAGAGTTTCTAAAAATCCAAGATGCATAGAAATATGTTGTGTTCCACAAACTATATTATCAAAGTTCAATGTGATATCAAAGGTTTGTGTCTGTAAATAACTGAAGTTGTGAATGACAAAATAATCTGATTATTTCAATAAACAGTTTAGTTGTTTCTCAACCTACCTTGGTTGAATGATCATCTTGTATGGATGGTATTCTTTTCTATTGGGCTCTTCCCTGTAAATGTGTTCCAGAATGTTAACTCCTGGCACCCTGCGCCACTGAGGAAGATGAAACTTTCCATATGGATCAAATCGCATGTTGGAAAAGCTGTGACTTTCAAAGCGGAACACGCCAACCTGTGGAAAAAGAATAGACTTTAGAAGAAAAAATAAAAAGTAATATGCAATACTCGTCTCTTGTCTGCACACCAGGGACAACCTACGTTTGGATGCTGTTGTTGCAGCGTGTCCATCAGAGACACCAGGTTGCTGTGTTGATATGGCATGATGATCTGGTCTATGTCATGCAAAAGGACATAGCGTGAATTCTCCATGGCTCTATAAATGCATTCGTTAAGCTTGGTGGTCTGGGCATAGTAGTTTATATCCCCTCCATGTCGTGAGAATAGCCAGCCATGGGATGGATTCATGTACTTTTCGATGGGCCAAGAAATTATTTCCACAAACCCTTCTTGGGCATAATCCTGCAGAAGATGGTCAAGCTCTGGACCACAGCTGGTGTTGTAGACCACCACCCTGTTCACTCCAAGCAACCTTGAACAAAAATAATAAAATGATTAAAAATACAGATTCCGCTTCATTTAAGAAATGATTTGCTTTGATTGTTTAACTGTTTTTATGAAAACTTCATTTTTATTTTTTTGGAAATCATATATTATTAATAAAAAATAAAACAGAACTTCTCAATTAGCATGAGAAAATCATTACCAAGCTCATTTCATGGCCTCTTAATTTGAACGCACAGGAAACACATGTGCATTAATGAGAGCTGTATTTTATTTTTATGAAAAGATTTTCTTAATCCTGTTTTTTGATCCTATTAGCTTTAACAGATACTTTACAAAACATAAAGGTAGGCTTTATGTAATACCAAACATGATGAAAGAAGGCCAAAGGAAAAGTATTTATAAAACCAGAACTCGAACTAACACATTTCACTTATACGGGTTTGCCAGGAATTAGTCCATTTCTCTAATACATATATTATTTTATTGTCTCCACAGGAAGTACAAAACAAACAAATACAAAAAACAATAATAAAAATAACAAACAGATATGGTCTTTGCTTTCATAATACCCTTTTACTGTATACTTTTTTGGTACTACAGACCAGTTTTATGCAAAAAATCAAAATAAAATCCACGGTCCAGTGGCAGGGATGAGTGTGAGGGGAGGTGACATGCAAAACACAAAGTGCATCCCAAATAGTTTAATTATAAATATAATTACAATTTTAGAATTTACATGTTCATATATAATATTAGGATTTGTTAAATATAATATACTATCTACAAAGTATTATAATACACCTGATTAATGCAGTTAGCCACTGAATAAGATGCTCTCGGTGCAGACACATTTAATGTAGTGGCAGCCTTAAATAATTGTTTCTGCTTTTTGTTTTCTTTCAATAACCTTCAAAGATAAGATAAGTTAAGATAAGATAAGATAAGATAAGATAAGATAAGATAAGATAAGATAAGATAAGACAAGATAAGATAAGATAAGATAAGATAAGATAAGATAAGAACTTTATTGATCCTGCAGGAAATTGTTGCTGTTGTGGAGCGTTTTAACTGCCTTGGCAACCTCAGCCATGATTATGAAAAGACCAACCCTAAAATCCCCCAACTCAGCTTCCTCCATGGAAGATGTTTTGGTGGAACTGAGAATGTCCAAGAAGTATTCCTTCCACCTCCTGAACATGCAAAACATAACCAAATTAAAATAAATTCTGTCTTGAACCCTTTGGAGTAAATTCAAGAGCTTGGGCTCTCTGTAAAGGTAACATTACATTTTTGTCATAAATATTTTAATTGTATCTAGTATGTAGTTATTGAAGTTGAAACATGTACTAAGTAAATATCCTGGGTTTTTTTTTTCTCATCTAAAATCTTTGAATTATTTATTTATGTTTCAGCATATGGAGGGATGGGGTTATGGACTGGAAATGTCTATGTGGCTGCAGCAGCAAGTCTTACCCATTACCAATTCAACTTTGGTCACAATAGCACAAGAAATTCTTATTCTTGAAATATTTTTATGAGGGTATATCCATTCTAATTTAAAGTGTCAAAATGAAGTCCAACATGTCCACAAAACTGGACACAACATCATAAGGCTCTAACATTTATTAATCCATTTCCTCATCACTCTTACACCACTCAGCCACCTCGTAAGAGCTACTGTATATTTTCACTTTACAGTATGTTTTGCCATCTTTTAGTTGAAAATATACTGCAAAAAAAAGTATTTTCCACAAATAAAAAAAGGGCATGCACACTGGTTCAGAAAAAAAAAATCTCAGAATTAATTTCCTACTTTTTTATTATTTTGTCCACAATCATTGCCCACCCACGTGACGGTAATCGGATTGGCTATACATCTGTAGTGTCAGAACAGGCTTTAGAGCTGACTGGTCAGTTCTTTATGCAAAAGAGTGTGGGTGTCGCCGGTCATAACACGGCGCTCTGTACATATTATTGCCTCTAGAGAGACCATAGATCGACCCAGTTGGTCAAATGAGGTGTCAATCAAAAGAGGAGGGTCTACACCGACATTTTAACACCATGGTATTTAAATCAGAAGTGCCTGGTAAAGTGTAGCAGCTTTTTAAAGCAGAAAGATGCCATGATGGCTCACGGGCGGGCCATTGCAAGTTAATTTAAGCTGTTTTAACTCTATTTGCTTCACTTCCTTCAATCTATCTTTGATTGCCCAAACTGATCTATGGCAAGTATGGTGTTGACTACTCATAACCACTTTACACTACTTCAAATATACTGAAAGATGAGCTTTTAAGACAAGTAATTGAAAACTATGTTTGACCAATAAATGTTGTCTTTCTTAAATTTGAACCACTTTGTGATGGACTTAATTTTGTTATTCATGGATTCATGATCTACCTTGCCTCTCACACAACGACCACTGGAGGAAGGCCCCAGCTCTCCACAGCCCTGAACAAGGATAGGGAGGTATGGGTGAGATCAAACCAATTTCTGCAGTGACCAAAAAACGTGCACACCCCTGCGTGCTGAAACATTTGTATGCTGATGACTGTATCATGTGTAAGCCTGAAAAACATGAACTAAATCGGGGTTGTATGAGCTGCATGTTAAAGAATAAAAGCTTTAGTTTAATAATTGCAACTTTACTAACCTGTACATCTCCAGAGTCTGTGCAAACTGAAGCACATTATTGTAGTCTCCAAACAGGCTGGAAATGCAGACGGTGAAGTTCATTTTTTCCTCATCCTTTCCAACAGTTTTCTTGTTTTTTATAGGAATCCAAGTGGGGTTAGTTACGTTCTCTGCACTGGGTTGAGTCAAAAGGGTGACATGTGTAGGGTCGCAGTTCTCAGGAATCCGACACATGATGTCTGTGGTAGCAATGGGAAAACCAAAGTGGTCTGAGTGTACAAAAACTGTTGTGGGAGTAGCTTCACTTAAACGTCCAGCACAGCAGAAAAGGCAGTGGAGTGGCTGGATGGAGTCTCTCCGAAACATGCCAATGATTCGTATGTCAAATCCATTCAGTCTCTGGTCCATGAAGGCTGAGACCAGGAAATGTTTGGTATTTTTGAGAGGAGTAATGGATTGATCAGGGATTACTGATGGGCAGACAGGTGGAGGTCCACGAGGTTGTGGGATTGACACGTCTGTTCCAAGTGATCTCAAATTAAAGATGAGTATTAAGATTAATGTAAAGGTGGTGGTGATAAGGAGTGCTTGCTTGAAGTAGTTTGTCTTTCCCATTTGGACTCCGAGACAACCCAACCTAAAGCAAAAAGAAAAACAAACAAACACATAATTTTAGTTTACAGAAATAATCCATTGTCATTAAACCTGCAATACTCTTTAAATTCAAA
The DNA here is from genome assembly GCF_014905685.2 of Nematolebias whitei. Taxonomy (NCBI): domain Eukaryota; kingdom Metazoa; phylum Chordata; class Actinopteri; order Cyprinodontiformes; family Rivulidae; genus Nematolebias; species Nematolebias whitei. Next base: position 12,155,642 of record NC_056518.1, on the reverse strand, counting down.
GTCATTAAAATACACTTTTTTATTTATTTTTTTGTCCATACTCATCCAAGAGTGGCAGACTCACTGCTACAATACACAACCAAACGGTTTGCCTCTACAGTCTGTAAACAACAATAAATACATAATCTTGATAATCTTGTTGAAACCCCACAGTAATATTACATGTCTCGTGTTTTTTAGGGGAAATATCATCCGTAGAGAGAACGTTTTAAATGCTAATTTTGATCCCATAATTATTATAAAATATAATGATGCATTATTCTCAGTAATCCAACAAAGTTAAATCAGGTCATCTGGACATTTTTTTTTCTTTTTTTTGTTGAGGCATTTCGTCTTTCATCCAAAGGATTTCATCAGTCTGAGGAGCCACAAGAAACTCAGTCCCATAAATAGCACACTCACATAGTGGGCAACCAGTTTGATGATGATAAGATGGTTTCTGGAGTCTGCCCTCTTCCCCGTTGACTCCTCTGAGGCAGCCATAGCCAAAGTGGTTCAAAACATCAAAGTTCATGCTCATTCATGCTCAGGTAAAAATAATACAACAAAGTTAAGTTAGGTCATCTGGATGATTTCTTTTTTATTTTTTCCTTCTTTTTTTTGAGACGTTTCATCTACGGGAGACAGGGTGGGCCCCAGAAACCATCTTATCACCAGCAAACTGGTTGGCCCACTATGTGAGTGTGGGACTGAGTTTGCTGTGGCTCCTTGGACTGATAATGTCCTTTGTATGAAGGATGAAATGTCTCAACAAAAAAAAGAAAAGAAAAAGAAACCGTCCAGATGACCTGACCTGTGTTGGATTTTGTATCTAAATTATTGAGTATGAACTTTGATCTTCTCAGTAATGTTTCTTTTTGTTTTTATCCCTATATGTTTTATTGTTACGTAGATAGATGTAAACTTTATTGTCCCCAAGGGGAAATTTGTCTTGGACATTGTGGGCTAACAAAACTTCTTCCACAATTAAATACACTACAACCAATAAAATCATGTGAACCCCACAATAAAATACAAAAATATAAAACACCTATTAATAAAAAACACATAATTCAATAAAAACCCATATTGCACATTCCCACATACATTCCAGCAAGTAAACGACACGACAATGGGACCAGAGCATCAGCGCATAACAAAAAAAGCTATCTGCTTACTTAGTTAAACAATCTGATTAATGTAGGGACAAATTCATTTTAAAATTTGTTACGTCTACGAGCTGGGATTCTAAACCGTTTTCCAGATGGTAACAGTTCATATTGTGAGTTGAGGATGTGAGCGGGGTCAGACAGAATCAGGGACCATGACAGGTTTAATAATAATTTGGCGCTGGCGGAGAGTGAGAATGGAGCTTATAATGAGTGCCGAGCAGGTGAACCAGGAGAGATGAACAGGTGAGTGGAATCAGGGCTGAAACAATACCAGGAGGGACAGGGGCCGATGGGGGGTCAGCGGGGGATGCTGACCAGGACATTTGTTCACTGTTTTTATTTTTTATTTTTTTACATTTGTTTTAATTCACCTTATCTTTATTACTATTGGTGCTATATTCTTTTATTTCTTGTCCAAACCCATTTTTTTTTATTCCCACTGAGACCTGGTGTTTACTGTCATTTTTAAACCTAAATAGTATTTTTGTGAACAAATACGTCTGCCCACCATCATCTCATCGTCCAGTCAGCTAATGTGATGTGTCCAGTACAAACTACACAGCATCTCTAAACACAGCAGGAATTAGTTTATATGAAGAACAGAAAATACCAGAATTGATGTGTTTTATTGCAGTGAGTCTCATTTTAAGGTTTGTTTTGATAGAGCTAAATACTTTTTTGGAACTCGGACGATTTATGACTAATGATTTGTCATAACGGCAGCATGGTGGCACAACTGGTAGAGCTGCTGCCTCTCAGCGAGAAGGTTGCCGATTCAAATCCCGGCCAGAGGGCCTTTCTGTGTGGAGTTTGCAGTTCTCTGTGTGCTGCGTGGGTTTTCTCCAGGTACTCTGGTTTCCTCCCACCTCCCCAAATCATTCATGTTGGGCTGATTGGTAACTCTAAATTGTCTCTAGGTGTGAGTGAGAGAGTGAATGGTTGTTTGTCTCTATGTGGCCCTGTGATGGACTGGAGACCCGTCCAGGGTGTACCCCACCCCTCGCACAGTGACTGCTGGACATGGGCACCGGCGACCCCCCGTGACCTAAAATGGAAGAAGCGGGTAAAAGATAATGGATGGAGGGATTTGTGATAACAAGGCACATCTTGTCAAACAGATTTAATCTTCAGGTTTTCTTGTTTGACACCAGAGAGGACAGACGAGTCGGACAGCATGCAGGATCTACAGAACCTCTTGTAAAACTTGTAAATGTAACTGCAGTTTCAGTATTTTGCTTTAAATGCAAAAAAAACTGGTTTATTCACTACATCTGGTTATTCATTCTACATCATTCTTTTTCTCTTCTCTCAAAGAACACAATACAATTTGGGGAGTGGTTGTGCCGAGGTTAGAGAAGGTGGGCCCGTGATCGGAAGGTCTCCTCCCCGGACTGACAACATCAAAATGTGGGTGGGAAAGGTGAAACAACCACAACTACCTCCACCCTTGTTTCCCCCTCGCTGGGCTCCTGAACAAGGCCCTTAACCCTCCAGCTGCTCCCCGGGCTCCTTAGACGGCAGCCCTCTGCTCCACATGTTTCACACATGCGATGGGAAAAATACAGAAAATTAATTTCCCCGCTGGAAATTAATAGAGTACGATAAAAATTAAAATACCATATTCCCTATAGTTTAGATTTGCATAGCTTGCTCACGCAAATCAAGACACAATGATCAGACTTAATAATACTAATAATAATAACAATAACAATGCCTGTATAGAAATTAAATGGGTAAACAGAAGGGAGAAACCAACTTCTTTGAATTGTGCATAGATTTTCCTGTTTGACTTCTGTGCTATCAGTTATTTCGCTGACTGAGCACATACTGTTCATTAAAAAAAAAACTGTACAGCTTGTTTTTGTGTGCAAAAATAACTAGAGATTCACAATATACCTCTAAGTAATCATCAGAGATATTGTGCTATCCAAACTTTTCTAATCTGAGATGTTTTACTAAATTAAACACACCAGAGGAGTCCCTCTGTGCCTCTGATTGCAATATGAATCTTAGTGAGTAAATGGATCTTTTCACTGCTGTGAGGGACGCTGGGTGGATGAAGGTGGGGGTGTCAGTGTTTGTCATTGATGAGCGGCTTTTTTCTCAAATCTAACTGTGAAGTTTAATTTGAAGGCATTTCCCTTTGATAAACAAATCTAAATCCCAAACCAAACCTTCATTTTCAGAATAGAGGTGCAGATAAGGCCCAATTGGTTCAAAATATTTTTTTATTAAAACTCAAGCAAGCAAAAAAACAAAAAATGCCACAAAGGTTATTGAAATCATTTGAAACCGACAATAAGAAAACAAAACCTGATAATCAGTTAATGAAACTCGGCCATTGCTTATAAATTGTGGGTCACACGAGCCTTAACAGGAGAATGGCACCTCTAGAAAACATCAAAACAAATTGGACCATGGGGACATGTTAAACTGATGGGTTTTATTTAGAATCACTGTTTTTTTTTTTATCTTATAGTCAGTCGGTCTATCACTGTGCTGTTTGACACATTTAACATGGAGCACAGAAAGCTAGAAGTTGTTTCAATAGTTTAGAAAGAAAATTACAATACTTACAAGTGCGTCAAAACAAAAGTTATGACGATCTAGCAGCTTGAAGTTCCTCTGACAGTTTCTGACAGTAGCTACCTTCTCTGTATACGTCCTCAAGAAAACTGGAGACAAACTCAGCAGACTGCTGGTAAAACTAAAAACCCAAGAGCATAGAACGACTTCCAAAGAGATTAGAGGGTGACTCCAAGGTCATTAGTTTCAGATTGCATTATCAGTCCCTGTTTGACCAAAAGTGAACTTAATGGATAAGTGGACATTTTTCTTCAATAGCTTTTAAAAATATATATAATTCTATTGAACCACAATTTAGAAGCAATGACTGATTTTCATTTAAATGTTTTTCAGTAATTAATTTTTATGACTCCTTTCAGTTTTTTGTTATTTCACTGAATTTTGTGGATTTTTATTTTCTTTACTAAAATACTTATCAGCTTTATTTATAGAGCAATTTAAACACCCGTAGAATGAAAGTATTGTACATTTTCATTCAACCTTTATTTATACAGGTTAATCCCACTGAGCCTCGGGGACTCAGTTACAAAAGAGACCTGAAAATAATACACATGATTAAACATTCATGCAATCAATCAGTAAAAAAAATAAATTTTAAAGTCAACATCACAGAAGGTGTCAAAGGCCAAGGAGAAGAGATGGGCTTTAAGAAGTGGAATTCAACAAATTGAACTTACATCTATCCAGCAAAGTGAAGTCAGGTCCTCTGGACGGTTTCTTCTTGTTGAAAAGTTTCTTCTTTCATCCAAAATGCTTCATCAGGCTGAGGAGCCACAACAAACTCAGTCTTATAAATAACACCTTCTCATAGTGGGCCAACCAGTTTGATGGTGCTCAGATGGTTTCTGTTGAACGCCCGCTCCCCCACCGACTCGTCTGAGGCAGTCATGGCCAAAGTGGTTCAGAATATCCAGATTCATGCTCAGTAATCCAGGTAGAAAAATCTAACAAAGTTAAGTCACGTCCTCTGGATGGTTCTTGCTGTTGAAACATTTTGTCTTTCATCCAAAAGACCTCATCAGTCTGTTGGATTTCATACTAGTTATATATTAACTATATATCCTTATATATTAAGGACACTTTCACACAAACACAGAGGAGGCAGTCACACTGGAGTGGGGAATTAAAAAGCTAAATCTAGACTAAGGGCTGAGACTCAACCTGTATCTATTAAGCCATGATCACTTTCTGTGTGTGTTTCACCCAACAGAACAACTAGATTCAAGTTCACGTCACACAGATTAAAACTGAATTCACTAAATTCAGTGCAATTCCTTTGTTATTGCACCATGTACAACAAAATCACTATCCTCTTGAGGATCACAAACACAAAAGTGACATAAAATACTTTAAACACCACACACTAGTAACAAAATGCAGTGATAACTAAAAACAAAGGGTACTTGCAAAACCAGTGAAACAAGGGATTGTTTCACAGCACATGTACAAACAGGAAGAGAAGACCAAATTACACCATGTCCGTTGCTGCACAAAGGACTGAGCATGTTGAACACAAGAAAATCGTTTTTTTTTTGCACTTGTGGACAAAGGAGTGTTTGGCCTGGAGGTGAGTTTTAAAGAACCTGTGGCTCCTCCCAGAGGGCAACAGAGGGAAAAGATGGTGGGCTGTGAGGTTAT
>NC_056518.1:12142092-12147267 GCF_014905685.2 Nematolebias whitei | reverse complement strand
AAAAAAAAAAAAAAAGCAGATTCAGATAAATGTATATCATTTCAAACCAGTGGATCTTGAAGTAGTTCCAAATTTAGATTTTCTGTTGTTTGCAACTTTGGCAGCTCTCAGATCACTGTAACAAGTCAGACACACAATCTGAGAAGTCTGTGGGTGTATCTACTATTTATAACATATCACAGTAGATTTTCAGATTACTGTAGTCCCTCGTTTATCCTGGGGGATCCGTACCCTGAAGACCATCGATAAGTGGAAAAACCGTGAAGTAGGAATAGTATTACAAGTAGTAAGTAGTAGCTTATTTTAGTATATATATATATATATATATATCCATCCATCCATCCATTATCTTTACCCGCTTATTCCATTTTGGGTCACGGGGGTCGCTGGTGCCCATGTCCAGCAATCACTGTGCGAGAGGCGGGGTACACCCTGGACAGGTCGCAAGTCCATCACAGGGCCACATAGAGACAAACAACCATTCACTTTCTCACTCACACATAGGGACAATTTAGAGTTACCAATCAGCCTAACATGCATGTTTTTGGACTGTGGGAGGAAACCGGAGCACCCGGAGAAAACCCACGCATGCACGGAGAGAACATGCAAACTCCACCCAGAAAGGCCCCTGGACCGGGGTTTGAACCAAGGACCTGCTCGCTGAGAGGCAGCAGCTCTACCGGTTGCGCCACCGTGCTGCCACATTTATATATCCCCATAATTTAATTTGACATCTTGGGGTTGCACAGGTTAAAGAAGGCAAGTCTGTGATTGGTAGGTTACCAGTTCAAATCCCCTGATCATTACATAAAAAATGTAGGTATCCACACCTGCCTCCACCCTCATTTACCCCACTCTGGGTCCTTGAGTAAGGTCTTCAACATGAACGCTCCTACCAGCACCCTGCAGATGTTGGACGCTGTCTATCATGGTGCACTAAGATTCATAACTGGCTGTGATTATCGTACCCACCACTGCACCCTGTATTCACTGGTTAACTGGACATCATTAACTTCACGCAGACTCTCTCACTGGTACATTTTCATCTTTAAATCACTTCTTGGTCTGCTGCCTTCATACATCTCCTCCTACATGTCTCTGCGTGAGTGCAGCTACAGCGTGCGCTCTCAGGACATTATTACCTGCAGTGTTCTCTCAGTGAGGACTGAACTTGGCAAAAGGACCTTCTCATACTCTGCTCCTGTTTCCTGGAATATCTTGCAAAAGGATCTGAAGCTCTCGACCTACACCTCTTAGTGGCTTCGAACATCTGTTAAGTTCCTGGTAAAAACCAATGCAGACATGTTCCTGTTTTTAGTTTTCTACTCTGCCTTATAATATAGCTGTTTTTTGTTTGTTTGTTTGTTTGTTTTGTTGTTGTTTTTTGCTACTTTTCCTTTTGACTGTCCTTTTGGTTGCTATTTTGTTTTAATTTGTTAAAAAAAAAGAAATTTAAATTTTGTATTCCTCTTTTGTGACTGTCTATTGTTGTTGTTGTTACGCACTGTTGTCATCACTCTTTGTTAAGAAATCAGGTCTCTCTTGTAAATGAGTCCCTGAGGCTCAGTCAAAAAACATCTTAGATGGCAGCTCTCTGCTCCACACATGTGGGCTATAGTAACTCAGTGGGCTGTGGGTGAATCAGGAAGGGAATCCAGCATAAAAATAATTACCAAATCTTTGTGTATTTCTTCTGCTATGGTGACTCCTGAAGAATGGAGCAGGTGAAAGGAGGGGCATTTTAATCATGTACATTGGCCTTTACCTTTTATTGCAGCCACCGTTTGAGCAGATACACTTCTGAGAAGGACTCAGTAAACAGTGTATAGATTATCTAATAAGTTATGAATTAGGTTTTTACTGCCCATTTCCCCCACCCACCCTTTTTTTTTTTACAGGGACACAATGTAGCATCTTTAGTCTTTCACAAGCTATAATTACCTGACGTGTTTGTAAAATACCTGTGAATTTTGGTAAAATGAAAGCAAGATCACATTAAATAACATTACTTTTCATGATTATTGTAGGTTTCTTTTAAAGCAGACATTGTCTGAAGGCCAATAGGATGCTTTTAATCTATTCTGGCTTTTGATATTTCGTATTGAACAAAACTTGTTTATGACACAACCAACATTATAAGGACAAATAACAATATCTTAACCTGCCAAGCCAATTCATACACTCACTGAAATCTTCATTACTCCATTTTGATTTCATAAACTCTGGGATTCTCCGTTGAACTAAATGCTGTAGTAAAAAAAATAATTTGTATCTTCTCTAGGGCATGCCATACCTAGTGTGAGTTTACAAAATCTTTATTTAAAGGGGCAGCTACATGGGAACATTTTAAACATAAAAAAACACCATTTAAACAGAAGGCAGTGCATACTTAACTGATTATGGTAACTTAACTAAATAACTAAGAACTATCAGCTAATTGCAAAAATTAAATGAGGAAAGGATTGTGTGCATATTTGGATTAATAGGGAGAAAGAAGAACTGATCACGATTTGGTGTTATGACACAGGCAAATGGAGGAAGTAAAACCAGATTTTGTGAAAATTGCAGTAATTAGTAAACTATTAATATACACAATACTTAACAAAACACACAACTAAAATACAAACAAAGATCTGACAGAACGTCAAAAGTAATTGCCCCAACACATCATAATAAACTGATATATGAGACTGTTCCAAAGGCCTAAGGCCGTTTTACTTCTAAGAATTATTTTAAAGAGTTGTTAACTATTAAGCCTCAAGTCTTACATTATGAGTCATTCAAGGCCAATGCCAGATAAACTTACATTAGGAAGGAAAAGGGGCTCAGGCTCAAAACATGACATTCAAAGCACTTTACACTACAATCTGTGTCCTCATTTACCCATTCATACAGCACTCTACTAGATCTCTGCAAAGCTAATTGAACAAATCATTCTAATGAGACTAATCAGTGCTTTATCATCACATTCTTACATAGATGGGACACACATCGGAGGCAACAATGGGTTCAGTGTCTTGCCCAGGGACACTTCGGCATGTGACTGCTGGTGGATTTGAACCCCCAACTCTTGCATTGGAGGACGACTACTCTAACCACTCAGCCACAGTCGCCCAGATGACTGAGCTTTTCACCCTATCTCTAAGGGAGAGTCCAAACACCCTGCGGACCAAGCTCTGACACTGGTCATACAGGTTGGACCTGCTCCTCCTGAATCCAAGGTTCAACTATCCAATGGACCCTCCTCTCCAGAACCCCTGAATAGATCTTACCAGGGAGGCTTAAAAGCATGAGCCCCCTGTAGTTGGAACACACTCTATGGTCCCCCTTGTTGAATAGGGGGACCATCACCCTGGTCTGCCAATCCAGGGGAACTGCTCCCGATGTCCACGCAATGTAACAGATTTGTGTGAAGCCAGCACAACCCCATAACATCAAGAGGCTTAAGGAACTTAAGTGCAAATCTCATCCACCCCCTGGACCCTGACACTGAGGAGCTTTTTAACCACCTTGGTGACCTCAGCACCAGAGACTGGAGAGCTTGACCCAAAGTCTGCTTCCTTAGTGGAAGACATGCTGGTGGGATTGAGGAGGTTTTCAAAATACTCTGTCCACCGACCCACGACATCCTGAGTTGAGGTCAGTAGCACACCACCTGCACTATGAACAGTGTTGGTGGTGTACCACTTCCCCCACCCCCGAGATGTCGGATGGTGGACCAGAATCACCTCGAAGCCATGCAGAAGTCATTCTCCATGGCCTCTCCGAATTCCTCCCACACCTGAGTTTTTGCCTCAGCGACCACCCGAGCTGCATGCTGCTTGGACTGTCGGTACCCATCAGCTGCTTCTGGGGTCCCACAGGCCTAAAAAACCCGATAGGACTCCTTCTTCAGCCTGACAGCATCCCTCACCAACGGTGTCCACCACCGAGTTTCAAGGTTGCCGCCGCAACAGGCACCAACAACCTTGTGGCCACAGCTCTGGTAAGCCATCTCAACAACAGAGGTGCGGAACATGGCCCACTCAGACTCAATGTCCCCCACTTCCCTCGGAACGTGTTCAACGTTCTCTCGGAGGTGGAAGTTACAGCTCCGACTCATGGGAGACTCTGCCAGACGTTCCCTGTAGACCTTCATAATATGTTTGGGTTTGCCAGGTCTGACCAGCATCCTCCCCCACCATTGGAGACAACTCACCACCAGGTAGTGGTCAGTTGACAGCTTCACCCCTCTTTTAACCCAAGTGTCCAAGACGTGGCTGCAGATCAAATGAGACAACAACAAAGTCGATCATCAAATTGCGGCCTAGGGTGTCCTGGTGCCAAGAGCATATATGGACACCTTTATGCTTGAACAGGGCGTAAGCTTAGACTAGAGGACAAATTGACTTAATTTCCTTAAATAATTTGTTAAAATTGAATAGTTTTCATTTGATACTATTTATATATTAACATGTGATACTTGACCTGCCATTGTGTATCTGTTCCTCCTTTCTGTTCCTCTCAAACCCAGCCGGTCGAAGCAGATGATCGCTTGCCCTGAGCCTGGTTCTGCTAAAGGTTTCTTCCCTCATGAGGGAGTTTTTCTTTTCCACTGTTGCCTCTGTGCTAGCTCAGGATGAGAGACTGCGACAAAGTTTAAGACTCAAAGCAGCTTGCTCCTCAGATAAATAATATTAATTTACTTTTTATGTACAGTATATGACTGTTTTGTATCAGTGCCCTGAGAAGACTTCCGTTGCGACTTGGTGCTATTTAAATAAAGTGAACTGAATTGAGACGGCAACATGGTGGCCCAATTGGTAGAGCTGCTGCCTCTCAGCGAGCAAGTCGCCCCAGTTCAAATCCTAGTCCAGAGGCCTTTCTGGGTGGAGTTTGCATGTTCTCTCCGTGCATGCATGTGTTTACTCCCATAGGCCAAAAACATGCATGTTAGGCTGATTGGTAACCCTTAATTGTCCCTAGGTGTGAGTGAGAGAGTGAATGGTTGTTTGTCCCATTTGTCTCTATGTGTCCCTGTGATGGACTGGAGACCTGTCCAGGGTGTCCCTCGCCTCTTGCACAGTGATGGCTGGACATGGGCACCAGTGACCCCCGCGACCCAAAAAAGAAGAAGCGAGTAAAGATAATGGATGGATGGATGGATGGATGGATGGATGGATGGATGGATGGATG
>NC_056518.1:12141367-12142082 GCF_014905685.2 Nematolebias whitei | reverse complement strand
TGGATGGATGGATGGATGGATGGATGGATGGATGGATGGATGGATGGTTGAATTGAGGCGCAGCTGAATGAGATTTCCCAGGAGACTCTGAGATTTGAAATGGTAGCCTTGAATTTTAAACTGAACTTGTGTCATCATGTCTTTGATAAGTTTTATCTGAAATAAGGTCAACTAAGAAAACTGAGGATCAAATCAAAGTCTGAGGAGAAGGTTAGCACAGTAACACTATTAAAATATTAAGCCAAGTTACGAGCTTTAAAGATGTTTTTTTTAAGCCTGATGTAGTCAGATATATTCAATATCTGTGAACAATCATTCAGCAGTCATACTACGACATTCCTGTGATTTGTCTGAACAGTTTTTACAATCATAACTGCTGTATGCTCATTTAACCATTCATATATCACAGTGTCCAGGGGAGTGGTGGTACAGAGGAGAAGGCAAACAGGTGATAAGATGGTCACCCGTTTGACAACATCAAAATGTGGGTGGGAAAGGTGAAGCATCCACACCTGCCTCCAGCTTCATTTACCCCACACTAGGCCCTTGAGCAAGTCCCTTAACTCACAGCACAGAGATAAATTGAGAACTTGAGAAAATGTCTTTACACAGAACAGAGGACCTCACATGGACTACAGATATCATTGTCCTGGTACAGACAGCACATATGTATTTACATTAAACATTTAAAACTTGTAAAACAAACTATATATAT
>NC_056518.1:12134408-12138367 GCF_014905685.2 Nematolebias whitei | reverse complement strand
CTGGAGCCAGGCCTGGAGGTGGGGCACACGGGCGAGTGCCTGGTGGCAGGGCTTTTGCCCATGGAGCTTGGCCGGGCACGGCCCAAACAGGAGACGTGGGTCCCCCTTCCCATGGCTCACCACCTGTGGGAGGGGCCAAAGGGGTCGGGTGCAATGTGGGATGGGTGGTAGCCGAGGGCGGGGACTCTGGCGGTCTGATCCTCGGCTACAGAAGCTGGCTATTGGGACGTGGAATGTCACCTCACTAGTGGGGCAAGAGCCTGAGCTGGTGTGTGAGGTTGAGAGGTTCCAGCTAGAAATAGTCTGACTCACCTCTATGCATGGCTCTGGCTCTGGAACCAGTTTCCTTGAGAGGGGTTGGACACTATTCCACTCTGGAGTTGCCCCTGGTGAGAGGTGCTGAGCAGGAGTGGGCATACTTATTGCCCCCATCTTGGTGCCTGTGTGTTGGGGTTAACCCCGGTGAATGAGAGGGTGGCCTCCCTCCGCCTATGTATGGAGGGACGGGTTCTGACTGTCGTTTGTGCTTATGCACCAAACGGCAGTTCAGATTATCCACCCTTTTTGGAGTCTTTGGAGAGAGTACTGGAAAGTGCACCTCCTTGGGACTCCCTTGTTCGGCTGGGGGACTTCAATGCTCACATGGGCAATGACAGTGAGACCTGGAGGGGTGTGGTTGGGAGGAATGACCCCCTGATCTGAACCCGAGTGGTGTTCTGTTGTTGGACTTCTGTGCTCGTCATGGATTGTCAATAATGAACGCCATGTTCAAGCATAAGGGTGTCCATATGTGCTCTTGGCACCAGGACACCCTATGCCGCAGTTTAATGATTGACTTTGTCGTCGTCTCATCTGATCTGCAACCACATGTCTTGGACACTCGGGTGAAGAAAGGGGCAGAGCTGTCCACTTATCACTACCTGGTGGTGAGTTGGCTCCGATGGTGGGGGAGGATGCCGGTCTGACCTGGCAGACCCAAACGTATTGTGAGGGTTTGCTGGGAATGTCTGGCAGAGTCTCCTGTGAGACGGAGCTTTAACTTCCACCTCCGGGGGAACTTCAAACATGTTCCGGAGGAGGTGGGGGACATTGAGTCCGAGTGGGCCATGTTCCGTGCCTCTATTGTCGAGGCGGCTTACTGGAGCTGCGGCCGCAAGGTTGTCGGTGCCTGTCGCAGCAGCAACCCTCGAACCCGGTGGTGGACACCATCGGTGAGGGATGCTGTCAGGCTGAAGAAGGAGTCCTATCGGGGCTTTTTGGCCTGTGGGACCCCGGAAGCAGCTGATGGGTACCGGCAGTTCAAGCGACATGCGGCTCGGGTGGTCGCTGAGGCAAAAACTCAGGCATGGGAGAAGTTTGGAGAGGCCACGGAGAACGACTTCCGCACGGCTTCGAGGCAATTCTGGTCCACCATCTGGCATCTTGGGGGGGAAAGTGGTATACCACCAACACTGTTTATAGTGAGAGTGGTGTGCTGCTGACCTCAACTCGGGATGTCGTGGGTCGGTGGGCAGAGTACTTTGAAGACCTCCTTAATCCCACCGGCACGTCTTCCACTGAGGAAGCGGAGCCTGGGGACTCTGGGTCGGGCCCTCCAATCTCTGGTGCTGAGGTCACCGAGGTGGTTAAAAAGCTCCTCGGTGGCAGGGCCCCAGGGGTGGATGAGATTCGCCCAGAGTTCCTTAAGGCTCTGGATATTGTAGGGTTGTGTTGGCTTACGCAACTCTGCAATATTGCGTGGACATCGGTGGAAGTTCCCCTGGATTGGCAGATTGGGGTGGTGGTTCCCCTATTCAAAAAGGGGGACCGTAGAGTGTGTTCCAACTACAGGGGGATCACACTCTTAAGCCTCCCTGGTAAGGTCTATTCAGGGGTTCTGGAGAGGAGGGTCTGTCGGATAGTCAAACCTTGGATTCAGGAGGAGCAGTGTGGTTTTTGTCCTGGTCGTGGACCAGTGGACCAGCTCTACACTCTCAGCAGGGTCCTGGAGGGTGCGTGGGAGTTTGCCCAACCAGTCTACATGTGTTTTGTGGACTTGGAGAAGGCATTTAGCTGCATCCCTCAGGGAACCCTATGGGGGGTACTCTGGGAGTATGGGGTACCAGGCCCTTTGATACGGGCTGTTAGGTCCCTGTATGACCGGTGTCAGAGCCTGGTCTGCATTGCTGGCAGTAAGTCGGGCTTGTTCCCGGTGAGAATTGAACTCTGCCAAGGTTGCCCTTTGTCACCTATTCTGTTCATAACTTTTATGGACAGAATTTCTAGGCACAGCCAAGGTGTTGAGGGCATCCGTTTTGGTGGCCTTAGGATTGCGTCCCTGCCTTTTGCAAATGATGTGGTCCTATTGGCTTCATCAGGTTGTGATCTACAGCGTTCGTTAGAGCGGTTCGCAGCCGAGTGCGACACGGCCGGGATGAAGATCAGTTCCTCCAAATCCAAGGCCATGGTCTTGAGCCGGAAAAGGGTAGAGTGCCCTCTCCGGGTCAGGGAGGAGGTCCTGCCCCAAGTGGAGGAGTTCAAGTATCTTGGGGTCTTGTTCACAAATCAGGGAAAAATGGAACGTGAGATTGATAGGCAGATTGATTGTGCAGCATCTGCAGTGAAGCGGGCACTGGACAGGTCTGTCGTGGTGAAGAGAGAGCTGAGTCAAAAGGCAAAGCTCTAAATTTACCGATCGATCTACGTTCCTACACTTATCTATGGTCATGAGTTTTGGGTTGTGACCAAAAGAACAAGATCTCAGATACAAGCAGCCAAAATGAGTTTTCTCCACAGGGTGTCTGGGCTCTCCCTTAGAGATAGGGTGAGAAACTCGATCATCCGGGAGGTACTCAGAGTAGAGCCGCTGCTTCTTCTCCACGTCAAGAGGAGCCAGTTGAGGTGGCTCAGGCATCTGTTTAGGATGCCTCCTGGACGCCTCCCAGGTGAGGTGTTCCGGACACGTCCCACCGGGAGGAGACCCAGAGGAAGACCCAGGACACACTGGAGGGACTATGTTTCTCGGTTGGCCTGGGAACTCCTCGGGATTCCCCCGGAGGAGCTGGGCCAAGTGGCTTGGGAAAGGGAAGTCTGGGCCTCTCTACTTAGGCTGCTACCCCCGCGACCCGACCTCGGGTAAGCGGAAGAAAATGGATGGATGGATGGATGGATATATATTTTTCATTTAAACACCCACATAAATATCAGACAATTTGCTGTTCTCCTGGACACACATTCTCCAATCACAACATATGTCATCTTACAGCCCCGCCCCCCCACACCCACCCTGTTGGCTGTGAAAGTGCTCCCATTCCTCGGCTGAGCAACAAAGAGCACCCACACTCAGCTCATACAATAGTTTAGATGAAAATACCACAACTTTAAAGCAAGAGTACAAATGTTTGCCATTTCCTATTTGGCAACCCAACTCCTGACTCTCCAGTAGAAAAGATGAGTCAACGTGTTCTGTGATGTCAGCTGGTGCAATATGACACTGTATTTTTATTTTTTTTTACCATGGTCTCAGTTTTCTAAAGGTGTTCTTTCAACCACAGAAAGGAAGTGGTTTTTGTGTAGGAGATGTTTAACTCCAGGTTTAAGAAAATAATGAGTTAAATGTGTAACTTCACTTCTCAGATCTTAATCTTTGACCCTGGAGCACATTGTCCTGCACGTTTTACCAGATGTATTACGTTCCTACAGACCTCCATGACACACTGCTGAGGTAACTCCTTTGTTTTGATACAGACATGTTGGAAAAATAAAAAATCATCCTACCACAGCTTGCATTTACTAATACCAAAAGAATAGTATCTATAAATAATACAAGAACAACAACTTGTCAAGGAACTATGCAATGCATTTGTAAAGTTCCTCTTACAACTGCAGGTTATCTCTAAAGGTGTTTAATACTAAAATCAAGAAGTACTGTGTTTTAATACATCATCATTTATATATATATATAAATGATGATGTATTAA
>NC_056518.1:12133005-12134308 GCF_014905685.2 Nematolebias whitei | reverse complement strand
TATATATATATATATATATATATATATATATATATATATATATATAAGAACTGTTTTCTCTTTAGAAATTAGGATGTTCTCAATGACGATTAATGGCACTAAAATTAATGAAAAAGTTATTAAGCTTTTTTAGAGGGTACATAAATCAGCATCCTGAGTAAAAATAGACATTTGTTGGCCCATCTGAATATTTTTTAATATTTATAATAAACTTACAGAAACTCATTTGAAGTTGCAGGTGTTCAGTGCTCCTTTTGTTGGTCGAAGTGATTTAAAAAAAAAATAGATTTTCTTCTTTCTTCTTCACCTTTGGATTAAAGAACTACTAACCAAACAAAAAAGTATCCGTCAATGTGTTCAAGTTCTCCTTGATGTTGCTGCTCTGGTTTGACCTCGTCAGAAGCTGCTTTCCTTTAAATATGTAAAAAAAAAAGAGCCTCCATATGGAAATCCTTGTCAGGAAAAACAACAAATATAGGCTCAGTCCAACCTCGTTGTCACAACCCCTCCACAGATCTGTGAAAACAACAACCAATAGGCTCAAAGCTTCATTTCCCCCCACCCTCATTTTTCTGTAATGTGTGAAAATGTCCACACTTTCACAACTAAACAGGCTGGAAAGTTCTACTGGACTCTTTAATTTTACCAACTTGATCATTTATTCCTTAAAGACTTCTCTCTCCTGCTCCAGCCAACAGTTGGAGAATCATCCAAATGCACGGCTCGACAAAGTCACTAAAACAACAACTCCCTCTGCCAAGACAAGAATTAGACAAAAGCAGAAAGCTGCAATAAAAAGAAGCACACTGCTGTCACAAGACCAAGTTAACAAGTCTTTTAAAACGATCCCTCATCCTACGTCTGTGCATATTTTCATATCTGTCACACCAGGGCTTAATTTGTAAACTGATTGATGCTGGAGCAGCGGGCAGGCGGGGTGGGGTTGGGTGGGGGTCCATGGGTCCTCTCACAGAAAATTTTGGGTAACAGAGATGCCATTTCCTGCATGTTGGTGTATTTTAACGAGTTGTTATACATCAACATTTACCTACATTTGTAAACAATAATGTTACTACTTTGGAGAGGAACAGCAGGTTGTGTGTGAATTAGAGCAGCTGTGATTCTGTCGGGTGTCCTAAACCTCCCTCCCCTCACTTCATGGTTCTGAGCTGAACTCTTCTCCGCTCCTGCTCCAGTCTTGTGGCACCGTTTGAAGAACCCGAATGCTTCAATTCTCTGTTGTCCAACTAAGGACAATCCATCCATCCATCCATCCATCCATCCATCCATCCATCCATCCATC
>NC_056518.1:12123002-12132995 GCF_014905685.2 Nematolebias whitei | reverse complement strand
ATCCATCCATCCATCCATCCATCCATCCATCCATCCATCCATCCATCCATCCATCCATCCATCCATCCATCCATCCATCCATCCATTTTTTAAAGTAAATGGGACTGTCTTTTTGACATTTTGATCACTGTTGATATTTTGACAAATTAGCGCTGTTGTTTTGAAACGTGACGTATAATGTGAATAACACATCAAACATTTCTCTCTTTGTATTTTTAATATATTTTTTACAGTAAGATTTATCTATTATGTCTGAAATGTAGCAGGAGTTCAGACACCTGCTGATGTGTGTGAGCGCTAGAGCTGTCTGGAGACGTTTCTGTGCGTCACGTGCACTGTCCACAGGGAAGTTATTTATTCTGTTGAATAAATGATCGTTTCCGTTTCCGGGTCTGAGAGGAGAGGGGGTATTTTTCAGTGTGCAGCCCTGCTGACTAGGGACAACATTTGGAGAGGAGGAGGAGAGAAGGACTTTGCGCAGAACCTCTGTGCGTGAGACCATCTGTCCCTCCGTCCTCACCCCCTCTCCTGCTCCTCGAAGGAGCGTGAAGCAGGTTTGCCGCGCATGCTGCGGCTGAAACATCCACAGACTGTGTCCGCCGGGCTAAAGGCAATGTCGCCTCTCGGTGTATTTTTTAATAAATAATCAAAATAAAAATGTGCGATGACTTTGGACTTTTAGGGACGGAGCTACCGGATCCGAACAAAGAGTTGCCGGAACAGAACGGGTCAAAATGAGAGAGTTCCCGGATCTTGTTCCGGCAGGATCCAGCTCAAATTAACCACTGTATCACACCCAAACTAGAGCTGTTGAACGATTTTCATTGTTGTATGTTCATTCGTGCTCATCTGCTCACACAGACTCATGTTCGTGCTGCTGTTGTTCAGTGTATTTTTTATATACTATTAGTGCTTAACGTATTCTTAGTTTAACGTATTCCTTAGTTCATATTTTAGATCGTATAACAGTTTTTCTTTACGATTTATACTTTTGTTGGATGCAACTGGGACCCTGTGTACACAATTTTGTTCCACCACATGCACCATATGTGGTGCGAATGACAAATAAAGAAACTTTGACTTTTGACTTATGAGCATGAGAATGCCTACAAAAGCTCTGACAAGCGTACATAAAAACTGAATGTTTTTTTTTTTTCACATTTTTATACCCACTGTCCCTCCTCTGGACATGTTCAAACCACTGTCCCTCCTCTGGACATGTCCAAACCATCTCAGTCTGGTCTCCCTAACTTTATCTCCCAGTTGTTCAACCTGTGCTCTGCCTCTGATGATCTCATTCCTAATCTTATCCATCCTTGTCACTCCTAAGGAGAACCTCAACATTATCATTTCTGCCACTTCCAGTTAACACAAGGTCAACTTCTTCTTTCGGCTTCTCTCTTCTTCAGGGATCACAAACTGAGTCGCACGAAGACGTGGCAAATTATTTTTATGCCGGATGTCCTTCCTGACACAACCACAGACCACTGAGCTACCACAGCTTTCTGTGTGGAACAGAGTTGCTATCTAGGGTGCCCAGGGCTGCAGATGGTGGGGCTAAGGGTCTTGCTCATGCGTGCAGAGTGGGGCAAATGAGGGTGGAGACAGATGTGGGTGCTTCACCAATCCCACCCACATTTTGATGTTGTCGGTAACGGGAGTTGATCTAGCGATCTTCCGATCACAGGCCCGCCTTCTCTAACCTCTGCGCCACCACTCCAGTTAACACAAGGTCAGCAATGCAATGGATGTTCAGGATGAGAAGAATTGATTTGACTTCTAAAAGCAAAACAAAACTAACAAGAAATACTAAAGCATGCAATAAAGTTACAAAATAAAGTACCAAAAAGTGTAAAAGAAATATGATATTTACAAGGTCCAAAGAAATATAGTAAACAACAACATGGCAGAATAAAACGGTGCAAGTAGGATGAATCCGTATAAATAAGTATTTCACAGGTAATATGGCTTAAATGCACATGATATATAGTGATATTTAAAAAATATAAATGAAGTAGCTTAGTGGGTTTTTTGTATTAGAATTAGAAAAATTAAAAAGAGTTATTCATTTTGTTCTGTTACTTGAAAATTATTATGATTGAACTAATTGTTTGGAAAAAAGGGGCAGATATAATAAGATTTTTTCTTCTTTCTGCTGCCTTTCATTTTAAATCTCTTGTATTTTTTATATTGTTATGGAATTGCTTTGTATTTTTAAAATGAATAAACTTTATACCATTTATACCATGATATATACTGTATTGCACATAACTAACATATACTACACAGGTTGTGTGACAGGTTGGGTGTGGCCAGCTCTGAAGAAAAAATGTGATGCGGGGGCACTGCTCTGGAAGAGAGAGGACAGGCGCCGCTGATGAATGTGTTGTTGACTTACTTGTATAATAAACCTGCATTATTGAGCAAATGATTAATTTCAGAGCTTTGTTTCAGACCTTTTGAAACCTGACACATTTCCGCACTTATTAAATGAGGGAGTGTTTGCAGCAAACAATAAATAGACTGCACTGTGTATTTGTGTAAGGTGGTGCAGGAAATTACCTGCTCAGCACATTTCTAAATATGTAGTCATAATGTTCTTAACCTGCAGTACTTTAGGATTGTTTTCTTTACCATTAGAATACACCATACATGACATTTGTGGAACAAGTGTTGTTTTAAACAAAAACTCCCACCCTAAGTGGAGCCAGTGCCACAGGCCTTGTAATCCTGAGGTTGCAGGTTCGAGCCCAGGTTGCATCAGGAAAGGCATCGGGCATAAAACAATTGCCCAATCTTCCATGAGTTGCTCAATGTGGCAACCCCTGAAGAAGGGAGCAGCCGAAAGAAACTTCCTTTTAACCCACCCTAAGCGCTACATGGTAAATGTCAGAAAATTGCACTATAACAAACAATGTATTCTGTTTCCACTGATGTTTTTTCATCCTAATGTCCGCCACAGGAAGGGTACGGCCATTTGCATTTCAGCATTTGTATTTAAGAAACTAAGCCAACAACAAAGTATACCATTTTACTGATTCTGCACACCTATTTTAATGTTCAGAGCTAATTTAATCGCACAATAATAGGAAACCAAAAAAGGTCCATGCTCAATAATCCAGGTATACAATCCAACAATTTTCAGTCAGGTCATCTGGACAGTTTCTATTTGTTGCTGAAACATTTCACCTTCCATCCAGAAGGCTTCATCAGTCAAGGAAACACACAACCCAACTGATTCGTCCCCCAAACAGCTTACTCCAAAGTAGAACAAACCAGTTATGTTGGTGCTAAGATGATGTCTTTGGTACGGCCCCATCTCTTGTGCCGGCCCTCTTCCTTGTCGACAGTCATGTCAAACTGGTTCAAAACCAAAAAGATGCAGGGGGCACAATAATATATGAGGTTAAATTGTATTTTAAAGCAGACAAGTGAAAGTGGAAAATCACAATTAAAGGATCATACAGTTTACATGAAAAAATAGGTTTAAAGTAATAATACTCATCTGCTGATTTGTATAAATTTAACATAAATAAAAACTATAGTAAATTTACAGAAACTCATTTAAGGTTGAGCTCTTCTGTGTTCCGTTTATTTTGTTGGGTTGGTCAGTCAAGTATTGGCTTTCCTGCAGTCACATTAAAATCCTCCCACCTGTGTCATTGTCACCCTGCATAAACTTATTGTTCCCTTTATTGGAGCAATGAGATGCTACAAGGATCAAGTGTCCTGGAGCAAACAGATTTGAAAAGCAAAATAAAAGAGAACTGAGTTTTGTCACATTGTGTTGGCTCCTTGTAAAGCTGTTAGCTATTATCTAAATCATAAAATATTATCAGGGAAAACAACCCAAAACATTAAGTGAGTACACAATCATATCAAACCACTGTAAGCAAGGTCAAATCACTGAACCACCCATACAGTTTTAATTATTATAACATGGCTGCAGGTGTGAGACATGAGGCAGCTGCTTTTAAGAAGAGCATAAAGGGACTGGGTCCATCTAGAGGCAGAGACAGGTAACAACATCTGTAGCATGTCACAGCTGCCAGAACTGTCCAACACTATTGTCTTCAAGTTCACACTGACCTGAAGAAGTTCTGATTGTTTGTGCACGTGCATCATTTATGGACAACTAACTGGCTGCATAGATAGAGTTTTACATTTTTTAAGCTTTAGAAAAAAAATTCAAAGTTAGATTCATTCATCAAATGACGTTGGTTTGATTTTAAGATGTTTGGAGACTTGAATGACATTTGTGTTGGTTTTAATGTGCAATTGTTCAAAGAAAATTATTTTTAAGTGTTTTTAGATATTTATTTGCTTTTGTTTTCCAGAAATACCATCACTGCAGTCAGCTGTAAGTGAAAAGTCTGTCGGACAGAGAGAAACATATCACCTCAGGGGGAGCAGCAGTCTAAGGATGGTCCAAAACATCCATCCATCCATTCATCCAACCAACCATCCATCCATTATCTTTACACATGTATTCCTTTTTAGTTTTTAGGTCACGGTGGTCACTGGTGCCTATATCCAGCAGTCACTGTCCGAGAGGAGGGGGACACCCTGGACAGGTCGTAAGTCCATCACAGGGACACATAGAGACAAACGAGACAAACAACCATTCACTCTCTCACTCACACCTAGAGACAATTTAGAGTTACCAATCAGCCTAACATGCATGTTTTTGGTCTGTGGGAGGAAACCGGAGTACCCGGAGAAAACCCACGCATGCACGGAGAGAACATGCAAACCCCACCAAGAAAGGCCCCTGGACCGGGGTTTGAACCAAGGACCTGCTTGCTGAGAGGCAGCAGCTCTACCAGTTGCGCCACCGTGCTGCCCCCAAAATAAAATATTCATCAAAATACTTAAATATATTCATGAACAATTATATTTATTTGTATTTCAGCTTTTCCCTCTTCAAGGGTCACAACAGCAAGTCATCTGTCCTCACTCCAACTACCTCCATGTCCTCTCTAGCTGCATCCATATACTGTATCTCCTCTTTGTCTTTTTTCTGGTAGCTGCATTTCTAACATCCTTTTACCTATATACCCCTGTCCCTCATCTGGACATGTCCAAACCACTGTCTCTCCTCTGGACATGTCCAAACCATCTCAGTCTGGCCTCTCTAACTTTATCTCCCAGTTGTTCAACCTGTGCTGTACCTCTGATGATCTCATTCCTAATCTTATCCATCCTTGTCACTTCTAAGGAGAACCTCAACATCTTCATTTCTCCTGTCTTTTTGTCCATGTCTCTGTCTCCAGATCATACAACAGAGCTGGTCTCACCACTGTCTTGTAAACTTTTCCTTTGACCTTTGCTGACACCCTTTTGTCACAAATCACTCCTGAAACTTTTCTCCATCCACTCTATCCTGCCTGGACTCTCTTCTTCCCTTCTTTACCACACTCCCCATTTTCCTGAACCGTGGACCCCAAGTACTCAAAGTCCTGCACCTTTGTGACCTCTGCTCCTTGTAGCTTCACTGTTCCACTTCCTCCCTCTCATTCACACACATGTACTCTGTCTTACTACGGCTGACTTTAATTTCTCTTCTTTCAGGTGTATACCTCCACCTCTCCAAGTTCTCTTTCACCTGCTTGATTAAACCTAAATCAAATCAAAATAGTCCATGCTCAATAAATCTTCTACCAACAGTCTTTTCATTGTTGATGTCCCCCAGGGCACTGTGCTGTCACTGTTCCTCTTCACAACTTTCACCACAAACATTAGGTACAGCATTGAGTTGTGTCATCTCAGAAACACTTTAGATGACACGGCCATTGTGGGACGTGTGGAGGGAGGACAAGAGGATGAGTACAGGGACTGGATGGACTGCTTTGTGAGGTGGAGAGGCGAGAACACCTGCAGCTGAATGTGGAGAAGACAAGGGAACTAGTGATTGATTTCAGGGGGAACCAGCACAATCCCCAGTCTGCATCAGTGATACACATGTGGCGATAGTGTCAAGCTACAAATACCATGGCATCTATCTGGACAACAAACTAGAGTGGCCCACTACACCAATGCAGTGCACAGAAAGGGCCAACGACCTCCTGAGGAGACTCAGATCATATGGACTCTGCAACATGATGTTCCAGATCTTCTATCTGTCTGTTGTGGCAAGCACCATCTTCTTGACTGATCATATTTCTCCAGTTTTAGGTTCTCTCCACTGGCTCCCTGTCAAATCCAGAATAAAATTCAAAATCTTACTTCTAGCCTACAAAGCCCTTGTAGTGAACTAAGCCTAAGGTCAAAACCTTGACCTAAGGACCATATGGGACATAACTTGTCATTTCATTGATTTGCATCCAGAAATACAGGTTGACCCATCCTGAGACTTTCTTTCTTGAATCAATCAAGTAAAAAAAAGACAATTCTCTATGATCATTACTATTTTACAAATGTTTTGATAATCAAATTGTGTTAGTTCAAACAATGTTTACATGTTGAAGTGAACTAATCATTTTAATCAACTGTGAAACAGTAATAATGATTCTTAATCCTCATTCAAAGAAGAAATCAGGTTAATATGCATTTCTTGATTTTCTGTCTTCAATGAGCGAAGTTGTAAGTGTGTCGAAGTTCAAGTTTCGGTCAACTGAAAGTTTACTGAAAAGAAATGTCATGTTTAACTTTTACAGCAAGATACTGGAAGAGGTGACTCCACGAAGTCTGAATTCTCCATAACAATCTTTCTGTCTGTTCTTAAACAATCTTAATCTTTTCCTTGACTTTTCATAACACCTTACATCACAAAACACACCTCTGTTTTGGTCCATCGACCAATCAGAAACTCTCAAAGGAACCGGAAGTGACCCTTCTTTAAATGTTGACACTTCCTAGTTCTGCTAAGTCTAGAAGTTCAGCTCAGTCTTGAAGAGAGAGTTTGGAGTTCCAGAATGCAGAATGCTGGAATTCAGGATGCTGCTGAAAGAGAATCAAGCTGAACCAGAGACGATTTGGGAATTATGAACTTCTGTTTGGGATAACCTCACGACTCCAGAGGTTTTTAGCTGTTCTCACGGAGACGCTGAAAGAGTTGAAAGGAGAGCTCTACACCAACGCTGAAACTATCATCTGCAAGGTAAAAGAGTCGATCTCAACTAAGCGTACCGTTGGCCCAAGCTGATTTCAATGGAGCGTGCTGTTCTGGTTAAAACAGACAAATTCCCTCACACATCTCTCTGTAGATAAACTTCATCTTTCCATCTTTAAACTCTCCTATCTGCTAGCAAAAAAAATAAAATAAAATAAATAAATTAATCCAGATGTTTTTCAGAAATGTCTGTGGTGAAGCAACGGAAAATCATGGCCGTATGGTTTTCCTGGTTGTAAAGCTGATTAATTATGTCGTTATTTTCAATTCTTGCCAATTAATGTAAATGTGTGATGTGTTAAACTTGATTCTGTTAATAAATGACCGCATTCATTTTGATGGGTCAAAGATAATTAACGTCTCACGTCCACATTTTATTAGATTCAATGCACGTACATTATACAGTCCAGAAAAATGAAAGAATCCGTTTTAACAGTATGAATATATGACAGATATGTTCTACTACACCCTCAACAACCTAGCTCCATCTTCTATTACAGATTTTCTATCCATCCATTATCTTTACCCGTTTATTCCATTTTGGGTCACGGGGGTCGCTGGTGCCCATGTCCAGCAATCACTGTGCGAGGGGCGGGGTACACCCTGGACGGGTTGCAAGTCCATCACAGGGACACATAGAGACAAATGAGACAAACAACCATTCACTCTCTCATTCACACCTAGGGGCAATTTAGAGTTACCAATCAGCCTAACATGCATGTTTTTGGTCTGTGGGAGGAAACCGGAGCTATTGCAGATCTTATGGTTCCATATTTTCCTAACAGAACACTTCACTCTCAGACAGCAGGTTTACTTGTGGTTCCAAGAGTTTCCAAAAGCAGAATTGGAGGAAGAGCTTTCAGTTATCAGGCTCCCCTCTTGTGGAACCATCTTCCAGTTTCTGTCCATGAGGCTGACACATTGTCCAGTTTTAAGACTGGGACTTTCCTTTTTCATAAACCCTATAGTTAGGGTCAGCTTGGGTTTACTGAGCTATCCCTTAGGTACCTATACTGCTATAGGCTTAGACTGCTGAAGGACAAACTGACAACATTTTTTCACTCTGCTGCTGTCTCTACCTGTTTTGTATTTGTAATTTTTTTAAATCCTTGACGTGTTTTTTTGTTTATCTTCCAGTAAGAGGTACACCTGCACCTACATCTGGACCTGCCATTCTGTGTTTGGTTGTTTCTCCTTCCTGTCCTCTCAAACCCAGACGGTCAAAGCAGATGGCCACTTGTCCTGAGCCTGGTTCTGCTGGAAGTTTATTCTTGTTAAAAGGGAGTTTTTCCTTTCCACTGTTGCCTTTGTGCTTGCTCAGGATGAGAGACTGTGACAAAGTGAAGATTCAGTGCATTTGCTGGCTTCCTTCTTTAAATAGAGAACTTTTACTAATTGGCTTTTGTATGTATGCGAATGTCTCTGTTCAGTGACCTGAGACAACTTCTGTTGTGACTTGGCACTATATAAAAAAACTGAATTGAACTGAATTGATGATCTGTGTTTTGAACCTGTATGCTTTATGGTTAGTCATCATATTTATTATATGCATCGTTTTTATGTCTATATTCTGATTTACCTCATTTTGTATATTGCTTTGTGTGTTGCCTGTTTTTCTGTCTGTACAGCACTTTGGTTGGCCTTGTCGCTGTTTTAAGCGCTCTATAAATAAAATGGTATGGTATGAATTGAACTGAATTAAATCTAATCAAATTGCAGTGCACTGTTGGGCAGGCATCAAAGCAAAGGAAGCCACCAGACTGAAAAAATCTCAGAACGCTGTGGTTCAAAGCTGGTCCTTCTGGAGGAGGTGATTGAGAACAGCTTGCTGGTCAAACTGCAGGCCATCATGGACAACGACTCCCACCTCCTTAACAAAATCGTAGACGATCTGAAGAGCGGTTTCATCAACAGACTATGCCAACGCCACTCTTCAAAAGAGTGATACAAGAAATCTTTCCTCCCAACTGCGGATAAATTATTCAATTTATCTGCCTCATGATGTGATTACCATTGGGCATATTAACTGTATTTCTATTGATCATCTGTGGTGTTTGCACCAATTTTACACTGTGCTGCTAGTGCACACCTGACAGTGTATTGTTCTCTCAGCATGTTATTATGCTGTTTATTTTTGCACCTGTTTCTGAACAGTGTTTTTTTTTTGCACCTGTTATAGACTATGTTTTTGGTACCTGTCAATCCGTGCTGTTTTAGCACCTGCTTTAGCACTGTGCTGTTCCTGCTGCTGTGACAATCACATTTATTTACTGAGGATTAATAAAGTTAGTCTATTCTATTCTATTCTATTCTATTCTATTCTATTCTATTCTATTCTATTCTATTCTATGAATGACTCAGTTCATTTCATCTCATCATACAGTTAGAAGTTTGATTTTACCATTTGAACTTTAAAATTATAAATATATACAAATCTTTTTGAAACAATGATCACTGAGTTGTATTTTCCACCAGCAGATGTCCCCACAGAGTTAATATTAGACTCTTTATCTGTTCTCTAGTTGTTGCACTGTACAGTACACCTATTGTCACACATTTTGCACATTGTTTAAACATGTTTCTATCTGAAAACAGTACAAATACATGAAATAAAATATATAAAAAAACTTTGTTATCGGTATATTTTAGAAAGAATAAAAAACATGTTTGTTCTGATTTGATGCTAGTAGCAAGTCTTTTTGTACACCACAATCTTTCTAGAAGATGTGCCAGGATCTTGTTTACTGGTGTCCAGTATCACCTTTTAATTTACTGTTTGGTTTTACATAAATTGCACAGTATGCAACTTGTTCTCAGAAACTAAGTCCAAGACTGTATATGTGTGTGTGTGTGTGTGTGTGTGTGTGTGTGTGTGTGTGTGT
>NC_056518.1:12114321-12122992 GCF_014905685.2 Nematolebias whitei | reverse complement strand
TGTGTGTGTGTGTGTGTGTGTGTGTGTGTGTGTGTGTGTGTGTGTGTCAGTTAGTAAAATAGACTGATTTTGATGTTTTTTTAGAAAACACATAAATGACTATAAATCAATCAGTTTTACAGATATAAGCTTAAAATCTGGTGTGATTGTAACTGAGAGTCCCTCTCAACACATACTCCGAGGCCAGATGTCTGTTTAAAACTTTGCCCTTACATGTTGGAGTCAACCCTTTCCCACACAGTAGACGCATAAAACTGGGCCAGATCTGGCTTAAGCTGGCATGACAAGTGGTATGTCAACTGGACATGGGCCACGTCTGAAAATGATGGCACAGTTTATTTAATGGCACATCACATGGTCTGATTGTAGCTCAGGTTATTTTGCTCCTACCTGTCTCATATAAAAAAAACATACGTGTTCCTCGAGGCCTTCCTTCCATCCAGAGGATCCTCCAACACCACCTCCAACCTGGTCACCACCTTCCCCCTCTGCCAGAAGATACAGGAGCATTAGAGCCGCACAAACAGACTCAAAAGCAGCTTCTTCCCATGTGCCATCCAGACTCCAAATACCCATTAAACTCCCTAAACACATTTTTCCTCATGTGCAAAATGTTCAGTCTGCTTCCACTACCTCACCTGTATTCTTCTGACCAGTATGTCTTTGTGTTTTGGGAACTAATGTTTCTTGTGTATATATATGTAGGTCCTTAATGTCTGTGCTGAATCATGTATGTTGTCTTTATTTAAATACACTGTCAGTTGCGGCACCTTTAATTTAATTGCTCAGGCTGTGCAATGACAATAAAGACCATTCTATTTGTTGTTGCCATTTATGTTGAATTTTTGTAAATCATAAGTTCTATCAATTTAGTTTTTCCTTTGGCAGTTGAAATATATTTTTAGTTAAGTTGGAATCAAAATCTGCAATTCATTTTTATATATGGAATTGTTTAGATTACTTTGGTAGCTTTTGGACCCGCCCATTAATTAAAGAGATTAAGAACACACCAAGGGGTGTGGTGGAGAGGTCTGCTGTTTGTCAAATGTCCTGTGTGATGATGGGAGGTTGTAGAATTGTTTTGTTGACAACTTTTGAACTTGTAAAATGAGATTAAGTTAACTTATGTTTTCATCCAAGTTGTAAGAGATTTTATAGTTATTGTCTTTTTCATTTTTTCCCCTATAAATAAACTACATATATTTTTCAAACAATCAAGTTGGAAGTGCGTTCAAGAAGCTGACCACCTGTTGCCACCCGCGGCCTTTCTTGGAAAATTTTGGTTTGGAACTTAGAAGGTCGCGACTCTATTCTATTAAATTATATTCTCTTAAGTATAAATTATCAGGAATTGTTAAGTTTTGCTTTTAAAATGTTTTTACATCTACTGGTGTCTCAGATTTATTCAGTTTATTTCAGAGTTTAAGTGCCTTCAAACTCATAAACACATCCACATCTCACGCTCCCACACTTACATTTATTTCTCAGAATAGAATAAATAGTTGAAACAGATGGTCATAGACACCTACTATTGTTTCAGTTTACAGTTAGTTATTTTATTGTAGCAGAGTTGTGGTTACAGTTGTTGCCTCTGTCAGCAAAACATCTGAACCAGTGGGCAGACTTTGATGAAACTCAGTGAAAAGAATCATTGACTGTACATCGATGACAGGATTTAGTTTTGGAGTCAACCTTTTTCAAGATGGCCACCACAACTAATTTACCATATCAAACACAAAAAGTACAATCTGATCATATCAAACACTGCTGATTCAATAGACATTGAACTAAAATACAGTATTGTGGTAGTGCAGTAGCTGAGTATAATCCCAATTATATAATCTGAGGGCAAATACTAAATAGTCTTTGTCTCAAACTTTGGCAAACAATATGGCCTGCAATATACATTCCTTCAAGGAATGCTAGTTTTGAATCTCAGTGCTGCATAATAGTGTAGCTTGAAAATTTATTTGCTTCCGGACATGGATTCAACATCACTAATTCATACCATACCATACCATTTTATTTATAGAACACTTAAAACAGCGACAAGGCCAACCAAAGTGCTGTACAGACAGAAAAACAGGCAACACACAAAGAAATATACAAAATGAGGAAAATCAGAATATAGACATAAAAACGATGCAGATAATGATGACAAACCATTGTGGAGCAAACAGGTTCAAAACACAGATCATCTGGTGGTGAAAGCTACTGAATAGTAGTGAGTTTTTAAACGGGATTTGAAAACTGAAAGGGAGGGGGCCAGTCTGACAAGCAGAGGTAACTCATTCCAAAGTCTTGGTCCTGCTACAGAGAAGGCCCTGTCACCTCTGTGCTTAAGACGAGATCCTGGAACTGTGAGGAGCAACTCTACTGGTTTAAACTCATTACCAGCCTCTACCAGTAAAATACTAACAATAAACAGATTTTTTATTTTTATTTTTTTAGCTCAAGTGGTTGATCTTTTTTTAATTTAATTAATTAATTAAGTAATTATTTTTTTACTGTTGTAGCAAACCACTTTAAAATTTATTTTACAGGTCAAATTTTGGGGCTGATTTTCAATAACTTCTAGGATTCTGCTGAAAGCAACAGTAAGCAATGTGATTGTGCTGCTTGTGGAACTGAGTTTGTTTGTGGCTCCTAGGACTGATGAAGTCCTTTGGATGAAGGACGAAAAATCTCAACAAAAAAAAGAAATCGTCCAGGTGACCTGACTGAACATTGTCGAATGTAAGCAATTATTTCTCTAACACAGATAAGTTACAGTCATTGCACGCCACACATGTACCCCAATTTCATTTGTAGTTTTTCCTTTATAACCTCGTAAACATCTAAGCCTGCTGAAAACAGTTAATGATCGACTCCCAGAGCAGTGAGTCTTTTCTGGTAGATCAAAGTGAAACACAGGATAAAAATATTGATATGTGGGTCTTGGGAGAGTATTTATTTAATATGTGCCCACACTGAAGAACATTTTCAACACAGAGACCCCCAGCTTCATTAAAAAATATCCAGGTGTCCAACAATAATAAAACACCAAGCCTTTATTTAAATCAGAGCATCAAAGTGTTTTTTTTTCATCATAAGAAAACATGCAGACAGTAAAACATATTTATCTTAATACAGTCATGTGAAAAATACACACTTATTTAATTCTAAGATTTCAGGACGTACCAAAATATAATGTGGCTTTTACCAAATGTTGAAATCAATGAACACCTCAGATTAACAAACACTCTGTATCATCTCCTGACACCAAAAGGCAAACGAGGACAATAATAGTGTTGCTCACCTGTATGCGTTTGTGTGTCTGTTACCTAAACATCCCATGAAGAACTGGACACATTTTAATAAAACTCGCAGAAAGTAATCATCTTATATACCGCTGTCACTGATGACCTCTTTTTCAAGTGAAATAATTCAAGATGGCCACATGGACCACTGAAATTGCACAACACAAGAAAGGCTTTATCTCAGTCATGTAGAAGAACTAGGGTTTTCCTCCTACAGTTTTTCTCCACCAGATGTTGCCAACGGAGACGCACCTGCAGATCCTTACCCAGATGAGCTGCAGGAGCATAAAAGGTGTTGGACGACATCACTCCAACTGGTGCATTATCTGCCTGATGGTAGTGTGTTGCTGGTCCTTTGCTGTATTCTGAGATTATTCCTTCGTCTAACCCCTTGCTTCTATGCCTTACAGAGTCTCCTGAGCTCCTTTGACACCCTGGACCTCCCTGTGTTCTCTGAGTGCCTCCTTGTGACCTCCTTTGCTCCCCCTTGCTTCTTGAATTACATTATTGCTCTGGGACCTCATTTGACTGACCATGGAACCTTGGACTCAGCAGTGGTGGGATGTAACCAAGTACAAATACTTTGTTACTGCATTTAAGTACATTTTCCATGTATCTGCACTTTACTTAAGTAAAGTTAAACATAGGTATTTTTAATCCACTACAATTTACATTAAGCATCTGTACTTTCTACTACACTACATTTCTATAATGCGTTGTGTTACATGTTACATTCACGTTGCAGTTTTTTGATTTGTGCATTGTTTGAAAGTAACCAGTGGTGAGAGGGGAGTTGGTCCATTGAATTACTGCAAGGTGGTCGGGTAACATTAGACCTGCCTTCAAGAAGAGCTGGACCAATGACGTATATTCTAGTATATACGTCACTGAGCTGGGCGCACCCACAGCACCACTAACACACCAAAATGGATTCCACTGTGGAGAGTCAGCCAGAAGATACTCACCACCCATGGCTTTATTGAAAGACTATTGAAAGACTTGAAATACAAAGTACTATTGAAAGACTATTGAAAGACTGTTCAGTACAGCAGGACAGATTATCTCTCCCTAAAGAGCCAGACTGGACTCCAAAAACTTTGAAAACCAACTTCCTCTGAACTTGAACAAGAAATTATTGCTGCAATATTAAAATATGTCAGTTCATGAGATGTTAGGAGACAAGAGATGTCTCCAAATGTCTCGACACTCGGGTCCAAGTTTTGAAAATGGCGTCAGGAAGTTAAAATATTGTTCAATATTGACCCATTACAAGGTTGAATAGACAGTATTTAAACTAGGGTTGATGATAAACTGGAGTTGAAATGATCAGAGCATGTTCCTTTGTTAGTTCTAATGCTCCTTTTTTCAGACAACTTTTACTTAAACATGTTTACTGAAGTTAAAATGGCACATTGGTTTTGCTTTGTGTTAAATAAAAATGTTCTAAGGTAAAATCATTCCTCTTTCTTATTTTGTTTAATGGCATTTAACTCTGCAGGTCATCCCTGAAATTCTGATGCACAGAATCACAAGTCCAAGTGTGAACTGTGTCACAGAGTAAACACAATAAAAACATGTATTATCTGCAGCATCGTTCATTAAAATGACTCAACACTATTAATGTATTACAGAAAATATGCATACGGTAGGCACACTTAATATTATAGACCATTGCATTAGATAATACATTCAGCAAGTACTTTAACTCTTAATACTTTAAGTATTTTTTAAAAGCATGTACTTATTTACTTTTACTTAAGTAAAAATGTTAATGTGGCACATCTACTTTTACTAGAGTATATTTTTGTCTGTTTATTTGTACTTTTACTTAAGTACAGTGTTTGAGTACTTTCTCTACCACTGGGACTCACATGCCCCAGAGTTTACTGCCTTCTCCTAAAGGTTCCAGTCCCTTCCACCAGTTTGACTGCTTTACATTATAGCACTTTGTAAATAAACACTGTTAAACTATTTCTTGTCTTGTGGTTGCTCGACTATTCTGGCTATTAATTCATCTTTACAAGTCCGTTTTACAGATACTGACCTAAAGGTTGAAGTTGTAGCTGAGAATGACCAACACATAATCTGAGTAAGATCTTTCTTCAAAATGGTCTCATTTCCTATATGAGTCAACCCTGTCTGTTAGCTAAATATCTCATTATGGGTAAATATTAGTGAAATGATCAGAAAATAAACCCTGAAAGCACATCAACAGATGACTCAGTTTATTATGGACCCTATCTGCTGAGCTTAGATAACACAAAAAAGGTGTCATAAGTCAATCAATTGGACAAATACTGAGGGAAAAAATGGTTGGGGTAAAGCTTAGTTATAACATGTGATTGTGCATAAAATTATTTTCAAGGTTTGACCAAAATGCTTACAACTCAATCTTTTCTCAACATAAGATGATCTTGGTTTAAAACTCAGTTATGGAAAGCAGCAGTGAATAATTCTAATTGATTTTATTTTCAGTCATCGTGTTTTACATTTGATGATATGCTTAAGATTATTTTCATATACAGTAGCTTGACGTACTTCCTAGTCAAGTTTAGGTTTTCAGACAAAACACCTGATATTTGACTTTATAAAACTTTGGCATAAAGAGGAAATCATTATTGTCTCAATTGCTCAATCATGTTGCTGCAAAACTAGAGTGAACAACCAAGCTGTCATTTTGACACAAATGATGGTAAAAAGCTTCAGATATGTAGATAAAGTGCAGTTGAGGTTGATGGAAATTCATTTACATGTCAGAGAACAACAAAAAGCATATTTTTTCATTTAACTGTCCAGAGAACTTAAAAAACTTTTAAAGTGTAGTTAAAATCAAAAACACACATTATGCCAACAGGATGGTCATAAGTTATACGAGGACAGTGGTAAAAGTTTTACTACACACACCTGCAACAAACAAAATACTAATCTGTACCAGGAAACAAAATCCCTACAAAGAAAAGTGGCAATATATTATATATCCTGATGCATGCTCATGTTTGACTGTGCCTGCAGTCAACCTACTTCACATGTGGGGAGCAATATTATAGGCAGAAACATGGGTGTGCTATGGGGTCTCCAGTTTCTCCTATTGTTGCCAACCTGTACATGGAGGAGGTAGAAAAGAGAGCCTTGACGTCCTTTTCAGGGACACCACCAAGTCATTGGTTCAGGTATGTTGACAACACCTGGGTTAAAATTAAATCTCAGGAAGTCCAACATTTTACTGACCACATCAACTCTGTGGATAAATACATCAAGTTCACACGAGAAGATGAAAAAAATGGCAGGTTGGCTTTCTTGGACTGTGAGGTCTCAGTCTCTGATAGAGGACATTTGCAAACTGAGGTGTACCGCAAACCCACCCACACAGACCAGTATTTGCAGTTTGACTCCCATCACCCTTTGGAGCACAAGTTAGGAGTCATCAGGACTCTGTACCACAGAGCAGACAGCATCCCCACTAGCTCGGGAGCCAGGCAGAAGGAGAAATCCCACACAAGACAGGCTCTAGAGCAATGTGGATATCCTAACTGGGCCTTCCTGAAAGCAGAGAAGAAACCCAAACAGGACTCCAGTCAGCCATCAGGTGAAAAGGAGGAACCCAGACCAGTGGTCATTCCATATGTTGAGGGAGTATCAGAGAAACTGAGACGTTTATTTTCTAAACATAACGTCCCAGTGGCTTTTAAACCTCAAAATACATTACGGCAAAGACTGGTTCATCCCAAAGATCCAGTCCCCCGGCACAAACAGAGTAATGTTGTGTATGCTGTTCAGTGTCAGGAGGGCTGTGATCAGTCTTACATCAGGGAAACTAAACAGCCACTGGCCAAAAGGATGGTCCAGCACAGAAGATCAACATCATCAGGCCAGGACTCTGTGGTCTACACTCATCTCCAGGCCAGCGGTCACTCTTTCAGGGATGAAGATGTTCACATCCTGGACAGAGAGGAACGATGGTTTGAGAGAGGAGTAAAGGAGGCCATCTTTGTGAAAAGAAATCGTCCATCATTAAACAGGGGTGGAGGCCTCCGGGTTCAACTGTCCCCCTCTTACAATGCTGTGATTGCTGGTATCACTCAGCCCTCTGTGAGTAGTAACCAGCCATCAGTGTGCTAATGATCCATTGTTAGGCTGATGGTCCTTCTTGATTATTTGAGCAGCTGGTTTTGGTTGTCAGTAGACAAACTGGTTGATCCACTCTGAGAAGGTGCTATTTTAGAGACTGAGCTGAATACAGCACCTCAGACTGAGGAAGTCTTTCGGATGGAAGACGAAACATTTCTACATTTTTTGTTGTTGTTTTGCTTTTTGTTTTTTGAATGTCCAGAGCTCCAGAATTAACTTTTTTTTAGAATATATTATATAATGATTAATTATGAAGTAAATATTTAAAAATTTCAACTGTTTTCTTTTGTTTTTCATACTTAGTAGGAGCATTGAAAATTACAATTAGATTTTGTTAATGTCTATTCTGTGTTAGGCAGAGGAACTGAGGGGTTTTCAGTTGCTTTACACTAAGTCTGCTTCTTTTCTTACTATGAAATAGTCAAAATTATGAATAGTAGAAATCATAAAACATGTCAGATAAGAAAACCATCATTAGGTGTATTAGAATCCTTTCAGGTATTTAACTAGAATTGTAACTTCAGTAAAAGTCAGTCAGTCGACATCACACACCCGCTGAGCAAAGAGCACATTTATAATGGCAGACTAAAGGATATTTACGTCAAACTTTTGAAAAGCAAGTAAAATGTTTGGCTTAATATATTGTAAAAATAATAATGTTTTACCTAATATAATAATATTATATTATATTATATTGAGAGTCTGTGAAGAAGTTAAAATCAAAGCAGTCTATTCCTCAGATAAATAGTGTTTTTTTTTTTTGTTTGTTTGTTTTTTTTGTGATGGCCTCCCTTCTCCCCTTACAGCCATCCTCTCCACACCATTATTATGAAATATTTATTATAGTGACATTCTAGTGTAGGTTTTTTTTTTTTTTTTTTTTTTTTTTTTTAATAGGATAGAAAGAAAGAAAAGACAAAGTAAGACTCCAAAATATAAGAAATATATACAAATAGAGCACACGTCAAAACACCCGGCCACTGTCTGTTCACCTGCAAAGAACATGACAAAACACAGCAACAAAATACATATGTATAAAGAACTTAAAATATTCGTGGCTTTGCAGTAAGTTTCCATAAATATATATACCCATACCTACGCCTATATACATACATACATACACATGAATATACACTCACATACATATCTATATATCTACATATAAAGCCTAAATAAGCATCCCTGCTTCTATTTGTGTGTGGTTGTGAGCATGCATAAGTGTATAAGGCTTCTCTAATAGAACA
>NC_056518.1:12112621-12114221 GCF_014905685.2 Nematolebias whitei | reverse complement strand
ATATATCTACATATAAAGCCTACATAAGCATCCCTGCTTCTATTTGTGTGTGGTTGTGAGCATGCATAAGTGTATAAGGCTTCTCTAATAGAACATTTATTAGTAACTGTGAAGCAGCAGAGACCCGACCCCCAAGACCAGAGGCAGACAAAAAAGGGGGGACCAGAGCCCAAGACCCCAGGAGGGACCCCGACCGCGGAGCCCCCAGAGCCACCCATACAGGACGAACCACTCACCCACCCCCCAGAACGGACCACAGGGGAGAACCGGAAGATCCCCACCAGCAACCACATACAGTGACCCCCCGGGGCCAACAGCGACAAACTCATAGGCCTCCGTCGGCACCCGCCGCACCGATGTAGGTCCAGGTCCAGGCACCGAGGCCCGGGCACCGAGGACTCACACCACCCAGGCCAAGGCCTGACAGGGCCAGAGGACCCGAGCCCCACCAGGCAGACACCAGGCCGAGCCGACACACGCCCAAGCGCCCAGCCCCCGATACCAAGGGCCCCAAGCGCGCCGGCAGGCAAGGGCACACCCCACCAGGGGGCCGCGCGATAGGGGCGCGATGCCAAGCACCCCCAGTTGTATCAAAGAGGGGGCAGTCCGAGTCTCGGCCTAACAAATACCCATTCATACACATACACAATCACACTATCCCAACCTCAATCTCACATTCATTCACTCAAAGACATACAATAACGATACATTTCATTCTTATTCCCGATACACACTCTATACCCCCCAGGTCCAAGACATGTACCTGCCCTCTACGGGGGGCAGCCTATGCTCAGATAAATAGTGTTATTAACTAACTTTTTATCTACAGTTGCTAGTCACAAAATTAAAACATCATGAAAAAGTTGATTTCAGTAATTCCATTAAAAAAGTGAAACTTGTATATTATATTCATTCATTACACACAGACTGATATATTTCAAATGTTTATTTCTTTTAATGTTGATGATTATAACCAACGGGCAGCACGGTGGCGCAACTGGTAGAACTGCTGCCTCTCAGCGAACAGGTCCCTGGTTCAAACCCCGGTCCAGGTGCCTTCTGGGTGGAGTTTGCATGTTCTCTCCGTGCATGCGTGGGTTTTCTCCAGGTACTCCAGTTTCCTCCCACAGACCAAAAACATGCATGTTAGGCTGATTGGTAACTCTAAATTGTCCCTAGGTGTGTGTGAGAGAGTGAATGGTTGTTTGTCTCGTTTGTCTGTATGTGTCCCTGTGATGGACTTGCGACCTGTCCAGGGTGTACCCCGCCCCTCGCACAGTGATTGCTGGACATGGGCACCAGCGACCCCCGTGACCCAAAATGGAATAAACGGGTAAAGAAAATGGATGGATGGATTATAACCAACAACAAATGAAAACCCCAAATTTAGTATCTCAGAAAAATAGAGTATTACTTAAGACCAATTTAAAAAAAAGGATTTTTAGACATGTAGACCATCTGAAAAGTATGAACATGAAAAGTATGAACATGAAAAGGATGAACACAGCACTCAATAGTTGTGTCTCCTTTTGCCTGGATTACTGCAGCAATGTTGCGTGGCATGGAGTCGATCAGTCTGTGGCACTGCTCAGGTATATAT
>NC_056518.1:12055046-12082621 GCF_014905685.2 Nematolebias whitei | reverse complement strand
GCTGCAGAGTGGAGGTTGTTTGGAGGAGGAAGCAGGGAATCCTACAACTAATTCACTACAATTATGATAAATAATACATTTCTTGAATATATGAATGACACACAGTTTTGAACTAAGATCATCTTATAGTCAAAGCCATTTTGGTCAAATTTAGCACAATACTTAATGTACAGTTTTATACAATAATGTGAGATTTTGCAGGATGTCCTAACACTCCGACTATGTGTCAAAGATGACTTTCAGCTACTACATAATAAGTCATATGTTAATATCTGCACAATTTATGGAGTTAAAGCCATTTCTGTTTGCTAAGATCAGTTAGCTGTAGCATCAACCCTGAATTTCGTGGACTCACGTTTTTCAAACATTTATCAACGCTTGCAACATAATCTGGAAGAATCTTCTACAGTTCCTCATGCAAGTTAAAAACATGCTTAACACTTGCAAGAATTTAACATCCCAGATTAAAGAAAGCATTTCAGATAGATACAGACCTGTTTCTGCTTAAAGAAGCTGCATGCTGCTGTTTGCAGAGCCAACACTCAGAGTGATTTAAATTCAAAAGCTGCACGCTTAAAACTAAAAAACAATGTTCTGAAAGATGCTAAAAGCTCCACTGCAGACTCATCACCACAGGCAGCTCTGCTCACACTGGAACAATTTGACTGATCGCTTTAATACTGTACGATTTAATAAGGCAGAAAATACATGCAGTTTGTGCAGTTTGTATGGGACTTTGTACAATCAAAACCTTTAGCTTAATGAAATTCAGTCCAGTAAGTCCAGCATAGTAAGGACATCAAAAAGATCCCTAGGTATTATAAGACTTAGCTGTAATTTGTTTGATTTTAATATGTTTTTTAACTGTTTATGTTTTTAGCTGTTATTGAAAAAACATCTAAAAGGCTTTTTCTGGCATGCCAGCGTGGGGCAGTGGGGGTAGAGGTGGTGGTAGTTACTGATGTTCTCAATTTTCTTGTGTTTGTCACAAAGGCTTTGTCACTTTTATTTACAAAATGTTCAAAAGAATTGCACAAAAATGATTATAAATAAAAATTGAATGTCATATTTGCAGCAACAAACCCTAAAAGACGAACCAAAGAACAGGCACAAATGAAAGTTTGAAAGATTATTATTATTTTTATTTGTTTCCATCATTGTAGGTTGATCTGGGGAGATCTTGGTACTTGGTTCACTGAAACAGAGACACAACTGGTGACCAATGCTTTTACTTTTCCAAAACTGCGGATGCGATATTTGCGTAATTTGTAACTTGTCTTGGTTGTTTTCTTTTTTAGGTTTCCTGAAAGTCACAAGAGTTGCGGGAAGTTCATGATGGAGGATGGGTCAGGCAGGTAGGTTCAGTTTTTTTTCTCAGTTGGTATGGAAAGAAGCAAAGCAGAAGCAATGCCATAATTCATCAGTTCAACCACATCCAGGTAAGAAGCAACTGACAAAGAGGATAATTTTTTTTAGCTCTAACCACTCATCTACAGCTGCCCCAAGTAAGTAAAAAACAAAATAGGAATATTGCAAAATTCAATATTTGGTCCACTGTTATTTTGTCTTTTCATAAATGACTTGCCTTTATATTGCCCTGCAGTCAGTTTTCAACTTTATGCAGATGATATGGTTGTGTATATGTAATCGAGTTTATCCCACTGTGCGTCTGTGGCTTGTAGAAGACACCCCGGGCACTCTGCATTTTGTTCCGTGTGGAGACAGAGGCACCAGACACAGGGTTCAGTTGTGGTGAGACCTTGGAGCATTTATTTCGTCCAGCCACACTTCTTCTCACACGTCATACAAGTAGTAAAAGTAAAATGTCTTCAAAACATAAGTAATTTTCAAAATTATAAAACAACACAGTAAAGTAAAATAAAATGTCCTCTCTAATTCCAATTGTACACAATAGACAATAGTGTGAACAAACATTTCCCTATAGGTTCCTTGATGGCAAAGTCATTTATAACGGTGATACCTCTTGTGCTATTGTCTCTGTATTAAACACCAAGTATGGATACTGCTCTAATATGCACCAATATCAAAATTCAAACTCTTCAATAAAACAGTAGTTGGACACTCAAGCATTCTTAGTTATTTAACAGACTTAACATGTTCAAGCATTAGCTGGATGAACAGTTTTATACCCATACTGATGAATATTGTATTGCAGGCACAAGGGATGCTGCTTACCTTACATACAGTATACACCTGCCAAGTCACAAAGCAGGGCCACTGAGGTCTTCACGACAAGCCTGCTGATGTCCAGTGAAGATTAGTGATTGACTGCAAGTAATCAGAACTAGAAGAAAGTTGGACTGAAAATTTCTCTCTCTCTCTCTCTCTCTCTCTCTCTCTCTCTCTCTCTCTCTCTGTCTCTCTCTGTCTCTCTCAATTTTGAGTTGCCAACTTGTCTCCCAACAGCTGTGCAGGTCAGTTTTGCATTTGACACCTCCAGATGCAGGAAGAGGGCCACCTGCATCATGAAGGACCCCACTCACCCAGCACACACACTTTTTGCCCCACTCCCCTCAGGAAGGAGGTTGAGGAGCCTTAAGTGTAAAACCACTAGACTGAGGAACAGCTTCTACCCTGAAGCAGTTACTCATGAATCTCTAATCAGAATAATCACTGTGAAAAATCACATCATGTTGCTGCTGATCTGTTTCATGCTGCTGTTGATCTGTTTCATGTTGCTGCTGATCTGTTTCATGCTGCTGCGGATCTGTTTCATGTTGCTACTGATCTGTTTCATGCTGCTGCTGATCTGTTTCATGCTGCTGTGGATCTGTTTCATGTTGCTACTGATCTGTTTCATGCTTCTGATCTGTTTCATGCTGC
Organism: Nematolebias whitei; assembly: GCF_014905685.2. NCBI lineage: Eukaryota > Metazoa > Chordata > Actinopteri > Cyprinodontiformes > Rivulidae > Nematolebias > Nematolebias whitei. Next base: position 12,079,777 of record NC_056518.1, on the reverse strand, counting down.
TGCTGATCTATTTCATGTTGCTACTGATCTGTTTCATGCTGCTGCTGATCGTTTCATGCTGCTGCTGATCGGTTTCATGCTGCTGCTGATCTGTTTCATGCTGCTGCTAATCTGTTTCATGCTGCTGCTGATCTGTTTCATGCTGCTGCTGATCTGTTTCATGTTGCTGTTGATCTGTTTCATGTTGCTGTGTTCATTCGCACTCAGCTGCTCGCACAGACTCATGTTCATGCTGCTGTTTGGCGTATTGTGTTTGTACTACTAGTACTTAGTGTATTTTCTAGTTAATGTTTTTCTTAGTTCATATCTTAGATCTTATTTGTAGGGTTTTTCATCCTCTTTCCACCAGGCTCCTGAAGGCAGGGGCGGCGCTGATGACCATTTTCCCTAATTGGTGCCAGGACTACTTAAGGCTCCAGTTGAGCTCCAGTCATTGCTGGAGCATTGTTCTACCTGCTGGTACATATGCCTCCAGCCCTGTATAGTGTTCAAAGATTGAGAAGACTTACTTTGTTTTTTTGTTTACATGTTTTCAGAGCCTCGATGTCCTGGATCCCGTCTTGTAATCTGAAGTATTGGAGAAACCCCTGGAGGACAAAACTTACCTGTGGTTCCTGGTGCTCAGCTGCTTTCACACACCTTCCACCACTTGCCTCTGTAGTCTGCCTGGTCGTCGTCCTTGGAGGAGAAAAACCCTGAGCCTTGCTCAACCAGCCGTCCTTACTCCTTTCACTATAAGCATCTCAAGACCTTGGTCACTCACCTGTTGGATAAGATTTCTCATCGTGAAGTAATCCTCTTCCTCCTCTGTCTCCACAGCCCCAGACCCTGGTTGTAAATAGTTATTTCATCCACAGTAAATAAACATTTTTCAATTGCATTAGAGTTTGGTTCTGTTTTCATTCCAGTCTGTTTATCTGGGTACCTCCACATTACAACATAATTACTGTTTTTTCTTTTACATTTTATACTTTTGTTGGATGTAACTGGGACCTTGTGCACACTTTCGTTCCACCACATGTTGTAGAATGACGATAAAGAACCTCGAATTTGAGGCACTTTCAGTGAACAAAATGTATCTAAGTTTTCTAGACGGAGTTTCCACCAGTATTGAAACTGGTTGTTTAATAAAAACACAGACACCAGTGTCTGTTTAGTCTATATATATATATATATATATATATATATATATATATATATATATATATATATATATATATATATATATAATCTCGTCGCATCTCAATGAATTGCTTACTATCATTGAATGCTGACATATTAAATATCTAAAAAAAATGGTATTTAATTAAAACTCAATATAATAGACAGATATTCAGGTCTAAGTTGCTGATAAATTGGTTTGTTATTTTACTACATTAATGCTTGCCCCCACAGCCTTTGCGAATACAAATTATTTTCCCTGATTAAATTTAATTGATCCTTTATATACGGGAAATCTTTATCAGGATATACAGTATATACATGTACAGACACACAAGTTGATGGTAAACTGGGGATCATGTTGCTCACCAGATCATGTTTCAGAGGACTGTAGAAACAAAAAAGCCACCTCCTTCATCAAAACATTGCTATTTTGCACCACTTGTAGTTGAAAGCAGAACAGAGCACCTTTACAACCGTTCATTTCAGCTGATTATAGGATGCTTTCATGTACGCCTGATGGAAGTTTGTGCTTTCGGAGCCAGTCTGAAGCCTGTGGTTTTGTTCCCCGTGCATCATTGGTTACAATAACTATGATCTTTTTGTGCAGATGATACTCACTGGGTTGCATTTGAAATGTGTTGTACTACATCAGCCACTGATGTAGGCTGAACATATGTTATGTTATACCTTTTGCGGCGTCAAAAGACAAACGTGTCTCTGGTCTCCTCAATCCATTAGACACTATACAGTGAAAATCGTCTTCCTGACACCCCCCTCAATTAACAGCCAAGCTTATTTTCCTTTCTTTCTTCATTTTCAGCTGAAAACAATCACTTCTCTCTATAATAGAAAACTTTATGAGAAAATGCCCAATCAAGATCCTAGGTTTTTATTTTATTATATGAGAGCGCTACAGTCCAACCATCCCAACGGTGTTTTGAGCTGTAGGCCACAAAAACAACATATGATGCAAAAAAGACTTAAGAGAGGCTGCGTTGCATCGACCTCTTACACTTTCATCAGCAGCAATGAGAACTCCTCAGCCACGATTAGAGGGGCATGTAGAGAGATGTAAATTTAGACAAGATCATAGAGAGAGCTGCAAGGCTTAGGCAGCCAGAAGATAGACACATAAATCAGGTCAAGCAGAACAAGGGACAGGAGCTGCAAAAAGCACTTTTTACACAGAGGTGCATTTTAAAACAAGTCCTTCATTTATATAGAAAGAAACAGAAACCTCTTATTGAATACGCAGTATGCTATAAAACAAAATGTTTAACTTATTGAAGGCTTAGTATTTCTTGAAGGAATTGATTCATCCATCCATTATTTTACTCACTACTTCCTTTTTCTGGTCGTGGGGGGGTCACTGGTGTCTATATCCAACAGACACTGTGTGAGAGGCGGGGGACACCCTGGACATGTCTCCATTCCATCACAGGGACACAGAGAGACAAACGAGACAAACAACCATTTGCTCTCTCACTCACAGCTACAGACAATTTAGAGTTACCAATCAGCCTAACATGCATGTTTTTAGTCTGTGTGAGGAAACTGAAGAAAACCCATGCATGAACGGAGAGAACATGCTAACTCCATTCAGAAAGGTCCCCGGCTGGGATTTGAACAGGCGACCTTCTCGCTGAGAGGCAACAGCCCCACCATCTGCGCCACTGTGTCACCGTGTATATTCATATTAGTAATGTTCTGCACAGCCTCCCAAATTAAAATTGTAAACAATCAGCAAGTGTATCAGTTTAAATAAGTAGAGGTGATTTTTTTTTTTACAAAGCCTAAATATGGCAACCTTTTTGTTTTATTCCTATTTAACACACGGTCATTTGATCTGATTTAGTATTTCATTCTTTCTGACTGTGTTTATGCTTTGTTGTTATTACTCTGTGACATCTGACACAAGGCGATCTGATTTAGTGTTTCATTGTTTCTAATTATGTTTTGTTTTATATTTGATTACATATGCTGGAATTATATCTTGTTACTTTTTATTTGGTGCTGTGATCTTTTTGTTAAGCACATTGGTAACAGTTTCTGTTTTAAATGCGCTCTATAAATAAATCAGACGTGACTTGATAAACTGGATAATAAATGCTCTTGTCCTTGGAGCAGAAGACCAAATAAACTGCTGTGTAACTGGAACAGCAAACGATGGGCAACTATTGAAGAGGCTGGTCAAACATCTGAAGGAGCAGAGCTACAGTTAACCCTCCTGTCGTGTTCGGGTCAAAACTGACCCATTTACAACTTAAAACACTCATAAATATTGTGTTTTAGATCTGATTGCCTCAAGACTTTATGACATCCTCCACACTGTGCACTTGAACATATAAAAATGATTATCACCTCTTTCATTGAATTTTGAGTGTTTTAATCCACCTGTGGTGTTCCCAGTCAAAAGTGACCACCATATGAATGGGTATCCAGATTATATTCATCCATCAGACAGAAAACATCCTCATCCACACCACCCCATCTCACTCACTCACATTTCAGACTGAACAATGTGTTTAGCAGGTACACATCTCTTTCCGGTGCTTATGTGCCCATCCCCCATGTGAACCACCCCTTTCAATGTATCATCTTCACACAGACCCCATATTTATAGCTTGATGTTTGGCTTGCACTCCTTTTACTCTGAGCACAATGAGTAGCCGACTGACCAAGCGGTTCTCTGTCGAAGAGGTTCTGGTCCAGATTTTGGGACATGTTGAAGAAGGTACTGCAATTGAACCAGATATAGTTGGGGATGTCTCAGAAGTGGAAAACAACACAGGTTTTGATCCAGACTTTGAGGAGACTGAACAAAGGAGGCGTTGACTGTCTTGATAAGGTAATGCAAAGTTTTATCCATCACGCATTTTATTTTATTTTTATTTATGTGAATCATAGCATTTTGTGTACAACAGATTCAATATTGTTCCCGATCTCTTATTCATTGTTCCTTTTATTGCAGCTTACTGGTACATACACCTGCAAGCAAACGACAGCCCGCTGGCCTGTGGCACTGTTCCACAACATCCTTGATGTGTCTTTCAGTGCATATGAGGTGTGGACAGCCATCGACCTAACCTGGAATCAGGGGAAGAGTTTCAAGAGGAGACTTTTCCTAGCAGAGCTGGGGAACGCTTTGGTGACTCCTCTTATTCAGCGGTGCCAGCACCTTCCCCACACACCAGCCTCTGCCAGTCTGGTTAGGAGTGTGCAAGCCCGAGCCCCAGTCACTGCCCTGGCTGCTCTCCCCCAACAAAGACATGGGCAGAAAGGGAAGAGCTGTGAGCTCTGTGCCCCTAGAGACACCAAAACAAGCCTGAGATGCTGCAAATGTGATGCCTTTATTTGCAAGGCCCACCCTGACCTGAGTGTCACATGCCACTCATGTGCATGAATTCACATGCACACACACACACAGGTTTGTTTTGCTATCTTTATGGGGCCTTTGCATTGACTTCCATTCATTTTTCATTCATTTCTATAGCCTAACCATGACCTTTATCCATAACCTAACCATTACCAGTACATACCTAACCCTAAACCTAACACATCCTCAATTCACACCTTAGTCCTAAACCTAGCCCCTAACCCACCAACGGGACTTCTTCTTATGGGGCCCGGGCTTTGGGCCCCATAAGGAGCAGTTGGTCCTCACAATGCAGTATAAGTTGGAAAAATGGGCCTCACAAAGTAGCATAAACAAGGACACACACACACACACACACGACTTCATGTTGAGTTTGGTTCTTTGGTTTTCCATTTACTTTTTGCATTACATCTTCCTTATGGGCAGCACGGTGGTGCAACTGGTAGAGCTGCTGCCTCTCAGCGAGCAGGTCCTTGGTTCAAACCCTGGTCCAGGGGCCTTTCTGGGTGGAGTTTGCATGTTCTCTCCGTGCATGCGTGGGTTTTCTCCCACAGACCAAAAACATGCATGTTAGACTGATTGGTAACTCTAAATTGTCCCTAGGTGTGAGTGAGAGAGTGAATGGTTGTTTGTCTCGTTTGTCTCTATGTGTCCCTGTGATGGACTTGCGACCCGTCCAGGGTGTACCCCGCCCCTCGCACAGTGATTGCTGGACATGGGCACCGGCGACCCCCGTGACCCAAAATGGAATAAGCGGGTAAAGATAATGGATGGATGGATGGATGGATGGATGGATCTTCCTTATGTAATACATTTTCAGTGCCTATTTGTATTTTCACTGCAGTTATTTTATGTCTAATTCTATAAATTCATGTTAAACACTACTTTGAGACATTGTTCACAGCTAAAGAATGTTGAATAAACATTTGGTGGTGAAAAATGTTTTTTGTGCTAATTTAAGAGCAGTTAAAACAGGCTGGTCAATTTTGACCGCAAACACTAAAGTAAGGGGTGGGAGGTGAACATGACAGGAGGGTTAAGATAAATCGCAGGTGACCAACAAATAAAATAATATAAAAATATCTCATCAATCAAACTTGATCAGGTGAATGACCCCAATGGCCACATAACTGCAATAAGTTGTAGCAGCCTTATTTTGACTGCACAGATGAGCTGTGCAGAGTTTTTGCAGAGTGTGAGCTGCAGAATTTTCCAGCTTCTGTGTTTAGTGTGAGTCCAGACTCTGCAGCAGCCAGTGGTTCTGAAACGGATGTTGTCAACAATGTACCTTACAACACACTGGGTAAAATGTTATTTGTCTTTTTTTGTATGTTTAACTTGAAGAAGTTGACATGTTACTGTGGATTTTTATATTGTTTTGAACTCATTCCACTGATTAAAAAGAAGAAGCTCACTTAGTTTCAGGATGTACATTTTGTTGATGAGGTTAAAGATGATGCACGGCAACTTAAACTTAAAGAGCTTCATCTTGAACAGCCAGCAAGAAGACGGCAGCTCTGAGATTTATTTCATCAATGATTTGCACGTTTCAGTAGGCACAAACATATGGTTTTGCACATCTATCTGAATTATATGGACTGTAATTATAAAGCACCTTTCTATCTGATCAAGATACTCAAAGTGCTTTACAATCTGTGTCCTCATTTACCCATTCATACAGCACTCTACTAGATCTCTACAAAGACTAATCAGTGCTTTATCACATTCATACACTGATGGGACACACATCAGAGACAATGAGGGGTTCAGTGTCTTGCCCAGGGACACTTCGGCATGTGACTGCTGGTGGAATCAAACCCCTAACTTTCATTTTGGAGGACAACTGCTCTAACCACTCAGCCACAGCCTACTGGATGAACAATACAATACCCCTTTATGCTGTTGCAGTTTTCCCACATTTAAATAAGAAAATTGTGTGTGGAGTTCAAGAAAATTCTGACAAACTTGTGCAAATAACTGTCAAAGAAAAACACGTTTGATTTTCAAAATGTCACCGTTTGTGGGAGTTCCAGTTTTTCTCCTGCAGCTTCAAGACACTAGATGGCGCCAACAAGCACACACCTGTGAACTGTGAGCTGCAGGAGTATATATGGCAGTTGATGACTTCACTTCGACACTGGTGCATTATCTGCCCACTGGTAGTTGTGTTCCTAGTCACTTTACCATTCCTTGTGATTTGTAGAGACTAAACTTTTGTTCTCACACGTTTCAGCACTGTGTTCCTCCTGTGCCTTGGACCTCCCTGGTTTCATCTTTAAGCCTCCTAGTGATTCTTCCAGCCATTTCTCGCCTTCTACCACTTGCCCACCAATCGATACAACCTTTCTGGGACTTCCTCCTTCATAATTACAGGAACTTTTGGACCCTCATCCCTATGATGACCTTTTCCTCCAACAGTAAGATCTAAACAATATCTTGAATCATCCTCAAGGATCCAAACCATCATCATAACCCAACAAAATTAAGTCAGGTCCTCTGGACCAGTGATACTAGCCTGTATATATAAAGGTTGAATTTAATCAAATGGATGGTTTCTTTTGTTGAAACTTTTCGTTTTTCATCCTAAAACTTCATCAGTCCAAAGGGCTACAACAAACTCAGTTTCATAAGCAGCACCTTCACATAGTGTGCCAACCAGTTTGATGGTGATTAGATGGTTTCTGGAGTCCGCCCTCGCCCCAGTTGACTCGACTGACGCAGACATGGTCAACGTGGTTTAAAACATCAATGTTTATGCTCATTAATCCTCATAAAATCATTATAACTCTTGTCCTTGTTCTCCATTTTTCTAGTCTCTTCCTGCTAAAATGCAGCCAACGGTTGATTTTCACTCTTTGTAAATAAACACTGTTAATTGTTCCTGGTCTTTGAGTTGCTCTTTTTGGTCACTACTTGTCTGGACATTGATGAATAAAACCTTATAGTTTGCAACATGCAATAAAAAAAGACCATTACCTGAGAAATGATGGTGCATCAGAAAAACAAACTAAAGAAAGTAATGAAAAGTGTCATTTATTTACCGTTTCTGGTCCCTCTACAGTTGAATGATTTAAAATGTGTTAAAAAAAAAAGGTTGTTGCTGCTTTACATTAAAGAAAGTTATAGTTATAGAACATTTGAACTACTAAACATAAACTAAACATATCTCCCAGTATAATAATTACAGCAGAAATGTGAAGAATAACCTTTTTGTATGGATTCACAGACGTGCACAGTGCATCTGCATTGGTTGAGCACACCAAACCAGTGCAGTTTTGAGATCTAAACGCATCAGTCTATTACATCCTTGTACCCTAATAATATAATCTGGTTTGTTTAATAATTTAAAATCTGCAGCAGGGTTCTTCTCAAGGCGTCCGTAATAAAAAATTAACAGAAAAGGTAAAGTTAGTTGAACGGTTTTCCTCTCTTCATTTCTCACAGCTGGCAGGTTTATTTACTTTTTTAACATCTCGTTTTGTGCATTATTTATTAAGTTCGAGTCAGGTTCTATAAAGTTGTTTTGCAATTTTCAAACGAGGCCTGTTTGTGAGCAGCCATATTTTATTAAGTCATAAATAATTTGTCTCGACAACTGACAGAGAGCCTTTCCTTTGCATTGTTACATTACATCAAATCTAAATGAGTTGAATCGCAGTCATTTTGTGTTTGTATTGCTTTCCTGTCTTCCCCTGACAGTTGAGGCCGATGGCTGCCTGTCCTGAGCCTGCTTCTGCTGGACGTTTCTTCTTGTTGAAAGGGAGATTTTCCTTTCCACTGTCACCCGTGTGTTTGCTCAAGATGGCAGGTTACGAAAAAGTGGAGATTAAACGCAATATGCTTTTGTCATTTCATAATGCATGTGAATGTTTTGTACGGCGCCCTGAGACAACGTTTGCTCTGAATATAAAACTGAATCGAATCAAACTGTTTTGTGAATAAAAGCAGAATTCATATCGTAATCAAAGGGTGAATCGTATCGCTTCATCTTGGATTTTGCTGTCAATCCATCTTTTGTCTTTTGGATCGTTGTGTCACAATCCTCGGTGTTTACAGTACAAGACAGAACAATGTCCGGACGAAGAGTGAGGGAGAGAAAGGGTTTTTATAAGACAGAGGGAGAGTGGGTAATGAGAGCACCTGGGCAGGTGGCTGATGAGACAGGTGTGAATGATTAAGACTGAAGAGACTGGAGAGGCAGAACTGAGGAGTGAGTGGAAAGTGACAGAAAACAGAATCAGAATCACACAAAATTATAAAGAGCAGAATGACAAACACAATAAGCAGAAAAAGGGGAAGACAGAAATACTAGACAGCTAGGGGACAGACTGTGACACATTGATATTTTATGAAGATCCATTTTGTATCTTTTATATCTATCTTTTGAAAAGAAGGTGGGCCTGTGATCAGAAGATTGCTGGTTCAACACCCTGGACCGACAACAGCAAAATGTGGGTGGGAAAGAAGAAACACGAACATCTGCCTCCACCCTCATTTGCTCTTAACCCCCACCATCTGCTCCCCGGGGCACCCTATATGGCAGCTCTCTGCCCCACACAGAGGGATGTGGTAGCTCGGTGGTCTGTGTTTGCGTCAGGATATGAAAACAATTGCCAAGTCTACGTGCAAGTTAGTTTGCTGTGGTGACCCCTGAAGAAGTGAGCAGCCTTCAGCCCAGAAAAAGAAAAAACAATCTAAATAAAAATATGAAAAAAATCTAAGAAAAAAAAAGATTTCTAATTATTTAATCTTGCAGAACAGGATGGGTGTGTTGACAGAGGTGACTACTGGAGTTGGGGGGCTATAACTCCAAAACAGACCAGAGTGAAAATGAGAATGTATTTGTATTTCCTACCACACTGGAAGAGTTATGGGGATTTAACTGATCTCCTGGTTCGAAACTTTAACTCTCCATCTAGTCTGGTGGAAACAGGAACCTGGCCTGTGTGAAACAGACCTAATAATCAATAACCTTGGGTTTTATCAATTTCAAAAAACATCATATATATAAGCAATAGACATGTACCAGTACATGTTTTATCAGCATTATTATAACAATCCATCCATCCATCCATTTTCTCTACCCGCTTATTCCATTTTGGGTCACGGGGGTCGCCGGTGCCCATGTCCAGCAATCACTGTGCGAGGGGCGGGGTACACACTGGACGGGTCGCAAGTCCATCACAGGGACACAGAGAGACAAACGAGACAAACAACCATTCACTTTCTCACTCACACCTTGGGACAATTTAGAGTTACCAATCAGCCTAACATGCATGTTTTTGGTCTGCGGGAGGAAACCGGAGTACTCGGAGAAAACCCACGCATGCATGGAGAGAACATGCAAACTCCACCCAGAAAGGCCCCTGGACCAGGGTTTGAACCAAGGACCTGCTCGCTGAGAGGCAGCAGCTCTACCAGTTGCGCCACCGTGCTGCCCCGGAACGAGACAGACTCAGATAAATGCAAAAGTGACTATTATTTACAGTGGAAAAAAATAACAGTCATTTCTCTGGAGCTCCTGGGGGAGGAAGGAGATGGTCAGAGGAGGTCGGCAGGATGGAACAGGTAAGGTTTAATTATGATGATGTTTCTCTTACAGGTTTGAGGAGGTACTTGGGTCCAACTCGAAATACAGAGGAGCGCGCCAGAGGGTGAGAAGACCAAGTTGTCAGGAAGGGCTGAGGAGGCGGGTGGAAGGAAAGGCATGAGAAGAACCAAGGCAAGGAACGAGGAGAAATAGGAGGAGGAATGAGAAGAACCAGGACAAGGAATGAGGAGAACCAGGACTGAGGACTGGATCACTGAAAACAAGAAAGAGCTGGAAAGTAAATTTACTAACAGTAAATGTACAGGCCAGAGGCACAAATACCATTGATGCTAATGCTCCAGCGAAGAGCAACACTGGACTGCAGCCTTATGTAGAGGAGGTCCTCGTCAGGGTAATGGCCGACAGCTGTTGTTAATTAGCGGCCATCTTGGACAAGGAGCTGCAGTCAATGGTACTCTTACAGAGGCAGAGTTATGTGGATCAATCTAAGTATTAAAGATATTCATATCAACTTCATGCAGTTTAAATCTTGTAACTCTGCATGTTTTCGGCTAAAGAACAGAAGTCCAGTCGCTTTGTCATTTTTCTTGTAATTGTCCATGTCCTGAATGACAGACAATCAACAGCAAGATATATACCAACATGTGATACCAACATTGGTGTTGGACCATATTCATATTAACATGATTGGATAGATACTTGAGGTTTTCCTACATTGCCACCAGTACAAAAATACAATTCTGTGTTGGAGGAGCTGTCAAGAGGCAAGATTAAACATAAACACTGGATGATAAGCATGGCAGATAACTTAATTGGTTCTGACTGCACATCAGTTTCACAATCGTTTTACACAAATGTTAACATCTGTAGCATCCATATTTGCTTCCATAAACACAGTGTGCTGCTTGTGATGCTATGCGTTATTCTGCTCATCAAGGCCGTTAAAAGGTCACACTGGAGTCTCATGACAGACGCATTGAAAATAAAATGTGAACGACCACACACAACATCTGGATCAGAGCAAAGAATTGAGCATTAAGTCCTGTAGTGTATCCGTAGAGTCTAACGAGTCAAACCATTCACTCTTTTATTCACTCCAAGGGACAAATGTATTTTCTTACAGTAACCAATTACCTAATATACATGTTTTTTTCTGTGGGAGGAAACAAGAACACCCACATGTACACAGAGAGAACATGCAAACTTCACACAAGAAAGCTGGGAGACAAACCTGCCCCAAATACAGTTGCTCACAGATTATTATGAAATTACAATATGAAATGTCCACAAATAAGACTGATCACACTCGGAGAATATAAGATGTAATTTTAGTGTGGGCTGCACACATTCCCATGTAAGTTAACAAAACGTGTTGAACAAAACAAAAAAGCGGCTCTACATGTGTCTCCACAGCAAGTCCCCCTCCTCCGTCTCACTCTGTCCTCACTCCATCTACCTCCATGTCCTCTCCAACTGCATCCATATATCTCCTCTTTGTCCTTTTCCTGGCAGCTACATTTCTAACATCCTTCTACCAATATACCCACTGTCCCTCCTCTGGACATGTTCAAACCATCTCAGTCTGGTCTTTCTAACTTTATCTCCCAGTTGTTCAACCTGTGTTGTACCTCTGATGATCTCATTCCTAATCTTCTCCATCCTTGTCACTCCTAAGAAGAACCTCAACATCTTCATTTCTGCCACTTCCAGTTCTGTCTCCTGTCTTTTTGTCCATGTCTCTGTCTCCAGACCATACAACATAGCTGGTCTCTCCACTGTCTTGTAAACATTTCCTTTGACCTTTGCTGACACCATTTTGTCTCAAATCACTCCTGAAACTTTTCTCCATCCACTCCATCCTGCCTGAAATCCGATTTGTTCAGACTAAATAAACTGCTGCTGGTGAACACCTGCGTATGTCTACATGTGACTGCTGAACGTGGGCGCATCTCATTGTCGAAATGAGATTTTGTCACCTATTGTGTTTTCACAGATGATTTAGATGTATATTTAGCAGGTGCACATTGACAAGTGCATATTAGAACATTGACACGACATGAGTCAACGGGTGCATTCGTAAATGTTAACATGTCAGCACATGCTCCATCCAGCAGCAGACAAAAAGCACCAACAAACACAGTGAGCTGAATAAAGTGCTTCATGAGGGGAAATCTGAGAGTGAATGACTATATCGTTGCCTGTTGTTATATGCACTAATTGACTTAATGTTTCTGAGCCATTAGTCTGTGTGTATCCATTGGCCAAGGGGCAATTAGCTTATCAGGGAAGCGCACACACACTTTTGAGGCAAAACACCCACACAAACACAACCGAGCAAAGACACTTGACAGTTTGATCAATGGACGTCTTACTGACCATAATGACTCAGTACAGCCCCCTTTCAAGGCAGCACAGCTTAAGTCCGGACACAATAACCCTCTATCTCAATCTAACATACACACACATGCACACACACGGACACACTCACACACTACAAAAGGCACATCAATCATATTCATAGGCACCTTTAAAGACAATACAGCTTCACATTGATGGGAAATGGCATATCGCTAATTACTGTCTCGCTCTTGTCCACACTCGATTATCACAAATGAACACACACTCACTCTGTAGGAGGGCATGTTTGCACACATACATGTAGACACGCACATGTACAATCACACCAGAGCGTGTCTGAGATTCTTTAAAGAGAAACGTTCATTTGCTACACATGTTGTAACATCAAGTGTTCTCTGACACTGTTTATGGTTTATGCATCGATACTTGAATTTTGCAGTTGACTGAACAGAGGGCATGTAAAATTTATGACCTGTCTGTCAGCTTGGCATGTGATAAAATTTGATTTACTCTCTTGTGAAGCAGAAAATTACACTAAGGTTACAGAACCACATATAATGCCTTCATTACCACATCTTTTTTGTAACATTTATGTTTTTTAGCAGGTTGGTTCAATAAACAGTCTGTAAGCATCACATAGACAGAAGAGGGTAGTCAACTGAACTGCACAGCCTGCAGTGCTAACTTGTCCTTCCAAATGTGGAGATTTTTTGAATGAAGAACAGTTACCATGCTGATCCTTTTCTGCTTTATTGTTTACCCGCTTGCTGGGGACAGAGATGGGATAGAGGCAGGGCAGCCGACTTGGGACCGAAAGTCCCAGGCTTGATCCCCAGTCATTGCACATCACCTGGTATCTCTGAGCAGGACACCCTATCCCCAATTGCTCCCCGGGCACCTTCAATAGCAGCCCACTGCTCCACCTGGTGGTGGATGGGTTAAATGCAGAGATCCAATTTCACCTTTCAATGTATGGGAACATACAGTGATGACAAGACATAACACATTATTATTATTATAATTTTTATTATTATTATTATTATTATTATTATTATTGCTGTCCATGTATTGTTTTGACCCAAGAGCAGCAAGAGGGATAAGATATGCTTGAACAGACAGAAAGTGGGTCAGAATCTGGAAGGTTTTATCACTTGATAAAACTGTCAAAAAATAAGTATTTTGGAACAAATGGCAACATCCCAAATGTTAAAAGCTTTACTGTCTTGCTTGTTTGGAATGTGCTGTATGTGCCTGAAATGCGGAAACGTATTATTATTAATAAACAAAATAAAGTTGTTCTAATTATGAAAGAAATTGGGTTAATATTGTTAACAATGGAATAAAAGTCCTGTGATGGACTTGCGACCCGTCCAGGTTGTACCCCGCCCCTCGCACAGTTATTGCTGGACAGGAGCACTGGCGACCCCCGTGACCCAAAATGGAAGAAGCGGGTAAAAGATAATGGACGGATGGAATAAAAGTCCAGGTAGATGTCAAAATCTGTTTTGTTTTTTTTATCTTTTGCATTTTCTTGCTCAAACTGATTGAGGAATGTCAGGTCAACAACATTAAACCTGATTTTAATTCACATAAATTGAAGTCAGATACAACTCAAACTGTTTGCAACTAAGCAGCCAAAACAGACAAACATACTGTGTTTGATACTGTGGTGCCAGACGTGTACTTCTTGTCTCATGTCTTGAACATGTCACATCAAGGCTAAAACATATGATGCTTTGAGTTCAAAAGGAAACTGACCAGTAAGTCATTTTGTCTGTCAAGATGAGTTAGTTCTAGTAATTATGCCAATTGTTCCTCTAAGGGGATGAAAAACAAAATTAAACATTTTTGTCGTAAGTGGAAAGAGAGGAACAAACCTTTTTTTATTAACTTTATATCTAAAGGTTGGAAAAGATGCTTCCTTTGGGGCTGGGATTAAGTCAAGTGGAGGATTTCAAGAATCTTTACGAGTGATGGCAGGATGGACAAAGAGACAAATCAGGACCTCATCCACAGACACTTTGGATTGTTAAAGAAGGAGCTGAGGAGTCTTAGGTTCAACCCTCATCTATGGTTTTGAGATATGGATCATGACCAAAACAAAAAGATCCTGCATAAAGTATTTTCCGCCGTACACGTCGCACTGCCCTATAAGTCGCATCAGTCCAAATATGTCTAATACAGTGGAAAAAAACATAAATATGTTGCTTCGCTGTATACGTCACATCTATTATGCGTCACTACTGACATGTTGCGTTTGCTACGTGTCACCACTGACAAGCCAGAAATGTGGGATGGTGTTGTGCCAAAATTTGATTGGCTGCCAAATGGCGGCCACGGGCGCATGCATGGGGGGACTTTAACAAGGATTTAACAAGATTAACACTTTAAAACAATTACTTGTTTGCTTGACATTATAGCAAAGGTGTGTCTCAGTTGAACTTTTACTTAATAAATGCACTTCAATGGTCAAATTAGCTCTGTTTCGACGGGGCGGTGCAGCAAAATGAAGCTGATTTAATGGTTGCTCCAGGCAAGTTGGACAAAGGTGGCAGTCTATGTCAAGCCGATTGTTTCAATTAATAGCGACTTTTACCTATTACATGATACAACAGCATGCCATACTACTCGAGTGCCATCTAGCAGCTGAAAATGGTAGTGTTCAATATTTTCAGTCAAAATGAATGGAAACGGTCATATCTCAGCCAAAAATTGGTTTATAAATATGGGAAAATATCCATAAATATGTCGCTTTGGTGTATAAGTCGCAGGGCATGTGAATTATGCAAACAATTGTGACTATTATAGGCCGAAAAATACGGTACTTGTTGGATAAAAATATTCTCTATTTATCTTATTTACTCAGAGAAGCCACACTCGATGGCATAAGAAGATTTTAACTGTTTTTATAGTTGCAAGGACAGATTTTCACCACAGGTTACACAAATATACAAAAGTATACACACATGGAGCCCAGTCATGAGCATCTGCCACAGGCAGTGTGCGAGGCTTGTTTTTATATGCTTATCATTTCCAAGCTCACAGACAGGAGCAAATCAGCTCCTTATCCAGTTCTCTGCAAATCCCAAAACGTGGTTTGAGGGCAGTTCACATTCTCAGTCATAGTAGTTAAAAACATACATAAAACCCTGACCAAAATTTCCTGACAATACTAGTGACTAAAATGAGCTTTCTCCATTGGACAGCCAGGCTCAGCCTTGGCGGCACTAAGAAGAGCTTTGCCATCCAACATGAAGAGGAAACTCACTCCTTGGGATCTCCCAGGAGGAGCTAGAAATGTGTTGCTGGAGAGAGTAATGACCGGGTTCCTCTCTTGGACATGTTGGCTTTGTGTCCAGGCCACAGATAAGGGGAACATTCATCCATCCATTAACTATCTTCACCTACTTCTCTCATGTCTGTGGTACATGGATATCTATAAACTTCAAAATGTAACATCAGGAACTGATACAAAGTTGGATCATTATTGGATTCTGGCAATTAGAGGTTTAGAAGTTTAGAAAAATTCTAGTAGATGATTTTTGAGTCATTCCAGGATCCTCGCAGGTAAATGAACCAACATGTGAACACTGTAAGAGCCAAAGCGCTCATGTAAATTGGATCTTTATTCTAAGGCCTGCAGGGATTCTGACTACAGTCAACATTGATTTTCTTAAAGGAAGTCAGCTTCTGTGAGTGAAATGGTTTCATATTGGATTTTTCATACAAGCTTTTTCATCTTTCTTTAACATCTCATGGTTTTTTTTTCTCATTGTTTCCCCTCTTATTTAAAGCCGTTATCATATTTTCCTTCCCTGTGGTCTTTGTTTGTTCCTTCATTGCTTTCCTTTCCAATTCCTTCTCTTGGGTTCTCCCATATTAACTTAATTTTTTTTTGTCCTTTGTTTTTTAATTTCCATTTTGCCATGTCTTTCTCTTCCTGCCTGTTTTTTTCCACTCTCCCGAGTCTTGTGTTTTCATCCTCTGGAGCCAGCGCTGCAAGACAAATAAGACAGTGAATTTGCATTGCAACACAGAGTTCGCCATCGCACTCTGCTCTGAAAGTATGCTGCTGAAACAGGAGGCTGTTTCCCAACCCCTCACCCCCTTCCCTTTCTCTCTGACGTTTCCTGCACTGCCTCTTCCTCCCGTCTTCATCTCTTCAAGAGCTGCTGTCGTCAGACTGCAGAAGGATAATTGAGAGTTGTATGGATCGCGTGGGGAACATCGATTCCCTCCACCGCTCTCTTTTCCTCTTACTTTCAACTACACCTCCTCCTCTCGTTTTCCGCTCACCTGTTTTGCCTCCTGCCTTTTCCTCGCTCTTTAAAGTCTGTCATTTTTCCTCCATCTCCCTGCCTGTGATCACAAGTTGTAACTGCTGTGATTCGCTGCATAGATAATTCAGCCACATTCTGATCTGTCTGTCTGATAAGCTGTCTAAGTGCCTCTCTTTTCTGTCTGCCTGCCTGCTGCATCGTTTCCTATTGTGACCGAGAATAGAGAGATGGATTTTTTAAATGTGCCTTTGAGGATGAAAAAGACAGAAGGAACCCAACTTTAAAAAAAAGAACATTTGAAAGCAGCAGTGCAATTATACAAATATTGAGCTGCTCGCCATTATGTACTTTATTCAAGTCACAAGTCTCTTAACTAACTTCCTCTACTTCTGCATAATTACATCTGCTTGTTTAAACGTTGAGCACGTGGGGAATTTGTTTCATTTCAGACCATTTCAAAGAAGAATCCTCCAGCCTTTAAAGAATAATAAACCACCTTTTTCAATAATCAATAATGACAAAAAGTGACCTTTAAACCATAAATAGCAGCATTTATTTTAGGACATTGCTCAGGCGACTTGTCTTGAAATGAAAAACTGTTTCATTTTATTAAACTGTAGCAACAATAACTGGTTCATCTGCAGGGTCATCAACATAAAATCCAAGGAGAAAGACTTTTTTTCTGAGCTCAATGAGGAAAATAAATGCCCCAACATTACAGACACTGTGATAAGTTCGTTCAGACTAGCACTTTAACATTTCAAGGTCCAGTTTAACAGAAACAACACAGTTCACAGGCAGAACACACATATTTTGCCACGACGTGAGACCAAAACAAAATATATAAAAAAAATCTTCAAGATAAAGATGACTGTTGCAAGGTTTTTTTTTTTTTTTTTTTTTCCTTTATCTGATTTTACAAGGTTGGGTCGTTTGCTCGTTGATCTGCCTTCTACTCCTCTGATTCTCTCCTGATCTGGATTCTTTGGCTCGTCCTTCATCGGTTCGCTTTCACTCAGTCATATTGATCTACTGCTGATGCTGAGCAGCAAGCATACACTAGCTGAACGCCTGCTCACTCTTCACATATTTGATGATAAAAACTCATTGTTTCACCTTTTATGAATGATTTAAATGAGCTGTTAATCTGTAGGTGTCGTATTTGAGTATTCGCATGCAGTGTGTGTCAGGATTCCTGCTTTTTGTTCAGATTTATTTTAGCCATTTTACTTTTCAGGATGTGTTTAAGTGTACAGGATTTTGTTTCCACTAAATTTATGACAGCTGGGCTGTCATCAGCTGATGACTCTCCAGGGTATTTGAGGCTGAGCTGAACCACAACTCTTTATTGGATTGTCATTGTCACATATTGATCATTCTAGCTTCAGCCCTCTTCCACATTTTCTATGTGTTGGATTATGTAATTCCATATTAACACTTGTGTTTCTTTGTAAAAATCCTCTTTGTGTCACCTGACCCCATTGCTGAACTCTCTGTGAAAGATCCTCTTCATATTTGTAAACCTCCAAAGATAAGTGAGGAGAAGTCAGCTCGGTCTTCCTAAAGGCTTTTGTTGAATGCGATGTTTGCAACTAGTGTATTTTGGTTGGCACTATGCTGTGAAGCGGAAGATTACTCTGTGTTATGACGACAATAAAGGCAAAACCCCACCACCCCCTTCTCTGTGTGTGTGTTATGGTCAGAGCAGGATGGTTTGACTACCAGTTAAGCAATGAATGATGTCTCCTTTCTCATATGTACTTAAAGAGTAAGTTAATGCTTCTGTCAAGATGTCTACACAAGCTGCAGGTGGTGAAGGAGAGTCAAGAACTTCCCATGTGAATAGTGGGAGACCTGCTGCAGAAAAGCCAACCGGTTATGGGCCCAGGCAAGTTTTGGGTATAGCATCGCACGGAAGGGGACTTCCACCGCATTTTGACGGAGACAAAGCCCGCTACTCCATCTGGGAAGCAAGGTATTTAGCGTACTTGAAAACCATTGGCCTCAAAGAAGCTATCCTTGGAAGTGAGTTAGAAGAGGGAGCTAAGGCACAAGAAGCGACGGAGATCGGTAGGAAAAATGAACTGGCGTATGCAGAACTGTGTGGTTGTTGGGATGATAAAACGTTAATGTTAATTCTCTATGTAGCACCAGATAATGACAAGAAAAGCCTAGAAATATTGAGATAACATTTTGTGTCCGAAGAAAAGACGTAAATTGTCGAGCTGTACACAGAGCTAACCAATGTGCAAATGGCTGATGGGGAAACAACGGACTATTTAGCACGTATTGAAAAGATAGTAGCCGCATTAAACAAAGCTAAAGAGACTCTCAGTGACGTACTTCTGACGGCGATGGTGCTAAAAGGACTAACAGATGATTACAATCCATTTTCTGTGCATGTCACTCAGATGAAGGAAACGCTAACCTTCAATGAGTTTAAGGTGAGACTGAGAAGTTTTGAATGCACACTGCGCTACTGTAGCAGGCCCCGAACAGATGAAGTAATGACTGCAAATTACAAAACGTTGAAACCTAAGTTTAAAGAGAGGAAATATTTCAATGGAGAATGCTTTATTTATGAGAAAATGGGGCATAAAGCAAAAGACAGCAGAAACAAAGACGAAAGCTCAGGTGAGAGTTAGAAAATGTGGAAGAGGGCTGATGCTAGAATGATCAATATGTGACAATGACAATCCAATAAAGAGTCGTGGTTCAGCTCAGCCTCAAAACAGCAACAAAACAGCAACAAGGTGGCCACCATTACAGACACTGGACAATGAGTTCTTTGTGTTAAAGACCAGCACAAACCCATGGATGAAGAAGAGATGTCCGCGCTCCGTGTGAGAGAATGGCAACCCCATGCCACAAATCAGCAAGGTCTACTAGTGGACAGCGATGCCTCTGCCCACATCATGACTGACGAATATGCTTTCATCGGAATTGATGAGACTTTCCAGCCCAAGAACCACGTCATGCAGCTGGCGGATGGGATGCAGATCATCGGCAGCGTCCTGAGGAAAGAAGATGTGCAAATTGAGCTGACCGACTACAACAGGGGAGTGGTGAGTGTCAAGCTCAGGGACGGATCCTGATTCCAGGATACCCACAGAACATCCTGTCTGTGGATGCAGCAGCTTTGAAAGGAGCAAAATTCAACTTTGAAAAGAATAACAACAAAATGGTCCTTCCTGATGGCACAACATGCAAAATGAAGGCAAAAGACAGACTGTACTATCTGGACATTTTCAATGAGAAAAATGTAAGCAGTGAGGACTCTTGCAATGTATCCTTTGATCTGAAAACATGGCACAAGATAATGGGTCATTGTAACTATGATGATACTGTAAACCTTGAAACAGTAGTAAGTGGTATGAAAATCAAAGATAAAACATGCAGACCTAACCAATGTTAAATTTGTCTAGAGGGTAAATTTTCCCTAAGCAGAAACAGACAGTGATGCGAGGACTAAAGAACCATTAGAGCTAGTACATACAGACCTGGGTGGGCCTATTCCACCAGAGTCATTTGAAGGGTACAAATATGCCATCACTTTCAATGATGATTTTTCTGGTGCCACCTATGTGTACTTCCTTAGGAACAAGAACAAGGCAATTGAGTTCTGAGGAGCAGTTGATTGAGCAGTTCTTGGCAGATACAGCACCTTAAACAAGTAAAACATGTGAGATCAGACATTGGGACAGAGTTTGTGTCAGAGGAGTACCAGTCGCTATTGAGGGACAAAGCTATAAAGCATGAGAAGTCAGCACCCTTTTCATTTATTCAACATTTATTTATACAGGTTAGTTCCCATTGAGCCTCAGAGACTCATTTACAAGAGAGATCTGTTACATACAACTTACAGAGTAGATGAGGAAAAGAGAACACGAGGGTGGATGAAGTTTAAAAAAAAAAAAATGTCTCACACCATGTCCTGGCTGGCACGTCGGAAGATGGGCGGAGTGCACCAAGCTGCAACAGTAGAAAGTGCGGCCATTTTATCCTTATCCTTATCAGATAATAATCTTAGATAGGAAAAGGGGGAGAAACATGAGGGTAGATAGTGGTAAAAAAAAACATCTTTCACATCTTGTCTATCAGGACACGATTTGAGACATCAAATCACATCCTGAAAAGTGCCCTGAGACAACTTTGTTGTGATTTGGCGCTATATGAATAAACTGAATTGAATTGAATTGAATGTTCCGACCTCTGGAGAAACTAAGCAACCACGCCACAAACACATGGCTCGACACAGGAGAGCAGCTCTTCAGGACAAATTCAGTTGTTCACCTACCCCTCAAGTGTAAGGAACACTATTGAAGACCTAAATGTTCATATTTTAGACAGAGACAGAATGTTTTAGAACAGGGTGAAGGAAGACATTTATGTCAGACGAGAACAGAGGAGGATGGCTTAGCTTTTGAGTGTAAGTGGAGCATCTCATGCAGTTTAAAGTTTTCACTCTCCAGTTCTGAAATGAGGAATCTCCACCGATGGGAAGCAAAAGGTCTTCAACTTCAAAACACAAGTCCAGTTGTTTTATTTTTTCATTTGGCATCTCCTGGATGACTGAAGTGTGTTATAATCTACACAAGCATGTCTCCAATAGGCTTTCTCATTTCCAGACGCTGGAACCCTTGACCTCTTCTCCTTTTTCTATGTACCTTGAAAGTCATTTACGCCTGCTCCATTTCCTTTCACAAAAATATTTACTTTCTGTGTCCAGTTTTGTTTTTCATAATTAAACTGTTTTGACTTACAAAAATGTACTTGTTTGTTGTAGATGTTGCATCTCAGTAACCTGAACCATACAAAAACCTCATTAAGTACGACACCTATATCTTAGAGTTCTCAGCTGTCTTGGAATGAGTATTCTCACATCTTTAGCTCTTCTGCTGCTGGACTAACTCCCTTTTGAAGTCTGTCCAAGCTATCAACCTCCATTGTTTCCAGTCCAATAGACCAACGTGATTGATTGTATCCTCTGTTCAGCATCACCAGACGAGTTATTGATGGAGTTTGCACCAAACAATGACAACCTTTCTATAGACATTTCATAATTGACAAAGCGTAGACATGAAACAAATCCTGACTGTCCAGTAGACTCCTGATCAGAAAGTTTGGCTCTCTTCCTGCAACATACCTCTTAAACAATCCACCATGAATTAAACTCAAAGATCTGCAAGACCATTTGAGAATGCCTCTTTCAATCCCTCCTCAGTTTGCTTCAATTTATACCCGTTTCATGAGAATCCATCGCAGTTTTCATGTTTCCCAATTCAAACCCATTTCCAACATTACCCCAAATTCTCAAGTTGCACCCCCACCACCTACCTGTCTCAATGATGTCATCCTGCCCACGCTGTGCACCACATTCTCGATGCTAAAATCACAGATTTATGTGAAAAGAACAATTATTTCTTCTTCTTCTAGATTTGTGAATATTTCTCAGAAATCATCTGGATATTCTCAGAATTGTTTTGTTACTCAACAAAAAGTGAAACTGTTTCTCCAGTTGCTTGAGAAAAGTGGAGATTGTGGACAAAAAGAAGAAACTTTGGCTGAAACTGCAAAAGTGATCATTCAGACTGGTGGAAAAGTTAAAAATGATTATTATCTAACATGCTGTAGATAACTCTTTGAACAACATAAATTTAGGGGGGAAACAATTGACATAATTATATTAACAAGCTAAGACAACGCAAATCACTGCATTCTTAAAACATCAAAAATATTTCTAAGGAGTTATTGTGATCCCAGTTTTCTAAACCTTTCCACTGTCTAACATTTAGGTGGAAATGTTTTGGTTATTTGCAGCTAGCATTTGCACTTAAAATGTAGATTTAAACTGTGTAAGAGATTTGATAAACTACTGTCATGTGTCAGTAACAATATGTTCTGAAAGCATCTTAGTTGTAATTAAATCCAATAGTTTGTGACCGCACATTTTAAAGATGAACCCACTACCATTTAGCCTTCCCTCAGAAAGATTTTTCCTTGATTAACTAATTGATTTCTTGTCGCAACTGATCAGTTTCTTGTATCAGAGTGGAGTTTTTACCAGACCCCGCTTCATTTTAGTCGGCACATTCCGCTTCTATTTGTCCTTGGCTCTTCAGCAAGGCCCCAGGCACTCCCCCAGGCGCCCTGGATGGCAGCCCTCTGCTCCACACAAGCAGGATGAGGTAACTAACTCTGTGGTCAGGGCATCCGGCATAAAACATTTGCCGAGTCTTCATGGGAGTTTGCTCACTCTGGCAACACCTGAGAAAAGTAGCAACCGAAAGAAAAACAATAAAATAAAAAATGTTACCCCATCCCGTCAGCAGACGTAGGAACTACCACCAGATCTGTGTTGCAACATAGCCAGCCAGTATTGTCATTCATTACAGCGTTTAGAGTTTATCTCTAAAAACACCAGCCTGGTGATGTTATTCTAATTTATAACGGGCTAATCTGGACATTCATTACGTTTGATCTGCTGACGGTGCTGCTGGGAGCGACACTGTGGAACCAGCAGACTTGCAGAAAGAGGATGCTGTGACTGAGACACTGAGTGGCACGAACCCATCACTGTTTGGAGGCAAACACGGTTTCACTTTTAAGATTTTAAAAGTTTATGGATAAAAAAAAAAGCACTTTCTTTTAAAGTAAATTCTTCAAAATCTAATTTGTCACTGACGAGACTCGTTTTGCCTTATTTAGTGTTTGGGGATCAGTAAGAGTTCACTTCCACCTTTTTGTGCCGCTCAGCTGAACACCAGCATTCCCAGTTTGTACTTTAACAAGCAGGAAAGAAAATCCCAGAGCTCAGTTTTTAGGTTCTGGATCAGCAACAATTTATCAGCTAAAAATAATCATCCCATGATGCCACAGCTTGTATGTGACAGACTCAGCAGCGTGGCTCCACCTTGCCTGTAAACCTGTGAACATTCCTTTAATATTAGCTCCATTTGAAAGTGCTTAGCGCTGTTTTGCCTTTTCCCTCCTTTTGGTCTGTTTCATGTGCAATATGTCATGTTTTCTTGCTGTATGTTCCTTTAATGTTTGTATACATGTCTCCCTACTGACTGTGTGGGTGACTTCACTTGCTGAGTTGTGTTTTTGCACTGCTTAACTATTTCAGATGTGTTTTTTTGTGCAACACACAGAATCAAATGTTACAGCTCTGGTTGTGGTGAAAAAACTGCTGGTGTGCTGAAACCTCCAGCAGTCTGCCAGCACGCAGTGTGTCTTTGGTGTTTTATGAAGCACGAGGGGGGAAAAAAAACAGTAAATTGTCCAGTTTTGAAGTCAGCTTTTCTGGAAAAGAAAAAACAGACTTAACATGAAAAAATAAAAAGAGCAGCAAACAGTTGAGTCTCACTCTTGCTTGAAATGAAGAAAGTCCTCACAAATAAAGCAAAATTCACTCTTGACTGGCAACACACAAGATAAGGTTATAAACCTGTTAAAGCCTCCCTCACAATGATGACCCTTTAATGATGAAAATAATAAATTAGAATGTGACTGGTCTTTGGGAAATCTTTGGACATGCATGAACACCACCACCATGATAGGTCCACAATTAGAGAAAAATCCAGAGGACTGAGGCAAACAGACTCAAGCTCTTTAAATAATTAAAGAGACTTTATTTACAGACTGGGATTATATACATACATGCATAGACATATATACATAGACGCCTCGTTGAGAGGGCTGGCCCATTGCAGCTCAGGAAGGAGGTTGAGGAGCATTAAGTGTAGAACCACTAGTCTGAGGAACAGCTTCTACCCAGAGGCTGTTAGACTCATGAATCTCTAACTAGAATAATCACTGTGAAAAACCACATCATGTTGCTGCTGATCTGTTTCATGTTGCTGCTGATCTGTTTCATGTTGCTGCTGATCTGTTTAATTGTTGATGTGTTCATGCGTGCACATCTGCTCACAGACTCATGTTCATATTTGTGCTGATGTTCAATGTTTTATGTTATGAGTGCTTAGTGTATATTTAGTTG
>NC_056518.1:12030156-12054646 GCF_014905685.2 Nematolebias whitei | reverse complement strand
ATATATATATATATATATACATATATATAAATATGTATATATATATATATATATATATATACATGTACTGTATGCAGTCTGTGTGTGTGTATCAGTGCATGTGTATAGTCTTGCCCAGCTTTTTTCGTGATGTCGCTCTGAATCAATGAAACATATTCTCCTATCAATTCACTTTTGCCACATCCAATATGGTGGAGACTTGGACGTTGGATTCAGCGCTCAATGAGGCGTCTACATATTTATGTCTATGCATACACGTACATACAGTGGAACCTGGAAAAGGAGGAAGAGAGGAAGGATGACTTCTGGAAGGAATGGTAGGTAATGAACATGTCTATTCCTTACTGACGTAGGAAGAGTCATGACGTTGACAGGAAAGCAGAGATTTCCAGGTATAGTCTAGGGTCGAGGGGTAGCAGAAGGATTGTAGAAGTTAGTAGACGGGCAAGTGGTGAAGTGGTAGTGGAGCAGCTGAAGGTAAGCCAATATAAGAGAATACAAAGATCCAACTGTAAGTACTGGTCTAGGAGGGACGAGGAAGGAGACAAGGAATCCAGGACTTGAAACTCAGGAGGCAGGTTCGGTTGGTATAATGCTCCAGCAGGGACAGAAACACTTCCACAGCCTCTTACACTCTTGGAGCTCGTCAAGGAGATGACTGCCCAGAACTCAGCAACCTGCAGAGAATAGGCTGGAATCTTACCACAATGAATTGAGCATGTATGAAACCTGATTAATTATCATAGTAAGTTGGGAGTTTTTATATTAGTGACACTGGTCATGGTGACATATTGATGATGGTGGCACTTGAGCTCTAAAAAACATAAAATGTTATCTATTATTTGTGCCCTGAGCAAGTTTTCCATCATCTGTTTGTGTGTCCACATGGGGAGTGGGCACTCCTCTTTGTTTTGCAGGCATACCTGGTTGATGCTGAGGAGAGTCAAGTGGTTGTAGAACAATGGAAAGAGGGGGGGGGGGGGCAGGGAAAAGCTCACCTCTGACAGAGACATGCAGTTTCACCTGTCAATGTGAAAATGCTTGAAAACAAAATGTCTTTATTTAATTTGGGTTGTAAATTTGGGTAATGTTTGCTTTAGTGATTTTAATCACTTTGATCAAAATTGATGCTTATTTCTTGTTTAATGTGAGGGGAGATATTTACTGAGTTATACTGGTATAATCTAGCATAAAGTAATATATTATTATTATTATTATTGTTTTTGGCTGCTCCTCTCTTCAGGGGTTGAAACAGAGAGCGAACTTGCATGAAGTAAAATGTTATAGTGCATATTAATTTGAGCAATCAATATTGTGCCTTGTGTTCTCCCCCTTTCAAACATGGTCTCTCCCACCCTCAGTGGAATGTAGCACAGGGTGTGGCAGCACATTTAATATATAATCACATCACATGTAAGGCAGGCTTTATACATAATGTAACTGCTCATTGTACAGCAGGCCGTTTTGACATACAATCCAATATTACAATGTACAGCAGGCCATTTTAATAAAAATCAATTTGCACTCCTCTCTAATTACTATAAACTTGTTTCTTAGTCACAAATGCATTCAGAATGGACATGAACAATATCTAGAATAATCACATTATTACTAGTGTAAAATAAATTTTAGGACATTTACAATTCCTATTGTAAGCTTCTAGTGATAAAATAAATAAATATAACGTATCAAAAATCTTTTAAAACGTGTTCATTTAACTGTTTTTTTTTAAAAGACAGAGGGCCGAGATGGTGTAGAGGCAGGGCAGCCGGCTTGGGACCCGAGAGTCCCAGGTTCGATCCCCAGTCACTGCACATCACGTGGCGTCTCTGGGCAGCACGTCTAATCCCCAAAATGTCCCCCGAGCGCTTTCAATAGCTGCCCACTGCACCACCTGGTGGTGGATGGGTTAAATGCAGAGACTAATTTCGCCATTGTATGGAAACATACAGTGCTGACATTGTGATGACATTATTATTATTATTATTATTATTAGTTATGTATAGCAGATATGCATATTTTAATAATTTTTAAAGAACATTTTAGATTTTCACAACATGAATTCAAGATTTTAAATGTATCAAAAAATTTGTCCACGTACAAAAACTTTTCTTATTCTTGTATGTTGAGTTTTCAGCTTCAAGTAGCCACAGGTTCTGTGGGGATTATAGCTCTTCCTGCAGGTTCTGAGTCCAGAGGTGGAATCAACTACCCACAGCTGAGGGTCATCCCATTAACGAGCACCAGGACTATGAGGTCAAGGTTCTTTATTGTCATTTGCATCACATGGGGTACATGTGGTGGAACAATGTACACATGGTCTCAGTTACTTCCAACAAAAGTATAAATTGTAAAAGAGGCTGTATAAGAGCTTCCTTCCCTGCTGGAGCATTACTTACCTTCTGGTATTTCTGCTTTCAGCCACCTTGTGTTAATCTTCTAGATTAATTAATCATACCTTGTTGTTCTCCTTGTCTTCACACAGAACCTGGTTCTTTAGCCTCCTGTCCTGAACCTCTATGGCTGTCCTCGACCCTGTGCATACCTGTGAGTTACGAACCTCCCTTGTGGATCTTCTCCTACTGCTCCAGTGCCCACTTGCCTCCACACTCCACTTGTGCTCCTTCCAGCAGGACCTCATCTACCTGGAATCCCCAGCCTTCCTCTCTACGCTGCCCATCTACCAAAGTCCTGTAAGAAATCTACCACCTGCTACATCTAACTACTCCGCACAGCTTTTGATCTCTCTCCTTCCCTCCCAGGGTTTCCCGGATGTTCCCACTGTATAATATATATATATATATTTAACATTTTCAATGTAAATAAATCACTTGGTTTGGATTCAGTTGTCCTCAGTCTGTTCTCTCTGGATAAACACCACCATTATGACAAGTGATAAACGTGGATTTCTAAATCGATACTTGAAGAAACTCACATTTTAGATCAGAAGATCTAAATTTTGTGTTAATGGATGTGGAGTTACCCCGGTCCAGGGGACTTTCTGGGTGGAGTTTGCATGTTCTCTCCGTGCATGCGTGGGTTTTCTCCGGGTACTCCGGTTTCCTCCCACAGTCCAAAAACATGCATGTTAGACTGATTGGTAACTCTAAATTGTCCCTAGATGTGACAGAGAGAGTGAATGGTTGTTTGTCTCTATGTGTCCCTGTGATGGACTTGTGACCCGTCCAGGGTGTCCCCCGCCCCTCGCACAGTGATTGCTGGACATGGGCACCAGCGACCCCCGTGACCCAAAATGGAATAAGCGGGTAAAGAAAATGGATGGATGGATGGATGGATGGATGGATGTGGAGTTTCTCAGGGCTCTGTTGGGACCAAATGTGTTTATTTTGTATGTGAATGATCTGGTTGATGTGTCAGGGCTTTTTTATTTGCAGATGATACCACATTTTTTTGTTCGGGAGAAGATATTGAACGAATGTTAGAGATGATACAGGCAGAATTCGTAAAAATACAAACTTGGTTCCAACTTAATAAGTTATTGGAAAAAAAAAAACTACATGACATTTAGTAATAGAAATAAAATCGTCGAAAATTGACAGTATTGAAATTCATAGAGTTAATGTAATACAATTTCTGTGTGTCGTTACTGATGCGAAGCTGAGATGGAAATCTCATGAAAACTACTTAAAAATACAAAAAGCCAAATCAATTGCTTTACTGTATAAAGTAAAAGAGTTTTTGAATGACAAAGCTTTGTATATATTGTATAATGTAATGATTGTTCCATATTGAATCTATTTTATTGAAGTTTGGAGAAAACGTGCAAAACAATTACAAACCCTATTTTTATTTTACAAAAAACAGCTATAAGAATTATTACTAGGAAGTGCTCTGGTCACCCAACAAATATATTATTTCATCAATTGAAATTATTAAAATATTATGATTTGGTTGAATATAGTATTTCACAAGTCATGTATAAAGCTCATAAAAAATATTAACCCCATATACTTAAGTTAAAATTAGTTAAAAACGAGTCATTATAACCTTCAGGGAATGGTGTTTGTAAAACCTCCAGTTAGAACTGGTCTGAAGGAGCTGAGTTGTAGTTCAGGGAATAGAATTAGAATTGCCTCAATATCACCACAACATTTTCCAAAACAATTTATATGTTTAAAAAGATGATTAAGCTAAAATTGTTGGAAAAGTATGATACCATGTGAAAGATATTTAGTATTTTTTGTTTTCACTTTGGAGATTGTTCAATCCTAAGTTGTTGTTTGTTTGTAGTTATTTTATATTTTTTAAATAAGGGGCAGATATTGTTAAAAAAAAAATCTTATTTTTGCACCCTTTTCATTAAATGTTTTTCTTTGTAAACAATTTGTTTTGTTTCTTTTAAATGAATGAATAAATGAATAAATAAATGTACAACTCCACCATCATTACTCATAGTCTTGTAGGTATCCCAGTATGCTTGCTGAACTGTCAGATCTGAAAAGAAGTTTGTCTTTTTGATTTGGGGGTGGGTAAAGCGTTGGGAAAATTAAAATTGTTCATATGGGGTACAGAAAGCATGGCGTCGTCATTAAATGTGAAATGAACTTATATAAGCAGCTAAAAATAACTTTCTTTCCAATAATTTATTTTAATTTTACAAAATAGAAAACACCTCACTTTTGATTGAATCTGTTTCTTTCTTCTTTTTTTTTTTTGTCATAACAGCCATATGTAATTTAAATGTAATTCCAAACCAAGGTGGTGTTAATCCTAAGCATCACGCTGTTACAAGTCATTATCGCTTAGCTTAGATTTGTTGTTGTACAGTCTGACCTGTTGCCGAGACCACCGCAGTCCAACCATCTGTTCCAGCTTGAAAGAGAGCCACGTTTAAAGACAACAGTTGGAACGGAGAGCAAAATTACTGTTTGAAACCGCTTCCAAATTAAACTTTCTACATCTTCACAGGGAATCTGCTGACAGAGGACATTTAGTGTACGGAACAATGGCAATTTATTAAAAAAGGGAAGAGAAGAAGGCTGAAAAGGGAAAATCTTTGGGCTAGATGAAAGACTTTCTGCCTCTTCATCAGTAGATCCTTGCTGATGGATACAGAGAATTCTCTCCCAACCTTTTTTTTTTTCTTTTGTACCTCTTCTTTTCTGTTTTAACGAGCACATGCTCACTTTCACACACCCTCTCATGGATACACACAAACTCGGTGTCTTAGTTCCTTTCCCCCTGTCTGTGCCTTTCTTTCTCCTCTGACACACGCACCCTAAAGAGCAGAGATTGCCTCATTCTATCATCATTGACCCTATTTTGAGTGAAGCGTGCACAGGCATATACTGCAGAAAATCCGAAGTCAGTAGGAGAGCAGCATCTTGTTTCCATCTCAAAGCATCACATTTCATTTGAAACCACCTCCTTTGTTTGGTGTTAATCTAATGGCCCATTACCCCACCTGTCATCACGAGAAAATATGGTGCCAAAAAAAAAAGAAAGAAAGAAATATCTACCTATTGCCAGCCTCCAATGCTCGAGTGGGAATGAGCATCTTGTTGCTATTGTTTGAGTGTCTGTGCGTGCACATGTGGATCGTGCACACATCTGTATTAGTGTGTTTCTCTGTGTGCTCACAGAAAGAGTCTTCATCTCCTGCCTGGCTGAACTATCTTAACCGTCTGAACAATGCCACTTTTAAAAGCCCCCTGCTGTGTGTGTGTGTGTGTGTGTGTGTGTGTGTGTGTGCACCCTCACACACACGTACACACACTTTTGCAACCTGGCATGTGATCTGGGAGAACAAATCCCAGAGTGGACACAGGGGAGTGGGGGCGGGGGAGTGGGTGATAGCCGTTGTTTAACAATCAGATGTGTACCACGCTAACACCCAGGTGTGTGTCCTCAATGCATGTGCGTGCACGTGTGTGCGAATGCCTTTTATGGACCAACTCAAGGCTTTTGGTTGCCTGGCAACCGCAGAGAGAAGCTCACACCTACAGTAACATAGTTTCTCCTTCTCACTGACGACATCCAAAATAACCAAACCTGAGCAAACGCACCCACCTCTGTGTTAACTCTCACGCACACGCCACTCGAAGCGCTGCACTGAAAACTGGGATTAGCCGCATGGCGACCTTTGGTTCGGTCATCTGTGCGCTTCTGCTCACGCATCGCTAGCAAAATCCAAAATAATCACAGCTGCGCAAATAAAAAAGGCACGTTCGTACAATGCAGGGATAAACATCAAAACTCTACTAAGGATGCAAAGTGGGGAAAATGCTTTATCACAAGTTTCCACGCAGGTTAATCTGCGTGGCCACGTTCAGAGGCCATGAAGTCTTGAAACTGGGTTACAGCACAAACCTTCAACCTGAAAAAAACAAAACAATGCCGACAAACTGTTTGGGCTCATTGTTCAGCTTTCCCACAGTCTTCCCCTGCACTTTCTGCTGCTTTGCACCAAACATGTCCATCCCTAACTTCCATCTAACAATGAAACGCAACCTAACATCTCTACAGGCAGAAAAACTAACGATGGAAGAGAATGAAAAGGACTTACTGCTCGTAAGTTGTGACGGGCAGGATAGTGAGGCAGGAACTTGAATCTGTGCCCACGCTAATGCTCTAATCTTATTCTTGGACCTATATTTGGAGCACACCCATGTAAATTTAGCTTCACAGATGCCTCGACACACCCAAGGCGCTCGCCTTTTCTATCTCTCATATGAATAAGTCTGTTTTTCATGAGCGAATCTATTCCGCAATTACACAGCGAATAATTACCTACAGCTGAAAACGAAGGATGAAATCATTATTCACCGTCAGATTATTAATCACTACTCTAGACCTGATCTGGCTCCTCAGCTGTGAAATTATAGTTCTACATTAGCAAACAACAATAATGGACTGTAGTGAGTTGAACAAGAGGAGATGGAGAGAGTGAAAGAGACAGGAGGGATTTACATGGAGGCAGGAACAGTCAAGGAGGAGAGGACGAAGACGGGGACAAAAGAAGTCAGCTGGGAAACAACAGAAAGGGGGAAAAGGGGGGAGGACAGATAGAAAATGAGTTTGCAATACAACGCTCTGGAATTCAGAGCAACAATTACAGCACTGCTTCTTCCATCGGGCATCTTGGGAAGCCAAATCCAGCCACAGCCAATTTCAATTCATCTTTATTGAGGCGATTGTCAGCATCCTGGCTGTGAGGGAGGGAGGAGAAGGAGAGAGATGGGACGGAGGGAGGCAAGAAACACTATACACACTACACAATACTGTATAGGCTGGGTTCTTGTTCCTCAACAGTATTGTTTTCTAAGTTCGCCTGTTCTTATTGTTCTAATGATTGTGCTTTGTTCTCAGACAGCAGCAGGTAATAAAGCTGATTGAAAATTTAGAGGGGTTTTTTTTATTAATGGATTTTTTTACACATTTATCGTCTCAGAGCTAGTGTTGAATCGTATCACTTCAACTTCTAAAGGAGCAAAAAGCAAACACGCTGCTCTGCTCAGTATCATAATTTATTGATCACAGTCCCTGTGTGCCTTCATAAAGAGTGTTAAACAGTCTAGGCCATGATGAGTAAAAGCACTGTAAGAGCTTAAATTTTTTATTTGAGCTAAAAAATCTTAAGACAGTGCAGGTTTTCAAGGCGAGTTTCAGATCTTTTGAAGGGGGCAAATAATATCGTGCCTTTCTTTTAGACCGGCTCATGGATACAGCTAGCTGTTGCTATGACTATTTGTGCAAACAAATACCTGTGAAAATCAATGAAATTGTGAAGTTATCTCTGCTGTCTACAGAGGGTTAAGTGCCTGCTTGTTCTCCCTTGCTCTCACCAGGACTAGAGATGATCAATCTCCTACCTGTAAAGTTCAAAGTTTTTTATTTGCCATTTGTGCACAGACCAACAATCCAGGCACAGTCACACAGCAATTCTTGTGCAGAGCTCTTACAGTCATAGTCAAAAAAACACTGAAACAACAATAAATACAATAAAAATAGGAACAAAGTAGTTACACTACCATACCATTCCATTTTATTTATAGAGCACTTAAAACAGCTACAAGGCCAACCAAAGTGTTGTACAGACAGAACGATAAACACACAAAGCAATATACAAAATGAAGTAAATCAGAATATAGGCATAAAACGATGCAGAAAAAAAATATGACGACTAACCTGTGTGAAGCAAACATGTTCAAAACACAGATCCTCTGGTGTTGAAAGCTACCGAAGCAGTAGTGAGTTTTTAAACAGAATTTGAAAACCGAGAGGGAGGGGGCCAGTCTGACAAGCAGAGGTAACTCATTCCAAAGTCTTGGTCCTGCTACAGAAAAGGCCCTGTCACCTCTGCGCTTAAGACGAGTCCCTGGAACTGTGAGGAGCAACTGGTCTGCTGACCTCAGGGAACGTGGTGGGACATACGGTTGTAGCAGATCAGAAAGATTGGGGGGGGGGGGGGGGGTCAGTGATTTGTAGACATACTTGAGTATTTTGAAGTGGATTCAAAGGTGAACTGGTAGCCAGTGCAGTGACGCCAAAACTGGTGTAATGTGCTCTCTTTTGCCTGTACTGGTTAAAAATCGGGCTGCTGCATTCTGGACCAGTTGTAGTTGTGCAATTGAGGTCTGACTGATACCAAACAGGAGTGAATTGCAGTAATCAAGCCTAGATGTAATGAATGCATGTATTACTGTCTCCAGGTTATTTTTGGACAATATGGGCTTCAGTTTAGACAGCCACCTCAGTTGGAAGAAACATGATTTAAAAATCATATCCTGATGCATGCTCAATAATCCAGGTAGAAAAATCCAAAAAAAGTTCAATCTGGTCCTCTGGACATTCAAAAAAACAAAAAACAAAACAAAGCAAAAAATTATAGAAACGTTTCGTCTCTCATCCAAGAGACTTCCTCAGTCTGAGGTGCTGTTTTCTGCTCAGTCTCTTAAATAGCACCTTCTCAGAGTGGATCAACCAGTTTGCTGCTGACAACCAAAACCAGCTGATCACATGCTCAAGAAGGACCATCAGCCTAACGATGGATCATTAGCACACTGATGGCTGTTTACTGTTCACAGAGGGCTGAGTGATACTACAAATCACAGCATTGTAAGAGGGGGACAGTTGAACCCGGAGGCCTCCACCCCTGTTTAATGATGGACAGTTTCTTTTCACAAAGATGGCCTCCTTTACTCCTCTCTCAAACCATCGTTCCTCTCTATCCAGGATGTGAACATCTTCATCCCTGAAAGAGTGACCGCTGGCCTGGAGGTGTTGGAGCCTGGAGTGAATTTTTGCTTTGTTTTGTTTTTTGTTTTTTTGAATGTCCAGAGGACCAGATTGAACTTTTTTGGATTTAACAATCATGTTTACATGATTGTTAAGTTTCAGGGAAGGGTCCATTATCACTCCCAGATTAGTGACTCTTTGTTTTTCTGACAGGGATAGAGTGGAAAGGTCGATGCATTGGGTTGTGATCGTGTCATTGGGAGGGAACAACATGACTTCAGACTTCGTTTCATTGAAACTTAAGAAGTTTAAAGCCATCCAGTCCCTGATGTCAGCCAGGCAGTTGAGCAGAGGTTGAATAGAGCATGTGCCATTGTGTCTTAGGGGGAAGTAAATTTGACAGTCGTTGGCACTGTCGACTGCACTGTACAGAAAGTAAACCAGGTCACATGACCAGTGAAGTTAGGAAGTGTAGGTTATTGTTGCACTGATCAGTAGTTATGTTTTGACATCATTCTGACTGTGGCAGGGAAAAACCTATTTAAAACCTTGTACTATGGCTGATGATGCTGTCCACTCTACTGTGTCTCAGGTTATATGAACATTTTTTGTGTCTGATAAGAGAGTGAGTTGGATGGAGTGTGTCCTGGATGATTCCTGCTGCTGTTCTTCGACAGCGCTGTTCATACATCGAGTCCATGGAAGAAAGTTTTGTCCTTGTGATCCTCTCCACAGTCTTTATGACTCTTTGCAGTCCCTTTCTTTCTGCTTGTGTGGTGTTCCCATACCAGACAGTGATACCTGTGGTTAGGATACTCTCTAATATTCCTCTGCAGGCCTGGGTGAGAGGGTGCCAGTTCAGACCCACTTTCCTAAGAAGCCTAATGAAGTAAAACCTTTGCT
This sequence comes from Nematolebias whitei, assembly GCF_014905685.2. Classification (NCBI taxonomy): domain Eukaryota; kingdom Metazoa; phylum Chordata; class Actinopteri; order Cyprinodontiformes; family Rivulidae; genus Nematolebias; species Nematolebias whitei. The sequence continues at coordinate 12,044,545 of NC_056518.1, read as the reverse complement.
GAGCTTTTTTCACTGTAGCAGAGACCAGCTCAGGTCTGATGTAACCTACAGTCCTAATAATCTATTGTTGTCAGCCTTCTCTATGCTTTAATGATGAGAGGTTGTAATGGGGGAAGGTTCTTCCTGAAGTCCAAAATGATTTCTTTGGTCTTGTCTGTGTTGAGGATGAGGTTGTTCTTTTCTCCATGTGTTATAACGTTGCCTACCAGAGTCCTGTACCCTGACTCGTCCCCCTCCTGTATGAGACCCAATATAGTGCTGTCATCAGCATATTTAATAACTGTGATTGGAAGTGACTGGAAGATGGAAGGCGTCCTTTGAGGAGCTAATGAATGAAGAGAATGAAAGAGAAAGAAGAGTAGAGGTCATAGACACTGTAGACCAGGAAGTGGGAAATATTAGTGAGGGTGAAGTCTGGAAAGCTCAGAAAAGAATGAAGAAGGGGAAGGCAGTAAGACCTGATGACATACCAATGGAGGTTTGGAAATGTCTTGGAGAGATGGCAGTGAGGTTTTTGACTCAAATATTCAATGGCGTATATAAGGGTGGAAAAATGTCTGAGAAATGGAGAAGAAATGTGCTGTACCCATTTTTAAGAACAAGAGTGATGTACAGATTTATAGCACCTACAGGGGAATTAAGTTTATAAGCCACATGATGAAGATCTGGGAGAGAGTTGTGGAAGCAAGACTTAGATGAGAGGTGACTATCTGTGAGCAGCAGTATGGTTTCATGCCAAGAAAGAGCTCCACAGATGCCATCTTTGCTTTGAGAATGCTGATGGAGAAGTACAGAGAGGGTCAGAAAGAACTCCATTGTGTCTTTGTGGATTTAGAAAAAGCATATGACAGGGTGCCAAGAAAGGAGGTGTGGTATTGCATGAGGAAATCTGGAGTGGCAGAAAATTATGTTAGACTGGTACAGGACATGCATGAGGACAGGAGGACAGTGGTGAGATGTGCTGTAGGAGTGACAGATAGCTCCAAGGTGGAGGTGGGAATGCATCAAGGATCGGCTCTGAGCCCCTTCTTGTTTGCTCTGGTGATGGACCGACTAACAGATGAGGTCAGTCAGGAATCCCCATGGACTATGATGTTTGCAGATGACATTGTGATCTGTGGTGAGAACAGGGAAAAGGTGGAAGAGAACTTGGAGAGGTGGAGGTATGCACTTGAAAGAAGAGGAATGAAAGTAAGCCGTACTAAAACAGAGTACATGTTTGTGAATGAGAGGGAGGCCGGTGGAACAGTGAGGCTACAAGGAGCAGAGGTCACAAAGGTGCAGGACTTCAAGTACTTGGGATCCACTGTCCAGAAAAATGGGGAATGTGGTAAAAAAGTGAAAAAGAGAGTCCATGTAGGATGGAGTGGATGGAGAAAAGTTTCAGGGGTGGTTTGTGACAAAAAGGTGTCAGCAAAGATCAAAGGAAAAGTTTACAAGACAGTGGTGAGACCAGCTATATTATATGGTCTAGAGGTAGTGGCATTGACAAAAAGACAGGAGAAAGAACTGGAAGTGGCAGAAATGAAGATGTTGAGGTTCTCCTTAGGAGTGACAAGGATGGATAAGATTAGGAATGAGATCATCAGAGGTACAGCACAGGTTGAACAACTGGGAGATGAAGTTAGGGAGGCCAGACTGAGATGGTTTGGACATGTCCAGAGGAGGGACCGTGCGTATATTGGCAGAAGGATGTTAGAAATGCAGCTGCCAGGAAAAAGACAAAAAGGAAGGCCAAAGAGGAGATATATGGATGCAGTTAGAGGGGACATGAAGGTAGTTGGAGTGAGGACAGAGGATGCAGAGGACAGAGTGAGGTGGAGGAGGATGACTCGCTGTGGCGACCCCTGAAGAGGGAAAAGCCGAAAGAAGAAGAATGAAGATCAGCATATTTAATAACAATGGTGTTGTGCTGGGTATAGACACAGTCATAAGTGTACAGAGTAAAGCGTTTAGGGCTGAGACAACAACCTGCGGAGATCCTGTGCTGACTGTGAGTTCAGCAGACATCTGTCCTCCCATTCTCACCTCCTGTGGTCCATCTGTCAGGAAGTCCAGGATCCAGTTGCAGGTGGGAGTTGGGATGCTGAGGTCTGTCAGCTTCTTCAGCAGTTTGTCTGGGTGGATGATATTGAAAGCCCAACTGTAGTCCAGCATTCTGGCATCTCTTCTGCTACTCTTTGAGTGAAGATGTCTCACGCTCATCGATCAGACGAGGGTGGTGTCATCTGCAAACTTCAAGAGTTTGACAAATTGGTGACGAGTTAGTGTACAGAGAGAAAAGAAGTGGAGAAGGAGCACAGCCTTGGAAGGATCCTGATGGTTGGGGGTCCAGGGCATTCTGCCCCAGCTTAACATGCTGCTTCCTGTCAGACAGGAAGTCTGTGATCCCCCTGCAGGTGGAGTCAGGCACATTCAGTTGTAGAAGCTTGTTCTGTAACAGACCCAAGAGGATTGTGTTGAAGACAGAGTTGAGATCGATAAACAAGATCCTGGCACAAGATTCGGTGGAGTCCAGGTGCTGGAGGATGAAGTGGAGGGTTGATGACGTCATCTACAGATCTGTTGGCTCTTTATAAACTGCAGGGGGTCCAGAGAAGGGTTGTAACTCCTACTTTACAACTGCTATCAGAGAACAAATTGATAAATTGTTTAAATCCACAGAATGCAGAGAAATCTACAGGTTTAGATTTGTTTAGCTGATGATGGGTGATGCTTATGCTGATGCTTACTGAACACAATGAACAAATCCCACTGAATGAACACCCCAGCAGAAATGCTACGTGTTGTTCCCAAATCCAAGTTAATAAATCCATAAATAAACTCTTGAAATGTGTATCTCCAAACAGAAGTTGTTTCAAAAGCTGTCTACAACTATATTAATTGTTCATAACCATAGCAAAAAATAAAACAAATAATAAATAAACCAGTGTTTCGAAAAATTTGAATTAATCTCATATAGTGAAGAAACTCAACAAAGATCGTATCAGCCATTTCTTCTAACTTTATGTGAAGCTTATGCTTGTGACATTTCTAAAATGATAATAGAGAGTGATGTAGCATTTATATAAATGCCACAAAAATAATGACACTCGTAACAAATAATTGTTGATGTATAATTTATTTATGTACTAAAAATTAAAAAATCTAATGTTTTGGGAAATTTAAAATTTAGGGCTTGAAATCAATAATTATCAGTTGAATATCTGTAAAAATCATAAACCTGAACTGACTTTATACAGTCAAAATAAACAAATAAAAATCAGTCACTGAAAGTCCAAATTCCTGAGCGCTTTTAGACGTTTAATGTTTGTATTGTGAAGATCTTTAGAGTATAGGGCTGCATTTTCTCATCTATTTCACCAAAATCCCACTGGTCTTTTTTTCTTCTCGATGTTTTTCTTTTCCAACGTCTATATTGTGTGAAAGTCAAACAGTCACTACTTTTCCCAATGAGCCACTGGATTTTAAATATAATTAGCATTTTTATTTTAAAGCCATTACAGATCAAAGATACAAAGCAAAAAAAGAGCATAATATATTTTAAAATAATAATAAGAAGAAGATTATTTTTATACTTATGCATTGGCACCTTCAATTATTACAGTAACTATAAAGAAATGCCAAACACAACAATTGAAAAAAATTTCAAAATAAGTGTTTTAAACACTGCAATATGCAAATTTGGTAAAAGCCAGATGTGTGACAAATGAGACAAAAAGTGACCAAAATTTAAAAAATGAACATAAATCATACAAGAACACCCAGACTGCTCTAAACACACAACTGATAAATGAGCAAAATACAAAAGAAAAACTGAGACAAACTGCAAATCACCATGAAGATAGAATATAAGTTCTCACAAACAGGAAGATTGTAGAGAACAAAACAAAATTATCAAAGTGGGACATAAAATCTCTGATTATGCTCTTACAAAGACATTGAGATGCACTAAAACCACCGCCAATTAACAGGCACTGAAGAATGCAAAATGACTTGAACAGGAAGCAAATTACTTCAAATAAACATAAAACAGCCCCAAACAGATATACTATGTCTTCACAGAGACACAACAGAAGCACAACCTTCGGATCCAGAAAACAAATGAGTGCAAGCTGCTGAGTGGAAACAGACAAAATAACTAAAAACTCACAAATTAAACTTAAAGTAAATATGAGAACTCAACACAAAAAGATGCAAAATGTTAATAAAATACCACCATACCAGTTTATTTACAAAGCACTTAAACAGCAACAAGGCCAACCAAAGTGATGTATGACAAAACAAATGAACGACACAAGATAAAATATATAGATCTAAACAGGTAAGAACTAAATGATTAACATTATAAAATATAGAGAAGTTAAAACCAACTCACACAGTGTCAAAAGCCTGGGAATAAAAGTTAGTTTTCAAACTAGACTTAAAAACAGTGAGGGAGGAGCCTGCCTGACATGCACTGGTAACTCATTCCACAGTCTTGGACCTGCAACAGAAAAGGTCCTGTCACCTCTGAGCTTAAAACGAGTGCCTGGAACCAATAGAAGCATCTGGTCTGCTGACCTCAGAGAGCGCTGTGGGACATATGGCTGCAGCAGATCAGTGAGATACGAGAGGCAGAACTGTTCAGAGATTTAAAAACATACATAAGGATTTTAAAATGAATTCGAAAGTGAACTGGAAGCCAGTGAAGGGAGGCCAGAACTGGAGTAATGTGCTCTCTTTTGCCTGTACCAGTTAAAAATCATAATGTAGCATTTTGAGCCAGTTGCAAACGTGCAGTGGAAGACTGACTGATTCCAAAAACAAGTGCATTGCTGTAATCAAGCCTGGATGTTATGAAAGCATGTATTACTGTCTCAAGGTTACTTGTGGACAGTATGGGCTTCAATTTAGACAGTTGCCTCAACTGGAAAAAAACAAAACAAAACAGGATTTAACAATGGTGTTTACATGACTGTTTAGCTTCATGATAGGGTCCAGTTTCACTCTCAGATTAGTGACAACCTGCTTCTCTAATGGGGCTAGAGAGGAAAGGACGATGTAGTGGTTCCTGATTGTGCCGATAGGTGGAAACAACATGACTTCTGTCTTCTTCTTATTAAAGTTTAAGAAATGTAAAGCCATCCAATCTCTGATGTCAAGAAGAAGTTGGATAGAACGTGCACCAGTGTTTGTCAGAGAGAAGTAGATTTGACAGTCATCAGCATAAAAATGAAAAGGGATGCCATGTTTACAAAAAATGGCACCTAGTGGCAGCAGATATCAAGAAAAGAGAAGAGGACCAAGAATGGACCCCTGTGGTGCACCCCCCCCCCCCCCCCCCCACACACACACACACACACCAAAGAGCTACCGATGTTGAAATAAAATCCTTGATGTTGACACAAAAGGTTCTGTCATAGAGGTAAGACCTAAACCATCTGAGGACCGACCCTGTGGTGCCCACTCACTGCTCCAGCCTAGAAATGAGGATCTCATGGTCGATGGTGTCAAAGCAGATGTAAGGTCCATAGGACAAGAAGCTCAGTAGAGCTGTCTAAGTGCTGTGGCGTGATCTTAAGCCTGATTGGAACACCTCTAAAATACAGTGATCCTCCAGGAAACATTTGAACTGGGAATCCACTATTTTTTCCATTTTCCATTTTCCAAAATAACAAAAAAGCCACAGAATGACTGCGATGACATGCAGGTCAAGAACATACAGGAAGACAACAACCAGCATGTGACACAAAACATCCTTTAAGCCTTAGGCATCTCACATAGAGGCAACAGCATCTGTAACATCTGCACGGTTTGTAATCACTGTCATCTTTCTTATTTGCTACACAGCAGGATAAACACGGATGTACTTGATCTGTTTGTGTTTACGACATGTTCCTGTCTGCATTGTTGTCTTTGTTCATATTGTTGTTGTTTCTTCTGCTGCCGTCCGTAACACAGAAAGACTCGACAAAACCCCTGACGAGGAACACATCCCAGAGTAATAATATTCACGGTGCACCGTTTCACTACATCCTCCTTGTGTTGGTGCTGGAGTTTGTGCAGCTCTGCTCATTTTCATACATATTGCCTCCTCTGTCTTCTTAAAAAATAAATAAAAAATCTTATTTTTGGGTGCATGTCTACAACCATCCATCACAAGAAAAAAGTATTTTCTTTAAGACGTACCTTACTGTAGTCAACACAGCTAAACTGCTCATTTATAGGGATTTTTTTTTTCAAACAGGCAGAAATGTTTTCAGGTCTTTTTTAAACACCAACACCTCCAGAGGAGCAGAAGCAGCCAACGCTCCCAGCCTTGGGAATCGGCTGAAACTACCAAGAGCTCCCGTTTATTTTTCTCTTCCTTCTTAATATAGAGCTCTGCAGTTAAAACAAGGGAAAGCGTGACTTGTTCTTGGAAAAGATCATGCACTTTTAGATTTTTGTATAAAAATACGTATGCAGATTAAACTTCCATTAAGTTCAAAATTAAAAAAAAAAAGTGCAAATGGCAAGAGATGTGCTAGGAAAACGAAACATCTGCCACTTACTGCATACAAATTATAGCTGTCAAGAAAAAAAAATCTATTAAAGCCCAGCTTTAAAGTAGAATAAACAGCTTAAGAGGACTTTAAATGAATGTGTAGAGTTCTGAAAAGAAAAAAAGTCACGTACAAGCTGACACTATAGAGATAAAGAGCTGGTTCTGACTATGTTTCTAAGCGCAACTCACAGTAAAACCTTGAAGTAAAGCATTAAACAGGACACTGAATGGGGATCCTTGTGGAGGATTAGAAGATGCTATCAGCAAACCGCTTGAGATCACAACATCTTAGGTGTCCACTCTCAACCCCTCAGGCCAAATCTGCAGCCTCAGATAACAGCTCTGCCCCTGCAGTCTGCAGAGGGTGACAGGAGCTTTTCTTTCCTCGTGCGAACCTGACCACTAACGGTGGCAGCTGTGGAGAAAAACAAATTCTCATCCTTGAACGCTGTCTCCATCATAAGATGGCTTTCATGTGCTGGCACAGCGCCCGCCGTTTCAGCGTGTGGAGTAACAGGAAATAACATGTAGTGGGTGGAAGCAAACTCCACCTTTGCAGTCCTCTTGACACGCTGGCACTTTCCACTGAGTTTATTGCAACGCAGCAGTTTGCCCCTTGAAGCTAAAACAAAGGAATAGGTATTGCACTGCAGGGAGGAAACTAAAATTAGGTTGAACTGAAACACACAGATACAGTCGAGAAAAGAAGTCGACCGGCCAGGGCCTGTCAGGGAGACGCTCTGCTAGAGTTTTTAGAGGTGATCACTGGAAGAAAAAGAGAGCAATTCAACCAGTATGTGTAAAAGTAGTAGCAATAAAAAAAAAGCATCTTACCTGTTGTAGATAGCTTTTTGGAGGGCTTAATTTGAGCCGGATCCTGCAGGAACAAAATTTGGGAACTCTCTTATTTTGGTATGGTATGAAGTTCACTCATTTTAAAAAATACAAAACAATTTCATAACAATATAAAAAAAATACAATAGATTTAAAATGAAAGGCAGCAGAAGAAGAAAAAAATCGTATTATATCTGCCCCTTTTTTCACACAATTAGTTCAATCACAATAATTTTCAAGTAACAGAACAAAATGAATAACTCTTTTTAATTTTTCTAATTCTAATACAAAAAACTGTCTCTTAATTTTGACAGGGTGCGTTCCGGCAACTGTTTGCTTGGATCCAGCAACTGCCAGGCTTACTAATAATAACGTTATGAACAAAATATGGATGCCTTGCTGTTTTGGGAGCCATGCTTGAACCGTGTCTCTCCCCTCTGCTGCTGAGACGATAAATAAAAACTCTGACACCTCCTCCGCTGCTGTTTTTATGACGCTTTAGATGCTTATCACCCACAGCACGCATGCAACAAAGAGTATAAACTCAAAGTGAGAGTGATACCTGCCCCTCTTTTCCTCTTTAGTGTTAACAAATTTTTAGTTTTATCGATGAGTTTGTTTAAGCACTCTTATTTTTTAATAAATGTTATCACTCTATTCTTTGCTAACAAAATATATTTTATGTCATTAAACAACTTGTCAGATTCTTGTTAGCATGTGCGTCCCCCAGGAACCCCCCCCACCACCACCACCACCACCAGCCAGTCCACCTGCTCTTTGCGTACTGGCATTGATCAGTTTACAAATTAAGCCCTGGGCAAAGAATATTTTCTCCCCATGTCTGTGTGTTGTTTTGTTCGTTGTGTTAGCAAAATATCTGGTGAACCTCAGGACAAATATTTTAATTAAATATCCAGAAAGTTGCCAGAACATCTACAACTGATTAACTAGTCACCCTAACTCAATATGGCTACCAGAGCTAATTGATCTTTGCAAGCATAAAAATGTAAATTTATACATTTTTGTAACAAAAATGTAAATTGCATTGAGCTTAACATTGATGTTGTAGTAGCTGAGAGTCACATACTTTCCATATCACATGAAATGGAGCCTAAAGTTAGAAACCGGGTTTGAGTCTGACCCAAGTGAAGAACTAATAGTTGTGAATTCTTTTTAAAAAAATCATCTGAAGCCTCAGTTATTTTGAAATGTTTATATGTAGCTGACTGATTTTAAATGTAGTTGTTTTATTACATTTTATATCTGCTTTTATGCCCCTTCATTATTTCTTGTATTTCTGTGTTTTTATGAATATTTATTTCACATTTGCTGGCTGTGGAGTGTTTTGGGGATTTTATCCTGTTAAAAGCGTTTCATAAAATTTAATACATCTTGCTTATTTGACAATGAAAGAATAGATGTTACTTAAAAGGTATAAAGAAGCAGTGTCAAAAGAAGGTTAAGTATTGTGGTGAATTTTACTGATATTTGGGAACATGCATGTGTGTAAGAACTATAATGAGGTATATTTACTGAAGTATGTGTCTACATGCATACACTGCATACATTATTATCATTGTATTTATGATTTATGAGATGAATGTTGATTATGAGGCAGTGTTCTTGAGTGTAAGCATTTGTGAGTAGATTTTTTACATATTCTAGGACAAATGCGTGGTCCAAGGGTCAAAAGTGGCCTTTTGGCACTCTCCATCTTGCCCCTAATATTCTTAATTGAAAAGAAAACTACTTTTAAATAAGCTGATGAAGCTGCATTTATTAATGACATTAAAGGAAGTCCAAATTAAATATTTTGGACAAAAACATTAAAAAACTTTGTTTTAAGATTAAAAAAAGTTGATGTTTCCAGATATAGACTGAGCCTTAAAGACTCAAATATGCAAACATACAACAATTTTGCATATTTAAGTTAACAAATATAATGGTACAAGAACCAGTATTATATTCCTAAAGAATAATGGGAAGACTTATTTTTATGCTAGCTATGCTACAACAAGAAAAAGCCTGAAAAAAAATCTTCCAGATTATTTGTCTTAAAGAAAATGTTTTTTTCAATTCTCTATGCGGCACTTCAGTTGCTTTAAATATCATGATTTGGCCCTCTGGAGAAAAATGTTGCCCACCCCATGCTAGGAGAATGACCTAACTAATAACATCATAAATATAGTCAAATAATTAACTTTGAGGCAGTGGTAGAATCATATAAGATCATAATTCTTCATAAATATAAAGGTAAGTATGATGTATATAAGGTAAGGTTTTAATCAATCATAGTTAAAAAAAAAAAAATCAATAATCCTCCCAGAAGTGGAATTAAAAAAACAAAGCACCCTTGCTAAGGGGAAGCTCTAAGTTAGGTCAGGGACAGTAAAGTAGGATTGGTCAACTGGTAACGTATCTATAAAATATAAAAAATATATTAAAAAGTCATATCTTAGGTGCTGACATCATTATCCAGTTTGAACTGCAAGGAGATACAGTGCTTATTGAACACCTCATGGTGTTCCACACATCATTTATTAGATGCCAAAGGGTATAAAGTATGAGGAATATATATAATACTGGTTCTCCAAACATCCACTTCTGTTTCCGTTGGGATCGTCAAACTTTTTCACACACCTTATTGAAATCAAGAGTCAGCTTCGTAAGCTCCTGTGCATCATCAGAGCTAGATGTTCTTGCTTTGATTTGGTGCCGAGTGCTTTAGATCAGCAACTCTCAAACTTTTTATTCCATGTAGCACCCTAGAAAAGATCCAGCTCTGCAGGTATTTCCATCAGGAGTCGTTTCAAGTACCTACAATGGTGGTCCAACAAAACGGAAAAGGAGTTTATCAAACTTTGGCTTCACACGAGTCTTTCATGTTTGTCTGTGCTCAGCATTTTGTGAGCAATCCTACTATGCAGTACTTGTACCATTAAACAGGCAGTACATGTCTAAAAGACAGTATAATTGCAACAACTGGTAGGTCCCAATCAGTTAGTGGACATCAAGACCACACAGAAGCCTAGAGCTGTGACCAGAACTATTTAATTGAACTCAATCTTTTTTTTTTACTTCTTTTGAGTACCATCAGGAGGATCATGAGTACCACTGGTAGTACTTGCACCACAGTTTGAAAACCATGGAAGACAGTATCTTCCTTCTCTCAATTTCTGTCATAGCTCAAAGCAAAGAAAAGCAAAAAGGTGCAGCTTGTTCTACATGAGAGCTGTGACTAAAATATTCTCCATCAAACTGTGTGCAGCAGACACTGACAATATACCATAAATGTTTAGTACAAAACATCTATGATTGCACACTGACAATATGAAATGTGTATATTTGAAATGTGTGTATATAGATCTACAGATAAAATAAATATGAAATATCTAGTTATAACGATTTGTGGTTTGATTGGCTTTCATCTTCTCTTTTGCTATATATATATTTATAATATATATATATATATATATATATATATATATATATATATATATATAGTATATGTATATTGTATATAGTACATATATATACTGTATAAATATATCTTGTGTTCTTGCCTACCCTGAAGGTGAATGCAGAAAGATAATGTTTTACTGTGTGTGCATGTGTTTGTTTGTCTCTCCTGTTAGCAAAATATCTCATAAACCAATGAATGTATTTTAATGACTTTACTGGAAAGTAATCATTGGGTGTATTTTTACAATTATTTGAACTATGGGTTCAACAAAATGTAAACTGGCTGCCACAGCCAACTAAACTTAGAAAAACAAATGTCTTTAATTCAGCCAAGTTGACAGATATTAGCTAAAAAAAACTGGTTTGGTTGTAGCTGAGCATGTTCCCAAGAATGTAGTTTAAGCACAACTAAATGTGTGATGCTGCCATTACCTTTTGAGTCAACCCTGTTTGTCCGTTAGCAAAATATCTTGTAAACCACTACATAGATTTGAATACAACTTTCAGAAAGTAATTATTGGAAGTCCAAGTTAGGGACTTTTTGGTCAAAATTTTGATGTTTTCAACTACTATGGCTGAGAATGTTAACTCTGCCCATGAACCATGTGTTTGGGTTAGTAGAAAGCTGAATGAGGAGCTTGGAGGCTACAGCATGCAGCTGGTACTCCAAGGTCGCCCCCAAGACTGTGAGCTTGGCTGAACTGATAAGAGTATCCTGATGCATGCTCAATAATCCAGGTTAAAAATAAAATCTTTGAGAAGTTGTCAGGTCATCTGGAAAGGTTAAAAAAAAAATTAGAAATGTTTTGTCTTTCATCCAAAAGACTCCTTCATTCTGAGGAGCTTTATTCAGCTCAGTCATAAATAACGATAAGATGAGTGCATAAGTATGATAAGAGTATAAAAACAAGCTTCACACACTGTTTGTAGCAAATTCTTGTGACTGGCTTCATGATTGTACTTCCTGTATATCTGTGTAACTTGTCCTGAAAATCAGTCCTTGCAAGTAAAAACCAGTAAAAATCTTCTCCTGGGCAGACCAACATGGCGGTGGACTGGTGAACTGCGTCTTGCTAAGCTCCCGTCGGCCTTGCTGAAAAATTGCCTTTTATAATCAGATCCTCACTATCTTCCTGCTGGATTTTATCTCTGAAACTGGTGTTGCCGCATTACTGACTCGACAGACATGTGATATGGCCTCTAAGCAAAAAAAGTCGAAGGCAGCGGTATCTTCCCCCACGCGGCCTGTCATCACAGCTGCAGCCTCGGGCTGCCGTGATGGAGAAGCAGATGGTTCTGCAGGTGCGTCGACCCCACCTTCACAGGGCTCTGGGAGACGGACGAGTTGGCTCTGAAGTCAGACATTCTGGCTTCAATAAAATCTCAAATCATAGTGATAATTAGGATGGAGATAAGGGCGGCTCTGACAGATGATTTCAATTTTATTAAGCGCAAATTGCAGATGGTCCAAGCGGAACTTGCCAATACCAACGCAGGTTTGAGAACAGAATTTGACTGAGTTAAACTGAGTGTTTCAAAGACTGAGAACGGACTGTCTTTATGCTCGTATCAGATAGAAAATCTATGTGTGTGTGACTGATTCGGTGTGGGAGGGGGTTTAGTTATGTTTTTTTTTTTATTATGTTGTTTTCTTTGTGTGTATTTGTGTTCTTAAAAAAAGCACTAAAAAGTTAATAAGACTTTGATTTAAAAAATATGTCGTTGAGTGTGGGTCCTTTTGAGTAAGTGAGAAAGAGCAAGAATATTTTTCTTCACAATAGTCCATTGAACTGATGAACTTTTAGGGTCACAACCAACAGACCATAGTCTACACTATATGCAGAGTTAAACAGTGTGGTGGAGACTGTGAGTAATTCACAATATAAACTACAGAGTTTGACTATAAAACGGGCAGCACGGTGGCACAGTTGGTAGAGCTGTTTCCTCTGATCAAAGAGATTGACAGATCAAATCCGAGTCAGAAACCTTTCTGGGTGGAACATCAAAGTTCATGCGCAATAAGAAATATTGGGGCGGCTGTGGCTGAGTGGTTAGAGCAGTCGTCCTCCAGTGCGAGAGTTGGGGGTTCAAATCCACCAGTCCAGCAGTTACAAGCTGAAGTGTCCCTGGGCAAGACACTGAACCCCTCATTGCTTCTGATGTGTGTCCCATCAGTGTATGAATGTGATCTAAAGGTCTGATTAGTCTCTTTAGAATGATTTGTTCAATTAGCTTTGTAGAGATCTAGTAGAGTGCAGTATGAATGGGTAACTGAGGACACAGATTGTAGTGTAAAGCACTTTGAGTATCTTGAAATAAGATAGAAAGTTGCTATATAAGTACAGTCAATTTACCATAACACAGGTTAAAAAAAAATCCAACAAAGTTAAGTCACGTCCTCTGACTGTTTTCTTTTTGTTGAAATGTTTCGTCTTTCATCCACTTTCTGGGTGGCGTTTGCATGTTCTCTCCGTGCATGCGTGGGTTTTCTCCAGGTACTCCAGTTTCCTCCCACAGACCAAAAACATGCATGTTAGACTGACTGGTAACTCTAAATTGTCCCTGGGTGTGAGTGAGAGAGTGAATGTTTGGAATGGACACGTGTCCTGGGTGTCCCCCACCTCTCGCACAGTGACTGTTGGATATGGGCACTAGTGACCCCTGTGACCTGAAAAGGAAGAAGCGGGTAAAGATGATGGCTGGATGGACGGACGGATGGATGGAAAACATCTACACTTCCCTCATTTCTTAATGAGATGTACTGAGTCAAGCATTTACGTATTCTAATTGAGTATGTGCACGTGTGTGTTTTGTGTATTTTTTTATGTTGAAAATAAACTTATGCATCAAAATGAAACTAGAGATTAAAAAAATCAGAAGGAGTTGTTTTTTTTCATATGTGATACTTAAAGAGCCGCTGTGAGTGAAATCCTGTTTACAAATTGTAATTTTTCAGTTTGGTTTTGTTTCTGCTTGGATGACCACCCGGCACCTTTGGAAGCTCTCAGTTTATTACCTGCTCGGCAGCAGCAGCAGCAGCAGAAGCAGCAGCAGCAGCACACAGTTAGCAGCCTGCTGTTCAACATAGTGAAGCCTTTAAAAGCTCAAGAGCCAAATATTTCCCTCAGGACCTGGAGGAGGCAGAAAGCAGCTTGTGCAGAGTCATAACAACTTAAAAGGTGGATGATATGTCAATGCTGTGTACACAACTTGTTTTCACTGACCTCAAGTGACCCCACAAAAAAATTTTTACGCTACAGGGAATAACATTTTTATTGCCCCACTCTTGAAAAGTTTGCATCTGTCTGTATGTCGGTTAGCAAAAACTCTTATGAATGACATTTATTGAAACTTGCTGAAAGTAAAAATTGGATGTGCATATTAAAGATGGCTGTCACAGCCATAGACAAAATGTTTATAACTTATTCATATTTACAAATATTGACATACATTTTAGTAGTGTGGGATTCCTGGGTTTTTGTCTATCACTCACTCTTCCTTCCACAGCCAATTAACCTCAACTCACTCCACCTGCTGCTGCTCTGAGGAGGACTGCCTGATGGG
>NC_056518.1:12017448-12030146 GCF_014905685.2 Nematolebias whitei | reverse complement strand
AGCCGACTAACCTTTGTTACAGCTGGTTCTCACCAACTGTGACTCCTCCAGGACCTTCCACTGCCTGCCTCTTCAGATCCCCCCTAGGATCTCATTGCTCCACTGGACTCCACCTGTGGATCAACAGTGTCCCTTCAACAACCACCATTAAGCATTCTCAAATGGGTCAACCTGCTCCCCTCTCCACCACAAAAACCCAGGACCTCTCCCCTTCTCGGACTCCACCTACAACACAAACACTGCGCCGACACGATCGCCTGTAAATAAAAGTTCACTTACCTTTTGTAGTTCTGGCTCTGTCTTTATTGAATAAGTCTGCTCACGTGGGGGTCGACGTTAATAAAAACCTGATAGTATGTCCCAGCCTATGGACCCCCTGAGCCAGACTGAGGAGGTAAAGACTCAGTTAGAACCAAAAGTAAACACTGACCCTCTCCACTTAACTTTACAGTGGATTTTTGTGCTGCAACAAACAACTAAGGACAATCTACGGGAGTTGGGTGGTATGGTGTTCTCTCTTCAGAAACAAATGGCGGACCAAGCTTCATCTTCAACTCATCTCATCCCTCTGGAACCTACAATTAGGATGAACAATCCGTGCCCCACGGAACTGGACATTCGACCTTCTGAGATGTTCGAAGGTAACGCATGCAAATATGGTGGCTTCGTTCTCCAGTGTAACTTGGCATTTAATCGTGCACCCATTACCTATTCATCCGATTCTGCCCGCATAACGGTCTGTCACTCACTCTTCCTTCCACAGCCAATTAACTTCAACTCACTCCACCTGCTGCTGCTCTGAGGAGGACTGCCTGATGGGGTATTTAAGCACCTGCCAGACACCTCTTCAGTGCTGGGACATCTTCTACCAAATGGTAACTCGTGTACAGCCGACTAACCTTTGTTACAGCTGGTTCTCACCAACTGTGACTCCTACAGGACATTCCACGGCCTGCCTCTTCAGATCCTCACTAGGATCTCATCGCTCCACTGGACTCCACCTGTGGATCAACGGTGTCCCTTCAACAACGACCATTAAGCATTCTCAACTGGGTCAACCTGCTCCTCTCTCCACCACAAAAACCCAGGACCTCTCCCCTTCTCGGACTCCACCTACAACACAAACACTGCGCCGACACGATCACCTGTAATTAAAGTTCACTTACCTTTTGTAGTTCTGGCTCTGTCTTTATTGAATCAGTCTGCTCACGTGGGGGTCGACGTTGATAAAAACCTGATGAGTAGTAGCTGAGACTGGTCCCAAATTCATATTTTAAAAACTTGTGCAAATTTTTTATTTTGACATTACCTTCTATATTTAGAGCAAACTCTGTCTGTCTGTTAGCAAAATATCTTGTTAATCACTCCATGAAAACCTCAGGAAGTAACCACTAGATCTAGATGTTCAACACATTAATATTTGGAGTCAGCCAAACTCAAGATGGCCACCATAGCAACCTTAGCCAGCACAAAACATCTAAAGCAGTCATTTTTACATTTATTGAACGAACGTTTGATGTTGTAGTAGCTGAGTCATTTCCAACACACGTGAAGTGTGACTTTTTGTGATCTTGACCAAAACAATATGACCAGTGGCAATTTTAGCCTGTTTTTATGGGTGGTCAAGCACCCTAACTTTTAACTCAGCACCCCTGATAAATTAAGAAACCATCAGTGAGATTTTGTAAGGAAGCTTTGTTCTCAAATCTTAGATTCATAGAAATATTTAACAAATTTGAAATAAACATGGAATAATAAATGATGACACTCTTAAACAGGCCAGTAAAAGCTATGATTTGTTTTGCACAGGTCAGATCCTTAACGTCACCTGTCAATTAATCCAGTATGCTTGTCAACAACTGGCCAGTCAACAATATCAATTTGTCCCGAAGTGAAACACCCCTTACCATTTAAAGCTAGTTGTGCTTTATTTTGTGTGTTTTAAAATGCAAATATACAGTATGTTGCAACTTCTGGTTGCATAAGTTTAGTCTTTGTTTGTTATGATGCTTTGAAAGTCCTATTTGTGACTGAGCTCCTGGTTTACGGCCATCCCACCCTGAACACGTCTGATCTCAGAAGTTCAATGGTCAGGACTGGTTAGTGCTTGGATGGTAGACCGCTCGGGAGTACCAGGTGCTGTAAGCTTTTTGCACTTCTCATAACCACACCATGGTCGTTCAAGCCAAGAACCATTGTTAGTACAGGGGGTTAAGCACCCCAAAACTTTGAACTTTGAACCACTTTGGCTGTGGTTGCCTAGGAGGAGTCGACGGGGGAGAGGACAGCCCCCAGAAACCATCTTATCACCAGCAAACTGGTTGGTTCACTATAGAAGTGTGCTCAGTGGTGTAGTCCACATTCTTGTACTGGGTATACTGTGCTTAGAAACCAAAGTACACCAGTTAGTACAATGTAATTGACAATTTATGTTTGATTTTTAAGCATTTTCAAATTTCTCTGATGCTTTTATTTGAATAAATGTGCAAACTTTGTACAACAGTTGGCTTTGTATTAAAACATGTTATAGAATTTATAAAACAGTGTCAAAGCAAAACATGTCCAAGTATTAAATACAGAATTATGCAAAAACATGTTGAACCAACTCAGTGTGTCTATAAAATGTTCCAGATGTGTTGACAATGACGCATGCCCAATTATATGTCACATATCACTGGGCACTTTTAAGTGGGTATACTGTAATTCCCAAGCTTTTCTAATGGGTATACTCACATATCACAGAGACTACACCACTGAGTGTACTGCCTGGTGGGGAAAACAGTTTGTGACTTCTCAGACTGATGAAGCCCTTTGGATGGAGGGTGAAACGTCTCTCAACAAAAAATAGGAAATGTCCAGATGAACTGACTGAACATTGTTGGACACCCCAAAATGTCTGATCCTGGACTCACCCCTGACTACGACTCCATCATTTCTCAACAGAAATGGTTTTGGTTTAAAACTTATGTCGTGAAAAGCGGCAGGTGAAATTCATTCCTTCAAAATGTGCTAGGCCTTGAATTTTTACAGGCCCATTTAGTGGAATAAAGTTCATTTATGTGCAAAGAAGTTTCCACACCCTGTACCCTGCACAATAGGAACTGAATAGGTTTTTTTTTTTTTTTGGAAGCTTTGCTAAAATCCATCACACGTTCATTCAGCTCTGATTGTCGTATCGATTCTGACGTCTTCCAGCAGATGTCAACTAAAAACAAAACAAGTGATTTTCCTTTTCAACAATATTAGACAATCTTCCTTTGTTTAAAGCCCAACTCAGCTCTTTGGGATTTTCTCTGACGTTTTAATTAATCGCAGCAGTTGGGACTGTTTTTATATAATTGTTTTTAAGAGAAACAATAGCAGAATCACGCACTTTGAAGAAAAGGCCCGCAGAGTTACAGAAATCATTCCATTATTGCTGTGTGCTTGTAAATAGTAGCTGGAGTTGTAATTGTGGTGTAAATGAACAGCTTTAAACTGTGGGGTGAGCAGCATTTTGATTTGTGTCATGTTATGAAAAGGCAGAACATTTACACGCTACATCAGTGTAATTACAAAGCTATTGGATTATAAGCATGAAAACTTCATAAGTGGCCACTTCAGTTATGCACCTCAATGTAAATAAAAAACATTTTTCGCTCGCATCAAAGGTTTTTAATTCAAAAATGTACACTGTAGAAATGAATGACTGAAATGTAACCAATTAAATTATGTAGAAATTTGCACTTATTCTATATGACTAGATGGCAATCACTATATTTATATTAAAATACCTAAATGTAACAACTTAATGTAACACGTTTTAATTAAATTTGAACCATTTTTACTTTTGTAATTTACCAAACACATTTAAATTTCAAATAATCCCCTAAATTATAACTAACAACTTCATTTTTAGTGAGTTAAATCAGAATCAGATTTGTTGTCATTGCACCAAAACACAACAAAATTACATTTCACTACAGCCTGTCCGTCCGAGAGAACATAAACAAACAGACATGGGGAGACGGACATGACTGAGGCCACCGGCCTCGGCAGTCGCAGCCCTATTTTCAGATAAGGAAACATGAGGGGAGGTGTAAAAAAAATCAAATCTCGCACTGTGTCCTAAATGGGACAAAGTATGAAAGTTGCAACAACAAAAAAAAAGACCTCAGCACATGAAACAGCAACATACGGATGACATCATAATACATTTATGCATGAGGAGGCCAACAAGGGCAGTGAGTTGTCCGTGGACGCTGCCTGAAAGTTCCATAGTCCTGATAAAGATGGCACAGTGTCGATCAGCTGACTCAACTCTGACGCAGGTCCGCAGATGTCCTCGGAGTGTGTAGGGGAGGGCAGAGCTTCGTGTTCACACAAACAACCAGGAGAAGTTGAGATAGCTGGCCAATTCAAGACCGAGCGGGGGAAGAAAATTCAGATAACACAGGTATTTGGGTCAGGCAGCTTCTGCTTGAATTTTCATGTCTGCCTTCAAAGTTCTGCTGGTACGTCTCACTGGCGATTCCAAAACAGCCAAATTTTGTGGTCACACCACCAGTCCAACCTTGTAGCTTCTCCCAGGTTAATTCCTTCCTTCCAGTAAATGGACTGTACTTACAGTATATTGCGCCTTCCTTTCTTATTTCAAGATACTCAAAGCGCTTTACCTACAATCTGTGCCTCATTTACCCATTCATACAGCACTCTACTAGATCTATACAAAGCTAAGTGAACAAATCATTCTAAAGAGACTAATCAGAGCTTTATCACATTCATACACTGATGGGACACACATCAGAGGCTATGAGGGGTTCAGTGTCTTGCCCAGCGACACTTCAGCATGTGACTGTTTTGATTGGATTCGAACACCCAACTCTCACATTGGAGGACGACTGCTCTAACCACTCAGCCACAGCCGCCTCAGTGAGTCCCAGGAGCTGCAAGTGGCCTGCGACACTCAGAAATCACATCCAGTTTACGGCTCAGCTCATGCAACATCTGAGTCTGAGAGCTCACCGCTCAGTGCATCCCTTCATGCCAGGCATCCTTAAATCAAGAAACATCAGATAAATCCTTATTAAGTGTTTATTTCTGTAACTTTTAAAGCATCAGTAAGAACATTTGGTAAAAGTTTTTTCAATATTTGACTGTTTTTACATTATATTTGCTGAAATTATTTAGATAAATCTTAATTGTTTCCATTTGGTTTCACTCAGTTACTTAAATTCAAACCAACATAAATTTAATTGGTCAAATTACTGAAATTATAACTAGTTTGCTTTAAAATGTAATCACACTTGAAACAAGAAACGGTTGTTGTTGCTTCCTTCATCTGGGCTGACACAGCAGCTGAAAGTGTTGTTGCATTGTTTTATACCAGCGGCTGCTCCTGACACAACCTGGGCTCCAGATCCAAGTTTCAGGATTACAAGGCTGCAGCCCTTAAGCACAAGAAACAAAACTTGCGGTAATTTTTATTACTTTATTCAAATGAAGTTATAAAATGCACTAAAATATCAATTACATAGAAACTTGAGGAATAACATTTTCTGTGAAAATGCATATTGAATTTGATGAAAATAAACGGAGTTGTTATAGCTAAAAGAAACAGAAGAATAGCTAAAAGTAAAAATAGCAACATGTTGGATTTTTAGTTAATGTTTTTCTTAGTTAATATCTCAGATGTTATCATTGTTTTTCTTTTACATATTATTGTTGGATGTAACTGGGACCCTGTGTACATAATTTCGTCCCACCACATGTAGTGTGGTGCGAATGACAATAAAAAAAATCTCTGACTCTGATAACTAAAAGTATCAAAACACTAAAAGTTAAAAACAGCCAAATGCTAAGAAAAGGCTAAAAATTACTAAATAAATAAAGCTTGTTAAAATTATTAAAAGGTTGACTCAAAGCTAAAAGTAGCAAAAGTTTGGTGATAAGATCAATTAAGACAAAAATACAATTTGGCTGAAGCAAATTTGAAATAGAACCACGTTTTTGAAGTAATTGGTGTCAACCATTCTAAAGACAAAGAACAGGCCAGATCTGTGCATTTCATTGGACAAAATATCTACAAATAAAGTCAAATGTTTAAAAAATACACAATAAAAAAGTGCCCACCTCTGTATGAGCTGAGCTTTTGAGATAAGACTAGCTAAAACAACACGAAGTATGCAGAAGTAGCTAGACTGAAAATAATAATAATTAAAATAATAATAACATTAAGAAGAAGAATAGAGAAAAACAATCTTGTGAATACTGTATCACATAGTGTTTGCTTATTTACCATCTCATAATAAATGTTAATTAATCCTTAACTGACAATTATTACTTTCAAGAATATATTCATAATTTGGCCTAAATAATCATGTAAAAATAAATACTCGTCAGACATGAAACAATAATGATGAAATAACTTATTGAAATATTAAAACCTTCCCAACTACAAGTTTTATGACATTTCTTAATAAATTATGTACATTTTTAACGTATAAACGATGGACACACTGCAGACAACGAATGAAGACATAAAGGAAGTTAACGGTTGTGTAAAAGTTCAAGTTCAAGGTTCTTTACTCTCATTCGCATCACATGTGGTACATGAGGTGGAACGAAATTGTGTACGCAAGGTCCCAGTTACACACAAAAATAGCAAAAACATAAAGTATAAAAAGAAACATTATATAAGAAATGCTAAACCCTAATAATGTAAAAAAATAATTAAAAAGTACGGTGTATTCCTGAACATAAGTCTTTGGTGAGCAGATGGGTATGAATGAATACAGCAGCATGAGATAATCAGCAGCATGAGATCAGCAGCATGATTAATAAGCAGCACAGATAAGTCACATATCATCAATTAAAGTGTCATTATAGTGATCTTCTTTTTTCTATATTTTTGCAGTGAATGATTCATATCTTTATTGAAATTTTAATCACAAACATTTTTTTTTGTTGCAGTTACTGAAACTAAATAATTGACGTAATATAAATCTGACCCATCTTTTAGTAGATTCCATCTTTGATTAAACTTTAAATAATCTTCATCGGTTGTATTTATCACTGCTTTAAATCTCTTTGTACGGTGTGAGATTTTTGCTCCGTTCCACAGATCTGATCTGATGTCAGTTTGACTTCCAGTGTATCTCAAAGGTGTTTGATGGGGTGGAGGTCAGGGCTCTGCAGGGATTTCCATTTCTTCCACAGCAAACTGGGAAAATCGTTTCCTTTTCAACAGACCGACTCTGTCCATGCAGGGCTTCTCCTGCTCAAGAAAGGAGAAGGACCGTGTGCATGTGTGCTGCAGACGACGCACACCCTGATACATTAGAAAATCTGAAAAATGAGTCCGCAGACGTCAGACAAAAGCACCTCTGACGTCTGAGAGAGAAGTTTCAGGTAGTTCAGTTCAATAGAAATATGTGAAGCTGTCAGTGACTTGGGAAGAGGGAACCGAGAAAATAACTATAAAAGGAAATGGTCTCCAGACATTTCTTGAGATATTGAACAATTAATAATTTTAAACTTCATGCAGACTGGCAGGTTTTGGTAGAGGAAGTCAAACATGAGGTTTGGATTTGACCCCCTACTCTTTTACTAAAACTTGAACTTTGTGCAGATTTATTTTCTGTACTTGGGTTTTAAATCTCTGTTTACTGAAGTTTAATTAAAGGCTTTAGCACTCCTTGATGGAGTGCATATTGCCTTCTGCCTTTCATGCCAGAGATTGAAAAAAAAATCATCTTATGCTGAGAAGGAACAGAGTTATAGCCGTTTCGGTCAAACCTTGTAAATGACATTATGAACCTTCTGAAGTGTTATTTTTACGTGTACGTGTTGAGGATGAATCACAGCTTTCACATCAGATTTCAGCCCAATATCTGTAAAAATTGTCTGATTCATAGCCATTTTTGCTTTAACAGATCTAATTTGTTTCCATGTTGAACTGAACTTATCAGTACAGAGTATAGAGTCATATAAAACCACATTGTTTACATTTGTGACATTGTGGACAAGATAAGATGGCGTCCAAAACGAACTACTGTTCACAGCTGACAAAACAACAGTTTAATAAGCAGCAAACCCAACTGGATCTGTGTCACCAATTATTTTTAACATCTTTACAGTCACTTAATATAATTAATAATATTAAATTCATACACCAATCATGTAAATCAGCCAGATGCTATATAAGAAAAGTATTGCATATAAGGGGGGGTTACATAAAAGTGTATAAATGGCATATATTTTGTATTATTTGCCTCTTATATAGTCGTCACTTAGAAAATGTCTGCTGCACCTGGTGATTAGAGCTATCATTTCTAACCCGGGCCCGAAGCCCGGCCTGACCCGACCCAAATTTGAGGTGGGTTGGACCATGATAATGTGATGGATGGGTGGGCCGTGTCGGGCTCTTGATTGTGTCAGTGGATCCAATTATATAGCAACATGGCTTGCCAAAAATCCAATTATATGACAACTTGGCTTGCCATATTTTCAGCAGCCACACACGGCCGTTTCACTGCAAACTGATCGGCCTTGAAAGAGGTCAAATAAAGTTAATTTAAGCTTCAGATGGGACTACACTGCCAGGAAGTGATCCATCGCCCAAATGGACGTTCATTCAACCGCTGCACTCAGTGGACGTGCGCGGCCATTGACCCAAACAGGTGAGATCCCAAAGCGGACATGTCAGAGCAGGGTCCGTGTCTGAATAAATCGGAATGCATGCAGAAACAGGGTTTTAATGCTTTTTTGTTTGTTTGATTTCATTCAACATTTATTTATACCGGTTAATCCCTCGAGGATTCTTTAACAAGACAGACCTGAATTTTTGAGCAAGGAGTGATGACAACAGTGGACAACAACAACAACAACAATAGACAATCATAAAATATGCGTACAATTTTTTTTTTAACAAGTTAAAATAAAATGGCAACCAAAAGGAACAATCAAAAGGAAATGTAACAAAATAAATAAAAAAACAGCTAAATTATAAGGCGGTGTAGAAATCTAAAAACAGGAACATGTCTGCATTGGTTTTTGCCAGGAACTAAGCAGATGTTTGAAGTCACTTAGAGGTCAAGGTCGAGAGCTTCAGATCGTTTTGCAAGATATTCCAGAAAACAGGAGCAGAGTAGGAGAAGGACCTTTTGCCTAGTTCAGTCCTCACTGAGGGAACACTGCAGGTAATAATGTCCTGAGAGCGCACGCTGTAGCTGCACTCACACAGAGACATGTAGGAGGAGATGTATGAAGGCAGCAGACCAAGAAGTGATTTAAAGATGAAAATGTACCAGTGGGAGAGTCTGTGTGAAGTTAATGATGACCAGTTAACCAGTGAATACAGGGGTGCAATGGTGGGTACATAGTTACAACCAGTTATGAATCTTAATGGACCGTGATAGACAGAGTCCAACATCTGCAGAGTGCTTGTAGGAGCGTTCATGTAAATAATGTCACCATAATCAATGGAGGGAAGGAAAGTTGGCCTTGAATCTTTGACTTCCTTAGATAGAGAACTTTACTAATTGGCTTTTCTATGTATGTGAATGTTCCTGTAAAGTGCCCTGAGACAACTTTGTTGTGATTTGGCGCTATATAAATCAACTGAATTGAATTGAATCAAATTGCTGGCCATAAAAGGACAAACACACCCTCAGCTCTGATTTTCTGCCTCTTTTATTCAGCCGCGCATCATCGTGGTAAAGTTAGTTTTACGTTGGATGTTGGACACTTGAGCTTCAGCAGTGTATTCCTCTTGTTCGATTCGATGCAGGCAGTCTGATTTTGGTCAGCCGAACTCGAACAAGAGGAATACACTGCTGAAGCACAGAGCTCCAACGTCCAACGTAAAGCTAATTTTACCATGGTCTGTGCGTCCACTGACCATTAATAACTATAATAAGCAGTCAAAGATTAACTAAAAACGTCGGGGAGGTTTTCGGGTTCGGACCTGTACTTGCTGTTAATTCGTCGGGTCGGGTGGGGTTCAGAAATGATGGCTACCTGCTGGGGCCTGGTTGGATTGGATTGTTTGGGCTCGAATGCAACTCTATCGGTGATGCTATAGGCTGAAACTTGTCTCTACTGATATTGGGTAACCATCTTCTCAATTAGTTACACATAGAGACCAACGAGACAAACAACAATCACTCTCTCACTCACACCTAGGGACAATTTAGAGTTACCATTCAGTCTAACATGCATGTTTTTAGTCTGTGGGAGGAAACTGGAGTACCTGGAGAAAACTCACGCATGGACGGAGAGAACATGCAAACTCCACCCAGAAAGGCCCCCCCCGGACAGGGATTTGAACCTGCAGCCTTCTCGCTGAGAGGCAGCAGCTCTACCAGGTGTGCCACCGTGCTGCCTAAAAAAAAAAAAAAAAGTCAAATATATAAAATTATTTTATACTGTTTAAATATTAAAACTACTTTGTAATATGTATTTTTTTGTACTAAATTGTAGTATTTATTTGCTAGAGATTTGTGTATTTTTTTATGTTGTATTTTTAGTAATTTTTTTATAAAACAGTACTCTGTTTTATTCTATTTTATGAATGACACATTGACTGGATAGCATTTTTTACATTTAATTGTATGTTTGATGATAGCAATAAATATTCATTCATTTATGAAGCAGCCTGACACAAAGCAACAGCTGCCACAGAAGCTACTCTCCACTCGCCAGTTCAGTAATTAACGGCCATTACATCAGCTTTACAGGTTACCTTTAAACGGTTATTATTAACTTTAATTATGGTCGGATTACTTTCACATTGAGGTGAATAAAACAAAATCTGCATACTTGGAAAAGGAGACGTTTTCCCTTTTCACTTCTGT
This sequence comes from Nematolebias whitei, assembly GCF_014905685.2. Classification (NCBI taxonomy): domain Eukaryota; kingdom Metazoa; phylum Chordata; class Actinopteri; order Cyprinodontiformes; family Rivulidae; genus Nematolebias; species Nematolebias whitei. Next base: position 12,019,311 of record NC_056518.1, on the reverse strand, counting down.
TACTACATCCATAGCACACACAGATACTGGCATTTTTACATTTTATATACACTCTAATATTATATTGTTACTATATTACATAAATTTTATCATTAATGTTTACTTATTTCTTTTTTACAGTCAGCCTCTACTCAGAACTATTTACTGTAGCTAATCTTTACCAAAACGCCAATGGCAGACGTTTGCCCTTTTTGGTAATGGCTGCTGTTGCTGCTATGAATTACAAGATCATGTGACCTGTGTACTCTAGTTGTTTTAAATACCTCTATGTTACGTGCACATTACTTTCTGAACTTTTCATTGAAATCCAACCTGTTTCATTAGATATTTTGTTAACAGACAAACAAATTTAACTACAATTATAAATGCTAAAGTCTTAAACAAAGGTCCACAAATCAGTAAAGAAATGCTGATGTCATAGCTGCTCGTCTTTGACAAGAAGAAATCGGTTTGGATGTCTTCAGGTTAAGCCTTTTCATAATTTGACCAAAGTAGACTAAAACTGCGTCATCTGTAAAGAAATGTTAAAATTACTTTTGAACTCGATTATGACAGAGCGTGGCCTGTCTGTATTCCTTTAAAGGCATTCAAGGTCTTTCAGTGTTTGAATGCACTTATTAACACATTTAATTTTTATTCAGAAAGAAGACTGGTGATGCAGTCACAAGCATAAAAATGTGTTTTTTCTGGTTTACCAAGTTACGATTTCCTTCATTCTTATTTCTTTCTTTCTTTTTGCTTATCCATCCAATCGGTGGATAATAGCATCGAAAAAAGTACAGATGTAATTTAATACATACTGCATATAAAGCATACTGTAAATAGGCTGAAAACAGTTGCACTAACGTTTACACATACATCATTTGAACCAAAATTACACGCAATATCTAATTTTAGATGCTGCTCTTAATTCAATCCAGGAACAGTGTTTCTCCCAGCTTTCATACAGAGCGATGATGTGCAGGAGAAAGAGGAACTATGGAGCGTGCAGCTGAGATAAAAATGGGACTTCTAAAAACATTTCACCCTCAGTTAGTTTTCACTTCTGAGTCCCAGCTTCCTACACTATCCAAAACATTTCTTCCTACCAATCATTTTAAAAAGGCAAATCAACAAAAATAAATTTAAAGGAGAGGTTGATAACAGGAGCAGTTAAACGTCTAGCAATCCTTGAAGGAATGCATATCGACTGTCTTTCATGTCCGTTCAGACCAAGCTCATGTTGTGAATGTTGATACTTGTGTGATTTGTCAGTGTTTAGAGAATGTGCCATGTACTATTATCTACTACTACCACACCTAATATCAGCACAATAGCTGTTCAAAATCTCTGACATAAAACCACCTTTGCGTTGACTCAGGTTGATTAACTGTGGCAGCCATCTTTATTTTTTATTTAACCTTTATTTATACAGGTAGTATCATTGATTCACGAGGACTCATTTTCAAGAGAGACCTGTTCAAGACAGACAACATATAGAATACAGACAACACACAACAACAAAAAGCAATAAAAAACAGTGTTACAAAAACACTTCTTCCGTTAGCAGCAGCATGGTCCTGCCAGCAGAGTGGTTCTGTTAGCAGCATGTTCCCATTAGCAGCATGGTCCTGCCAGCAGAGTGGTTCTGTTAGCAAAAGGGTCCTGTTAGCAGCATGGTCCCATTAGCATCATGGTACTGTTAGCAGTGTGGTTCTATTAGCAATGTGGTTCTGTTAGCAGTGTGGTTCCATTAGCAGCGTGGTCCCATTAGCAGTGTGGTCCTGTTAGCAGCATGGTCCTGTCAGCAGTGTGTTTCTGTTAGCAGTGTGGTCCCTTAGCAGCGTGGTCCAGTTATTAGTGCCAGCAGTGTGTTTCTGTTAG
>NC_056518.1:12017015-12017438 GCF_014905685.2 Nematolebias whitei | reverse complement strand
TAGTGCCAGCAGTGTGTTTCTGTTAGCAGTGTGGTCCCGTTAGCAGCATGGTCCAGTTATCAGTGTGGTCCTATTAGCAGTGTGGTACCATTAGCAGCATGGTCCTGCCAGCAGCATGATCCCATTAGCAGTGGGGTCCCATTAGCAGCATGGTCCCATTAGCAGCATGGTCCCGTTAGCAGAATGATCCTGTTAGCAGCATGATCCTGTTAGCAGCATGGTACTGTTAGCAGCATGGTACTGTTAGCAGTGTGGTTCTGTTAGCAATGTGATTCAGTTAGCAATGTGGTGCTGTTAGCAGCATGGTCCCATTAGCAGCATGGTCTCATTAGCAGCGTGGTCCCATTAGCAAAGTGGTCCCGTTAGCAGTGTGGTTCTGTTAGCAGCGTGGTCCCGTTAGCAGTGTGGTCCTGTTAGCAGCGT
>NC_056518.1:12015846-12017005 GCF_014905685.2 Nematolebias whitei | reverse complement strand
GCAGCGTGGTCCCGTTAGCAGTGTGGTCCTGTTAGCAGCGTGGTCCCATTAGCAGCATGGTCCCGTTAGCAGTTTGGTCCCGTTAGCAGTGTGGTCCCATTAGCAATGTGGTCCTGTTAGCAGCGTGGTTCTGTTAGCAGTGTGGTCCTGTTAGCATTGTGGTCCTGTTAGCAATGTGATTCTGTTAGCAATGCTATTCAGTTAGCAATGCGGTTCTGTTAACAGCATAATCCTATTAGCAGCATGGTCCCATTAGTAGCGTGGTCCTGTCAGCCGCATGGTCCCATTATCAGAGTGGATCTGTTAGCAGCATGGTACTGCCAGCAGTGTGGTTCTGTTAGCAGCATGGTACTGCCAGCAGTATGGTCCCGTTAGCTGCATGTTCCTGTTAGCAGTGTGGCACTGTTAGCAGCATGGTTCTGCCAGCAGCATGGTTCTGTTAGCAGCATGGTACCATTAGCAGTGTGGTGCTATTAACAGCATGGTACTGTTAGAAATGTGGTTCTGTTAACAGCATGGTCCTGTTGGTTCTGTTAGCAAAATGGTTCTGTTAACAGCGTGGTCCTGCCAGCAGCATGTTCCCGTTAGCTCCATAGTCCTGTTAGCAGTGTGGTCCTGTACCAGAAGGTGTTTTTGTCCAGCGGCCGGTCCGGGTCTCGGCTCTGGAGGGGCCCATTAGTCCGAACAGACTGTTCAGCCCCATTTCAATTCAATTCAGTTCAGTTAGTTTATTTAACGCCAAATCACAACAAAGTTGTCACAAGGCACTGAAAAGAAACATTCACATACACAAAAGCCAATTAGTAAAGTTCTCTAACATATTTATCTGAAACATTTGTTGCAGGTGACGAGGACAGGACACAGGAGGTAATAATATGTGGGTGAATGGAGGAAGTGTCTTAAATTGTGTTGACTCCAAAAGTGAACTAGTTGTAGATACACATCCCATGAATACTTTCTGAAAGTTTCACTGAAAACAGAGATATATGATCATGCATACACAGACATTGGCTAAAATTATATTACTTTGTCTTCGGCAATAAGCGACAGAAATGCTTGATTTAAAAAAAACAAGTGATATGTACATATATATATATACATATACACACACACACACACACACACACACACACACACACACACACACACACACACACAC
>NC_056518.1:11997780-12015446 GCF_014905685.2 Nematolebias whitei | reverse complement strand
ATATATATATATATATATATATATATATATATATATGTTTGTTTGTTCTGTACTTTTATTTTACATTTGGCAATATTGTTGAGACTGATAACCCACTGAACAACAACAGATGACATGAGCTGTGTTTAAAATTTTGCTAATAACTATAACTGTCTGTTAGCAAAATGTCTCATGAACCACTGGACAGTTTTCAGTGAAACTTTCAGAAAGTATTTATTGGTTGTACATCTTCAATTTATTAAATTTTGGTCAATTTACCCAATTCCAGATGGCTGCCACATCCTCTGAGCTCAGAATTCAATAACTTTTATAGATTTTGAGCTAAATTTCAGTGTGGTAGTAGCTGAGCATCATTCACTATAATAAAATGTTAAGCATTACCAAATCACATGAGATGTTGCAATGTCACCTTAGAATGTGCATAACATGATTTTCCAAGCTTAAACGTCCAACATTTCTCAGCATATACAGCAATGTTGGTGTTAGGTTTGACACGAAAGGTGGCGGGTGATGTGCATTCCTTCAAGCAACGCTAGACTGTTAATTCCAGATGGAGTGCAGCAGCAAGAAGCAGCAAGGATGTGAGGCGATGCAGTTAAGGTGTGTGGAAAAAGAGTGTGGTATTCTTCAAAGGACTGGAAACAGATCGGAAGCTGGAAAAAATTACAAGACACAGTGCCTGCTCCTGTTCGGCCCTTTTGATCCACAAAATTGACCCCACATCAGTTTCGGACTACAAAGAGCTATTTGTAAGTTGGCTGCCGTTGAGGCTGAAAAATATCTTGCAGTTTTTCCCGACAATCAGCCCCGCAGAGCACTGGCCTCTGGCAGAGCAACAAGATGGAGTCGACCGGCTGTGCTGCTGCCACTCAGCTGTCAGGCTGCTCGGCAATCAGTGAACTGTTGCAAACACGGGGACGCTTTGTCAGCCGGCCTGTGAACACGAGAGAGGAACTGTATAAACCAAGCTGAATTATAAAACGTGACGAAAGACGCGTAAGAGCAGGAATCACATAGGGAACCACCAACAGGGACAAACTGAATCTGAAAGACCAAAAACAAAAAAAGTACTTATCTTGTTTATTTCTCATGAACAGAGGAGAAGCAGTGATAATGTTGTCACCTGTGTCTGTGTGTTAGCAAAATATTCCACCAAAAATGTGATTAAAACTTTCAAGAAGTAATCACTAAATTTGCATGGACAACTGATTAACCTTTGGAGTCAGTTCCATTCAAGATGGTCAATGCAGCTAAAAAAAGTCAAAAGTCCCTTTAACTCAGTCAGTTTCAGTCCGTCAGATGTTGAGCTCAGATTTGTGCCGATGTAGCTGAAATCCACGCCAACATATATCCTGCATTCTTGCTTCCAGGCTAGGGAGGTGATCAGGTAGGGTTTTGGGTTCTGAACTCAGGGTAGGTTCTCCATGTAAGGTCACTAGAAGACAATCAACGGTCTGACGATGACTTGGGGTTTCACTCGGTCTTATGTAGGGAGGTAATCAGCTGTCATGGCTGAGAACAACCTGCACTGCCTACTCATCGCATCTGCAGGGTATGGGATACAGAGGAAGTCAAACCACCAGAATATCAACATTAATGAACCACTGGACTGATTTTAATCAAAGTTTAGAAAACAGGTATGCAGGGCGGATCTCCATCTGATTCCATTTTCGCGTCTCCTTTCAAGGTGGCCACCCCAGCCAGCTAAGCATAAAAAACACAAAAGAATTACAAATTGACCAGTTTTACAGATAGTAACCTAAAACTTGAAGCTGTAGTAGTTAGTCACGCATTGTATGATGTTTTTGGTGTTTTTGTGTTTTGTTAGCAAAATATCTCATGAACCACTGACGAGATTTTAATGAAACTCAGAACGCAACGATTGGATTGACTTTTAAAGTCAACCCAATTCAAGATGGCCACCACAGCTAACTGACATTATCAAACACACACAAAAAAGCTCAGACACAGTTTTACAGATGTTGAGAGAAATTTTGAATACTCAGCTTTAAACGTTTTAAATGTCAACAAAAACATTAATATAAATCTGAATATTTGCATTCAACCACGCTGCAGCTTTAAATAGTACAGGTGCTGCTCATAAAATTAGAATATGATGTAAAAGTTGATTTATTTCAGTAATTCCATTCAAAAAGTGAAACTTGTATACTATATTCATTCATTACACCCAGACTGATATATTTCAATGTTTATTTCTTTTAATGTTTATGATTATAACCAACAACTAATGAAAACCCCAAATTCAGTATCTCAGAAAATTAGAATATTATTTAAGACCAATAAACAAAGGGTTTTTAGAAATATTGGCCAACTGAAAAGTATGAACATGAAAAGTATGAGCATGTACAGCATCAATACTTAGTTGTTGCTCCTTTTCTCTGGATTACTGCAGCAATGCGTTGTGGCATGGAGTGGATCAGTCTGTGTCACTGCTCAGGTGTTCTGAGAGTCCAGGTTGTTCTGATAGTGGCCTTCAGCTCTTCTGAACTGTTGGGTCTGGTGTATCTCATCTTCCTCTTCACAATACTCCACAGATTTTCTATGGGGTTAAGGTCAGGCGAGTTTGCTGGCCAGTTAAGAACAGGGATACCATGGTCCTTAAACCAGGTACTGGTAGCTTTGGCACTGTGTGCAGGTGCCAAGTCCTGTTGGAACATGAAATCTGCATCTCCATAAAGTTGTTCAGCAGCAGGAAGCAGGAAGTCTCTAAAACTTCCTGGTTGACAGCTGCATTGACCTTGGACCTCAGAAAACACAGTGGACCAACACCAGCAGATGACATAGCACCCCAAACCATCACTGACTGTGGAAACTTGACACTGGACCTCAAGCAACATGGCTTCTGTGCCTCTTCTCTCTTCCTCCAGACTCTGGGACCTTGATTTCCAAAGGAAATGCAAAATTTATTTTCATCAGAGAACAGAACTTTGGACCACTCAGCAGCAGTCCCAGGCGAGACGCTTCTGACGCTGTCGCTTGTTCAAGAGTGGCTTGTCACAAGGAGTGCAACAGCTGAAACCCATGGCTTGCATGCTTCTGTGCGTGGTGGTTCTTGAAGCACTGACTCCAGCTGCAGTCCACTCAGTGTGAATCTCCCCCACATTTTGGAATGGGTTTTGTTTCACAATCCTCTCCAGGGTGCAGTTATCTTTGTTGCTTGTACACATTTTCTACCACATCTTTTCCTTCCCTTCGCCTCTCTATCAATGTGCTTGGACACAGAGCTCTATGAACAGCCTCCTTGTGCAAGGTGTCAATGGTCGTCTTCTGGACAACTGTCTAGTCAGCAGTCTTCTGCATGATTGTGTAGCCTACAGAACTAGACTGAGACGATTTAAGGGTCTTTGCAGGTGTTTTGAGTTAATTAGCTGATGTTTGTAGTGTGGCACCAGGTGTTTTCAATATTGAACCTTTTCACAATATTCAAATTTTCTGAGATACTGAGTTTGGGGTTTTCATTAGTTGTCAGTTATAATCATCAACATTAAAAGAAATAAACATTTGAAATATATCAGTCTGTGTGTAATTTGTTGTCCTCACTAACGCGGACACAGTGCCTCATTACAACATCTGATCAACGAACGATGAGCGAGAACTTCAAGTAAGGAAAACATTTGTGCACAACTCAAACAACCCACTAAGTTTGTGCTACAGATTCTGAGTTTTGTACTGCTAAATTATAAATTCACCACTTCCTCCCTACTGGTGTTTTAAATGCTTTCACAGATGGCCTCCATGCAACATATTTTACCACCACCATGTTCCTGTAAGAGTGTGAAGGTATAAAACATGCATGAAGGTAAATGTTTAACACCAGGCATGGCACATTAGTTATTTTTTTTAAAGGTTTTCTTCAAGATTTAAGAATTTCATCCATTTTTCTATTGCGTTTTATTCCGTAACATGTTTTTTTTTTCTCAATCAACCAACAACGACAATAATTCTCATGCTAATCTCATGATATCTACAGTTTCCCGGCGGTGATCAATCGATAGTTGCAATCAGTGATGTGTTTTCCTTACAGCTCACGCGTCACATTTAAATGTAAGTAAACGAAACGGTTGTGGACAAAAAATGGCACGTCCCCCGAAGACTACAGCGTGATTAGTAATAATTGTCGTTTAAAATTATTACCTGCAGGGGCTGCATCTTCTCTAATTAACCGTTTGCAGAGATATTAAAACCACTGGATGAGGAGATGATTTGATTTGTTTTCAAATGAAATGAAAGTTGAGTTTGAACGGGGGCGCCAGGAGGCAGCTCAAGTTGAGCAGACAGAAACAACCGGCAGCGCAAAGAGGCATGCTCGTGTCTGGCCGAGGAATCTTGATCATCTCCTAAAGGGGGTGTGTTTGTGAGTCTGTCTGTTAGCAAAATATCTCATGAAACACTGGACAAATTTAAATGACACTTGCAGAATTCAATTCTTGGATGCACATCTACAGTTTATTAATTATTTGGAGTCAAATCCATACGAGATGGGCGCCACAGCTAGCTAACCTTAGAAACACAAAACGTGTTCACTTTTAGAGATAGTGACCTAAAGTTTGGTGTGGCTTCATCTGAGACCCCCAACGTACAATCTGAGCACTAACAGACTGTCAGGATCAGTATCAATTTTGCCGTTAACCATTTAAAGTCAACTTTGTCTGACTGTTAGCAAAATATCTCATAATACAGATGTTAATAAAACCTTCAGGGAATATTCATTTGGGCGTGGCACAGTGGTGCAGTTGGTAGAGCTGCCGCCTCTCAGCGAGCAGGTTGCCAGTTCAAATCCTGACCGGGAGCCTTTCTGGGAGGAGTTTGCATGTTCTTTCCATGCATGAGTGACTTTTCTCCCACAGATCAAAAACACGCATGTTAGGTTGATTGGTAACTCTAAATTGTCTCTCGGTGTGAGTGAGAGAGTGAATGGTTGTTTGTCTCATTTGTCTCTATGTGTCCCTATGATGGACTGGAGACCTGTCCAGGGTGTCCCCCACCTCTCACACAGTGATAGATGGATGTGGGCACCAGTGACCCCCTTGACCTGAAAAGGGAAGCAGTGAGTAAATATGATGGATGGAATATTCATTAGATATTGCTACTACAATGTAATCACTTCTGGAGTTAACCCAATCCAAGATGGCACCCACAGTCAATGCTACATAAACAGTTTAAAAACGGCTATAACTCAGTCAGCTGTGCAGACATTGAGCTAGAATTTGGTGTGGTAGTAAATGAGAGTCATCAACCACACTTGCTCTGAGTGGGACTTTCTGCAGTATTGAATGAGGCTGGATAAAAATGGCTGCACCATTTCTTAACACAAGGCGGGTGACGTGCATTCCTTATGAGAAACGCCGTGTCTGTAATTCCAGCGCAGTCTCATGGCAGCTCTATCACACCACGAGACTAAAGCTTCACTTGCTGTTCTGCGAAGAGCTGCGAATGTGCACGGTGAAAAACGAGCGCAGCTCCAATGTTTAATCAATTTGTAGCGTTTGTAGGAGAGGATTGTTATTACAGGCCCTGAGAGATGACTGACAGCTTCACTGCTGTTTTCCTCTGTTCAGCAGAAGCAGCTGACTGCTGATACCGTGAGGCCGCTGCAACATTTATTGTTCCCGTCACATGAAGTGTCACCGTTCATCCAGAGAATTATCAGTCGGCTCTGATCTCCGTCTTTGATCGGAGTCGTTTAAAGGCCTAATGAGAGAAGCACTTCTGAAGTGCACTTTTGAAGTGGCGGGACTTTGTGAAGGTTTATAGTCATTTATCTGCATCTTAATTAGGATGTTTAGCAGTATCCAATGCGTTGGGCATCTCATCACGAAAAGAAAAAGCATTTAGTACGAGGCATTAAGATTTCAAGCGCAGCAGTAGACGCCATGCGATGGCTGTCGTTAGCAGGAGGTCGATTAATGAGTCACAGGTGGTTTAGGACCAACAACGACAGACGAGATGAAATACAAACGTTGTTGTTGCCGTGGTTATTAAAAAACTGATCAAGTTTAAAGTTTGATCACAAGTGCCCCAAATTTGTGTTTATGGTTTAACAAGATCGACTTCAAATGATAGTTCAGATCGTTTGAAGCGGCGTTCTCTGTCACAGATTTGAGCAGGACGAGTTTAGAGAAAATCAAAAGTTCGATTCTAATCAGAGTCACGAAGACCAAAGTGGATTTCTGTGACTTTAAAACAGTTTTAGTCTGAAATGTTGCACAGCTGCTCGTGTGAGTGCTGCATTTATCGGCTTGTATTCTGTCAGAAGTAGGACCAGTAGTGCTACAGCTAGCTGCTACTGTGTGCACTTGTAAATAATTATCCAATTCTATGTAAACTAAAGGCCAAGCATTCCTTATGGCTTATATGCCAGAGCTTCACCCCAGCTTTAAGGTCAAGGTCACGAATCAAGGTCAAATGTTACACAAGATCCTCCCCCAACTTCTGATCTGCTCAAGATAGTTTAACAAAACTTGATACAAGTTGTAATACCACTAGACAGTGTGTTGGATAATCTTTTCATCACCCCAGCTTTAAGGTCAAGGTCACAGTCAAGGTCAAGGGTTATACAAAGCTGTTGCTTGTCTGAGCCATTGCTATAGATTGTTGTATAATAGTGTGTCAACGGATGTATAATGTGCCGTAAGCGTCACTCGGGTTTTATTTTATTTGAAAGAAGTTCTCATGAGTTATTACTATGTAACTAACCTTATTACTGTTTTTATTTTACAGTTTATGCTTTTGTTGGAGTAACTGGGACCCTGTGCACACAATGTCGTTCCACCACATGTACCACATGTGGTGAGAATGACAATAAAGAAAGCCTTGAGCTAATAATGCATCAGATGCATGTGGTGCCTCTGTTCTTAAAGTGCTACGTGGTTTTTTTCCTTAAAGTCCATTTATTTAATACTCTCACAACACGGGTGTCTAACAAGCAGCGGAGTCATCAGAGGATGAAACATGGAGGCTTGAATCTAGATTCTAGATCTAGGCTAGTCTAGGCTTCCAATGGTTTGTTATATGAGTGTCCAAAAACTTTCATTAAAACATCTTCACTTGATCCAAAATGCTGCTGCCAGAGTTTTAATGAGAGTTGATAGAGAGATCATATTTCTCCAGTTTTAGCTTCTCTCCATTGGCTCCCTGTCAAATCCAGAATAGAATTCAAAATCCTACTTCTAACCTACAAAGCTCCCAACAACCTAGCTCCATCTTACATTACAGATCTTATCGTTCCATATTTTCCTAACAGAGCACTGTGTTGTAAGACTGCAGGTTTACTTGTGGTTCCTGGAGTTTCTAAAAACAGAATGAGAGGCAGATCTTGCAGTTATCAGGCTCCTCTCTTGTGGAACCTTCTAATTTCTGTCCATGACGTTGACACATTGTCCAGTTTGAAGAGTACCACTTTACAATAAGGCTCCCCTTATAGATGGTTAATAAACAGTTTATAGATACGTTATTAATTCCTCTATAAACACTTTATAACTCATTTATAATTGTTTATTATGCATAAATTAAGGGTGACAGAGACAAAACTGACCAGTTTCTTGTCAAATATTGAGTCAAATCTGTTCACATATATATTTCATCTAGAGTTGTTATATTAAGCATCTCAGACTTTAGCATATAATGTTGTACTTTATTGCTGCATTATAAGTGTCTATAACAAATATATCCTAAAAAAATAGGTTTACAAATGCTTATTGTGCTTACATGGGATAACTTAGTCTGAAATGTTTAATATAACAACTCTAGGTGAAATATACAGGTGAACAGATTTGACTCAATAGTTGACAAGAAACTAGTCAGTTTTGTCTCTCGCTCCCTTAATTAATGCATAATAAGCAGTTATTAATGATTTATAAAGTGTTTATGGAGGAATTAATAACATATCTATAAACTATTTATTAGCCGTCTATAAGGGGAGCCTTATTGTAAAGTGGTACAGTTTTAAGACTAGGCTTAAGACTTTCCTTTTTGATAAATCCTATAGTTAGGGTCAGCTTAGTTTCCTGAGCTGTCCCTTAGTTATGCTGCTATAGGCTTAGACTGCTGGAGGACAAGCTGACCTCATTTCTTCATTCCGCTGCTGTCTTTACTTATTTTGCTCCACCTGTTCGTATTTATAATTATTTATATCTTTTTTATTTCAGTTTCTTGTTTAAGTGACTCCTTCTCTTTCTGAAAAGATGACGATATATTTCAAGAGACTCCTTGGATGAGGCTGAATAGAACGTAAATCAATAAAACTCGAAGGAGAATTAAGTGGCTGGCTTTCTTCTTTGACATCGCCGCACTTGTTTTGTACATCCTGCTTTTTGTATCGTGAACATTAAACCGTAAACACGCACACCTCTGCGTCAAATCACATTTGGATTTGATGTGAAATTAGTTGTTATTCACAGATTGCTCATGATAGCTTGAATTGTTCATTTCAAACAACGATTACCTGCTTGTTCCACTGTAGCACAGCAGGGTTCTCCATCGCCTGCTGCCTAAGGCGACGCCAGAGAGATAAAGTTTTTGTGTCTGAGCTTCTGTATCTGCTCATTCGACTGTAAAGTTAGCAAACTGCTTCATGAACCACAACAGATTTTTATAAAACATTCAAAAATAAGGACTTAATGTGCATACACATTTGATTCAACATGCCCGTCATAGTAAAGCAATCTTAGAAACATATGTTTTTTTTTTTAATTCTGGCTTAACTTTACACATTTTGAGGTAGAATTTAATATGGTAATGGTTGAGATTGATCCCCAGCACATACTCAGAGCTCTAACTGCCTGTGTAAAATATGAGTTTATAACTGGAGTCAACCCTGTCTGTCTGTTAGCAAAATATCTTGTGAACTGCAGGTCAGATGTTAATAAAACGTTCTGAACGTTTGCATTGAATCTACATTTACAGCTGATTACGTTTTGGATTCAATTAAATGCAAGATGGCGGCCACAGCTAACTGACCTTAAAAAACAGAACAGTCGTTATACCTGAGCCACTTGTGCAGATATTGAGCTAAAATTTGGCGTGGTAGTAGCTGAGAGTACTTGCAACACGTACGCCAAGCACTAACAGAACATGCAAGATCATACAAAATGTGTGCATGAAATTGATCTTAATGTTATTTTCAAAGTTTGACCAAATGGGCTTCATTTTTATAATAATAATAATAATAATAATAAAGTCTTATGTAGTCTGCTTTTAGTTTAAAACTCTAGCATGAAAGGCAGTGGATGATATGCATTCCTTCAAGGTTGGTTAGTTCTCTAAGTAACGTGCTCCAAACAACAAGTCATGAAAAAAGTGATTGTTTTATTTATTTATTAATTTTGCTTTGAGTTTCTACGAGTATAAAAATTGCAAACAGTGTCAATTCAGCCCTCCGGCTCGGGGCAGAAAATGGATTTTAATGAGGACCTCTAGCAGTCAGAGCTTTGTTTATTTCTTTTTCTAATGATGTCATTAACACATTTTTTTTTTGCCTCGAGTGATAACATTCATTGGACACGTGTGGGAGAAGCCCCCCCTCCCCTCAATCTATAAATATCAACATTTAAAGAGCATCAGCTTGGAGATGTCTCCACAAGATGAAATAACCGTGCAGGTTTGCAGACAAGTGACAGAATCGACTCGTTTTTTTTTTCCGTTTCCTGGTCCAGTGCCAGCTCACCAAGACACCTCCTGGCACTCCAGCTGGCTGCTCGGTTGTTTGTGTAGGAGGAATGACCACGAGGATCCTGTTGGCTGAGCAGCGTACTCTCAGCATCCTCCCAAACTGCACCCCACACGACTGCTGAGCCGTTTGAAACCGTGGCCTCTGATCCTGGAGAGGTATTAGTGGCTGTAGAATGAGATTGATGCTGAGGCGGACAGACAGCGACAAGAGGAGACAGATGGACACACACTCATGCACAACTCCAGTCTGAATATGTTGGGATGTTGTGTAAAATGTTAATTAAAACAGAATGCAGTGATTCACAACTCTCATAAACCCTAACTTTATTTACAGTGCCATAGTAAACAGGTCAAACTGAAATTGTACAATTGTTAGGTAAAAATAAGGTACCGTATTTTTCACTGTATAAGTCGCACCTTTTTGCATAAATTTGTAAGCCCTGCGACTTATACACCAAAGCAACTGATATATGTTTTTTCCCATATTTAGAACCCAATTTTTGGTTGAGATTTGATGATTTCATTCATGCTGACATAGAAAATATTGAACACTACCATTTTCAGCCACTAGAGGGCCCTCGTGTATACGGAAAGCCAAATACGTAGGGTTTTTGTCCTCTCTGTCTGTTTCTCATGTTTCCTGTTTAACTCTGTGTTTTCCCTCCTTGTGTTCAGCCCCTGTCTCACCTGTGTCTCATGTTAATCACCGCAGGTGTCTGTCGTTATTCCAATCAGTGTTGTGCATATATTCAGTTCCTCTGTGTCTTGTCTTTGTCTCGGAATTGTCCTTCTATGGTGTTGTCCTTCCGTTCCGTCCATCCGCTCAGTCTGTGAGTAGCTGCTCTTTCAGCGTTTTGATTTTGTTTTGTATAATAAATATTTTTACTATTCCTTGAGCGTCCTTGTCATCCTCCTGCACATGGGCTTAAACACACCTGATGGCCGAACATGATAAAGTGTCTCATTAATATCCAACATTTTTCAGTCAGGTCATCTGGACAGTTTCTTTTTTTTTTTTTTTTTTTGTGCTGAAACGTTTTGCCTTCGATCCAGAAGGCTTCATCAGTCAAGGAAACACACAACAAAATTGATTCTTCCCCTAACAGCTTACTCCAAAGTGGAACAGATGTCCAGACGACCTGACTGAAAAATGTTGGATTGTATACCTGGATTATTGAGCATGGACTTTGTTTTTTTCAACTAGGGATGCACCGATCCACTTTTAACCTTTATTTATACAGGTAGTATCATTGATTCACGAGGACTCATTTTCAAGACAAACAACATACAACAACAAAAAAATAAAATAAAATTTAAAAAACAGTGTTACAAAAAACACTTCTTCCGCTAGCAGCAGCATGGCCCTGCCAGCAGAGTGGTTCTGTTAGCAGTGAGGTCCCATTATCAGTATCGGCCCGATACTGGATCGGATCGGCCCCATCCCTATTTTCAATCAGTTTGACAAGACTGTCAACAAGGAAGAGGACCAGCAATGGAGGAGAGGGTGTGCCAAAGAGACCATCTTAGCACCAACAAAACTGGTTTGTTCCACTTTGAAGTAAGCTGTTGGGGGAAGAATCAGTTTTGTGGTGTGTGTTTCCTCGACTGATGAAGCCTTCTGGATGGAAGGCAAAACGTTTCAGCACAAAAAAATAAACTGTCCAGATGACCTGACTGAAAAATGTTGGATTGTATACCTGGATTATTGAGCATGGACTTTGTTGTCTCATTAATAGGTACTTGTGGCTATTAATGAGACACTTGGCTTGCCATACCAAGTCACCTTCATCTCGCTCCAGAACTCCTGGAGCAACAATCAAATCAGCCACATGTTGCCGCAAAATGCAGCTGATTTGATTGTTAAATTGCATTTATTAAGGAAAAGTTAAACTGAGACACATCCATCCATCCATCCACCCATTATCTTTTACCCGCTTCTTCCATTTTGGGTCACAGGGGTCACCGGTGCCCATGTCCAGCAATCACTGTGCGAGGGGCGGGGTACACCCTGGATGGGTCTCAGGTACATCACAGGGCCACATAGAGACAAACGAGACAAAGAACCATTCAACCGTTGCTATAATTTCAAACAAATAATTGTTTTTAAGTGTTAATCGTGTTAAATTATTGTTAAAGTCCTCCAGTGCACGCTCCCGTGGCCACCATTTGGCAGCCAATCGATTTTTGGCACAACACCGGCCCACATTTCTGGGTTGTCAGCGGTGACGCGTAATGGATGCAATTTATTTACGTTTTTTTTCCACTTTCTTAGACATATTTGGACTGATGCAACTTATACGGGAGTGTGACATGTATTGCGGAAAAAACTGTAATTTTGAATTTGCCACACATTTTAAAATGTATGGACAAGGCTAACGAAAGGTTGTACAAATAAATGTAACAAATAAAGACAGAGCAGGAGGATAATTCTGCATCTTAGACATCAACAGGTTAGAGGACTGTGCAAAAGAGCATTTTGGAATGGGTGGACCTCAGAAGAAAAAATGGGCCGAAGTTCACCAGTCTGCAAAAAAAAAAAAGAAAAAAAAAACTGTAAAAATAAAGGAACATTTTCAGAATAACATTTCTCAACCACAATTTGTGAGGATTTTGAATATCCTATTATCTATACTTCATAATATCAAAATAATTCAAAGGTTTGGAGAAATCTCTGAGCTCAAAAGACAAGACTGGAAGTCAATAATAGATGATCATGATCTTGAAGCCCTCAGGCAGGACTGCATAAAAACAGGTCTGGTTCTGTTCTGGACTTCGCTGCATGGACTCAGGAAACTCTTCCACAAATCATTGTCTGTAAACAGAAGAAATAAAGAATCATCCTGTCTTTTTTAGATATCAAAACCCTGCCTCTTTGTGGGGAGCTGCATGTGGCAGAGGCAGCTTGCACATCTGAAAAGATCCATTATATGCAGAAAAGTATATACGAGTTTTAGAATAGCAGTAAGAATCCAGTAGTCCCTCGCTGCTTCACGATTCATTTATCGCGGACTCACTCTATCGCGGTTTTTTCAAAATAAGATTGGACATGACACACAATTGGCTGATTGATGAATGAGCCGCACGATCGGCATGAAATTTTTATTTAAAATAAATTATTTTAAATAATTTAGCACCTGCTGCAGCTTTGTGCAGCCCTTACTGCAGGATAAACTTCCTGCTGCAGCAGATCAGCTGTTCACCGTGCAGAGAGGAGAAGTGGGCGTGGCCAAGAGCACTTTCAGGTGGCAAAGAGCAGAGGAGGCAGAGAGAGGAAATTATGACATGCTGTGCTCTTTTAGAGCGTTTAGAGTTTAGAAACAGTATTTAGAACAGAGGTCTGCAACCTTTACAATCAAAGGAGCCATTTCTGTTCCTTCGTTCACTAAATTAAACGTGTCCAGAGCCGCAAAACCTGCTACAATTGTCATTTTCAACTGGTGGCCCATGGGCCACTTTAAGTTTGTTAGAGGGGGCTTTTCTGGCCAGTAGGCGTGAAATTATAAAACTAAAAAAAATCCAATGATTGTTAACATTTATTGATATTGTTACATTTTGAGACAAAAGAAAAGACTGGATTCCATCCATCCATCCAACCATCCATCCATCCATCCATCCATCCAACCATCCAATATCTTTACTCGCTTCTTCCATGTCTGGTTGCAGGGGGTCACTGGTGACCATATCCAGGTCGCAAGTCATTCACAGAAGACTGAATTCTTGTAAAGAATAAAAAAAGATATTTGCCAATTTTTAAAAATTTAAATAATGAACAGTGTAGCTTATGTGTTTTTTATTGTGGAAAAATTGAGTATCCTACTTTGAAGAAATAAAACATAAAGTGAAAGGGAGTATTTCATTCCATTCAACCTTTATTTAGACAGGTAAATCCCATTGAGCCTCGAGGACTCATTTACAAGAGAGACCTGATTTCAACAAAGACTGATGACAACAATGGACAACAATAAACAGTTATAAAAAGGCATACAGATTAATTTTTTTTAATACAAATAAGATGGCAAATAAAGTAACAAAAACAGCTACAAATTCTAAGGCGACTATAGAAAACTAAAAACAGGAACATGTCTGCACTGGTCCCTGCCAGGAGTCCAACAGATTCTTAAAGCCACTTAGAGAGGTCAAGGTCCAAAGCTTCAGATCTTTTTGTAAGATGTTCCAGGAAACAGGAGCGGAGTAGGAGAAGGAACTTTTGCCAAGTTCAGTTCTCACTGAGGGAACACTGCATTATAATGTACAATGTCACTCCGTGTATTAGTGCCATATTTTTTGGATTATAAGACGCATTAAGCAAACTACAACATTTTGACAGATTTCTGAGCACTGTGTACCACGTGAAATCAGCTTGAGGTCAGTAAGCACAACCAGAATTAATACTTAAGGTGCACCAGTTTATAAGTCTCACTGTCAATTTTTGAGTAAATTAAATGATTTTAAGTGTGCCTTATAGTCTGAAAAATATGGTAATAGTATCCACATATTTGTAAAGGAAATGACAGGAAAACTGCTAAAACTATTCATTTTTTGTTGTGGGTGTAACATCCTATAAAATTCAGTTTTATGTTAGATTTGGTCAAAGCTTGGAAGAGCCGCTGTGGAGGGACCAAAGAGCCACATGTGGCTCCAGAGCCACAGGTTGCAGACCCCCAGTTTAGAATATTGCAAGAGTGTGGGCTTGATAAACAAGGGATAGGTCTTTTTCAGGGAAGGCCTTGCATATTTCAACAAGACAATGCCAAATCACATTCTTCATTCATAACAGCAGTGTGGCGTCACTGTAGAAGAGTTCTGGTGCTGAACGGACCTGCCTGCAGTGCAGACATCTTACCAATCAAAAACATGTGATGCATCATGAAACAAAACATTCGGTCAAAAAGACACAGCTCAACTCCAACATCAGACAAGAATGGGACAACAGTTCCTCCTTCACCTCCTGGAGTCGCTCTGCTCAGTTTCTAGACATTTACAGACGTGCTAAAAGAAGAGTGCCACTCCACAGAGGGAAACATGGACCTGTCCCACGTTTTTAAGATGTCTAGCTCCCACCAAAGTCAAAGCTACCTTTCTTTTACCAAAAATGGTGCACCTTTTTAGTTTAAACATTTCATCTTTTTCCATGTTCCACTGCGAATGGGCTGCAGTGGTCAGTGCTTCGACCTTATTGTTCTGAGGCTGCAGGTTTGAGACCAGGTTTCATCAGAAAAGGAGAAAAGATTGACAAATATCCCATGCAAGTGCACCTGATGTGGCGATATCTGCAGAAGGGAATGGTTTTGTTTACATTTCACACAATGTCCCAAGAGGTGGCACAGTGGAACAGTGCTTCGAGCTGACGCCTCGCAGGAAGAAGGTTGTGGGTTTGCTCCCCAGCCTTTCAATGTGGAATATGCATGTTATCCTTGTGTGCACGTCTTTTTTTCTGGGTACTCCAATTCCCTTTCACAATCCCAAAGCAACCAAATGAAATTAACTGGTAACTCAAATTTTTTCAAAGGTGTGGGTGAGGCCAAGAAAGGTTGTCTTGTTTGTCTTTATGTGGCCATGTGGTGGACTGCAACTCGTCCAGTCTGCACCTCGCTTCCAGCACTGTGCCTGCTGGAGATTGGCCCCAGCTCCCTGCGACCCGGACAGGAAAAAAGTGGGTAGAGAACATGGATGGATAGACAATACCCCAACTGTTTTGGGATGGGGTGGTACATGCAGACGCGCACTGTCAGTGCTCACACGACTGTGACTGTGAGTGAAAACAGAACTGTGACAGTTGTGCTGCAGGGTTATCAGTGGCCAGCAGAGCATGCTTAGATACACACAAACATGCAACCCCACACAGTCTTAAGGTCCCTGCAGTCCTGTTACATACAGTAAGAGTCTGATGGGTGCAGACTGCCTTTTGCTCGCCTGCTGTCAACTCTCCACAGCATCTTTTATTCACCATTTCAAACCTCCTCGCCTCCCACTTTTCCACACATTTACCTCTTATCTGCCACCTCCTCCACCTGCCAATCCACGCTATCTTTTCAAACACCAGTCAGTCTTCCGTCATCTGCAACTATATTGCTGAGGTCACGCAGACGGTGTATAGGTGCCCGCATGAATGCCAGCGAGGCAAATGTCATCTGCTGAGAGATCAAACCGCGTGAGCGCGAGTGTCTGTCAGGCTCCCTTGGTTGGAGGTTTTTTTCTTTCACTTTCTTGCCTGCAATAACAGTTTCACGCTCCCTTCCCCTCTCCACTGGGAGACAAACATTAAAGAGCTTTCTCATAATGAGGGAAACTACAGAGAAAAGACTTCACTATACACACACACACACACACACGCACCCATGCATGCACAGACATGTGCACAGAGTACGCGCATTGGAATATGTGCACAGGTCCCGCATTACGTAAAGGTTACGTAAAAGGCATGAATATTAAAAGGAATGCAAATGGTTAGCTGTCATTAAAAGTGTACATACGCTCTGTGTATGTGTGTGTGTGGGGAGGGGTGGGGGGGTGGTAGTGTTTAGACCCACATATTTTCATGGGTCTGACTGCTGCTGAAATACATCATATTTCATGAAGGAGATCCTTGAATGGAAGATGTGATGCAGAGATGGGAACTCCTGTCAGTTTACAGAGGAGCCCCTCCACCACCAGGCAGTCAGTGACACTTAAACTGAGTTTACAGTCGTATAATGACACGCTGTGTCCGGCTGAAGCAAAGTAGCCTGTCAGCCCAAAACCTGACTGTGTGCATGTCCTTTTATCAGAAAGAGCGTTTGGTTAACTGGTCATCATTAACTTCACGCAGACTCTCTCACTGGTCCATTTTCATCTTTAAATCACTTCTTGGTCTGCTGCCTTCATACATCTCCTCCTACATGTCTCTGTGTGAGTGCAGTTACAGCGTGCGCTCTCAGGAAATTATTACCTGCAGTGTTCAACCAGTTTGACAAGACTGTCAACAAGGAAGAGGGCCGGCAATAGAGGAGGGGCGTACCAAAGAGACCATCTAATCACCAACATAACTGGTTTGTTCCACTTTGGAGTAAGCTGTTGAGGGAAGAATCCGTTTTGTTGTGTGTTTTCTTGACTGATGAAGCCTTCTGGATCGAAGGCGAAATGTTTCAGCACAAAAATAAAAAGAAACTGTCCAGATGACCTGACTGAAAAATGTTGGATATTACCTGCAGTGTTCCCTCAGTGAGGACTGAACTAGGCAAAAGGACCTTCTCCTACTCTGCTCCTGTTTCATGGAATATCTTGGAAAAAGATCTGAAGCTCTTGACCTTGACCTCTCTAAGTTGCTTCAAACATCTGCTAAGTTCACGGGAAAAACCAACGCAGACATGTTCCTGTTTTTATTATTCTACATCGATTTATAATCTAGCTGTTTTGTTTCGTTTTTTATTTTAAAAAAATCATTTGTTCTTCTCAATTTGTATGCTTATGAATGTCTACTATAGTCATCACTCTTTGTAAAAATCAGGTCTCTCTTGTAAATGAGTCCCCTGGGCTCAATGGGACCAACCTGTTTAAATAAAGGTTGAATGAAACAAAGTTTGGTGAATGACTCTCAGTTAGTAGCAAATTAAGTTTAAGCTGAACGTCTAAAACAGGGGTGCCCAATACGTCAGTCGCAAAGGTATGATGGGTAGATCGCCTGACATTAGATAAACAGACGTCAGCCTCACTATGAAATTAGTCACTTGATTGACAGACAGGGCAGCCAGTCAGAGGACCCGTTTAAACAACGTGAAATGTTCATTCTTTTACAGACAACAGCCTCATTCTCTCTGGAACTGAAGGTTTCTGAATCCAGGTCTCAGAGTGGAGAGTTTTGGGGCAACCCCCCACGGAGGTGTGAAACACTCCACAAGTGAAGCTGCTCATGTGCACTACAGGTGACTGCAGTCCAGAGTTTTTCTGCACTAACAACAGTCATAATAAATAACAACAGTCATAATAAATAACAACAG
>NC_056518.1:11992374-11997770 GCF_014905685.2 Nematolebias whitei | reverse complement strand
AATAGCAACAGTTATAATAAATAACAACAGTCATAATAAATAACATCAGTTATAATAAATAACAACAGTCATAATAAATAACATCAGTTATAATATATGACTACAGTCATAATAAATAGCAACAGTTATAATAAATAACAACAGTCATAATAAATAACATCAGTTATAATAAATAACTACAGTCATAATAAATATCAACAGTTACAATAAATAACAACAGTTATAATAAACACAACTGTTATAATAAATAGCAACAGCTACAATAAATTACAACAGTCATAATCAATAACAAGTTATAATAAATTACAACAGTTATAATCAATAACAACAGTTATAATAAATTACAACAGTTGTAGATGAACAGATGCTGAGATATATTCATCAATTAAAACGGATTCTTCATTTTTCTGGACTGAATAAAACGTGCATTGAATTTAATGAAATGTAAACGTGAGACGTCATTTATCTTTGACCCATCAAAATGAATGCGGTCATTTATTTTACAGAATCAAAGTTTAACATCAAACATTTACATTAATTTGGCAAAATATGAAAATAACAACATAATTAAACAGCTTTACAACCAGGAAAACCATACGGCCATGATTTTCCGTTGCTTCACCACAGACATTAATGAAAACTGTACAATTATGATCAATTATCCACACGGCGGTGGATGAGCACTTTACACAGACATTTCTAAATTATCTGGAAGGATTTCTACTTGAGAGAAGAATTTAAAGATGGAAAGATGGAGTTTAAAGGGAGTGAAAGATGGTGTGTGAGGGGGAGTGTTGACCAGAACCGACACTCTCCATTCGAACCCAGCTTTTCCTCGGTACGCTTTGGTAGTAAACTTGACTCATTACCTTTCTGGAGATAAATCAGCAGATATGGAGTTCCAGTTAACGCTACCTGTCCAGCGTCTCCATAGGATGGCTGTGACTCGTCCGAAGTAGTGACGAGATTCCGTCCGACACAAGCTCACATCAGCAAGTGGACTTCACATGAGTGGAGTCCTTCAGAAGTTCCACTCAGAGGTGGAAGATGTTATAATCCAAACTCGGAAGAGCCTTATCATGGCTGGACTTCTGTTCTCCCAAACGACTTCACAGAACTGCGAACATCTCAGAACTTCTCCGCGCTCCACCGAACTGAGAGAACTAGGAAGTACCGGCATTTTAAAGAGCTCTATTTCCGGTATATTTGAGCGTCCCTGATTGGTCAATATCAACCAGACAGGGGTGTGTTTTGTGATGTAAGAGGTTACTAGAAGTCAGAAAACAGCAAGAATTGTTATGGAACAGATTAAACTGTTCTCAGACAGGCGAGAGAAATATTTTGGCGAGTTTGGAGAAACAGGTGCCAACTCCTCTGTTTACGTCTGAGAGGATTTTAAAACAAGACACATGTCTGCTTCGACTCCGACCTTGGACAAAACTTACACTTGCTCATTCAAAGACAGAAATCAGAAAATGCATGATTACTCTGTAACAGGCCTTAACATGAATTCTAACTTTGCATGAGGAACTAAAAAATCATTGTTACTGTTTTACAGTTAATAAAATTGATTAGTTCACTGTAACATCTAAAATGTTTGAACTAAAACACTTTGATTATCAAACATTTGTAAAACAGGAATGATAATAGAAAAGAGAGTGTTCTTTCACTTGAATTTTCAAGAAAGAAAGTCTCAGGATGGGTGAACCTGTATTTCTGGATTCAAATCAATGAAATGACAGTTTCTGTCCCACAAGGTTCTTAAGGTCAAGGGTTTTGACCTTAGGCTTAGTTTTGACATCAGGTTAAGTTCACTACACAGTTATAATAAAAGTCAGAGAGCAGAGTGTTTTTGTGCTGCTCACCCTTTTTCAGCTTGTAGAGCAAAACTAATAAAGTCCAGGCTCCAAAGAGGCATTAGTGTATTCACCAGTAACCGTGATCATGCAGACGCTGCATGCACAATGAATGCAGCTGAGCCCTGCATCAGAGTTGCCAGATAAATTTTAAATGTCTTATTTACCCCCTCCTCTTCTGTGCACGTTCAATAAACACAACACACACCTCATTTTAGAATATCTTCACTCAGCACATATGACAGTTTAGATCAAAATATTATCATTTTAAAGCGACAGTACTATAGTTCATCATTTATTTTCTGGCAACCCAACCAACACGAAAACTACAGCTTTTTTGTGTAAACCGGCTCATTTTAGTTTATTACCCCCAAAATACATTGAAAAGACACTAAAGTTTTCAGAGGTTGTTCTCATGTTCTTAGTGCTTTATAGCAGGTAGATCACTTTGATCTGGTCATTTTTAAAGTAGCTCACATGCTGAGAAAGTGTGGACACCCCCGGTTCTAAAACATTGACTGGATCATAAACAATTTTGTGCTGGCTATTATCAATGACATCTGGTGGCCATCTTGCATTTAATTGATCCCAAAAATTAGTAAGTTCTTGTTGAGCATGCAGTGGTTACCTGTTGAGGGTTTCATTCAAATCCATAAATTGTTACATGAGATATTTTGCTAACAAACAACCTGCATTGACATTAACAGGTAATGCCAAAGACCTTCAACACTCAGAGCAAATGTTGGGGATTATTATCTGCTATAAACACAACACATTTTAATTAATATTTGTAAAGTAAATTGAATTAAACCTGTTTGTGTTTTCTGAGGGCAGCTGGCTGCGGTGGCCATCTTTGAATTGGATTAGATTAAAAACATTATCAGTTCAATGTTCAAGGTTTTTTATTGTCATTTGCATCACATGTGGTACATGAGGTCATAAAACAACAAAATTGTGTACTCAAGGTTCGAGTTACACCCAAAAATAACAATATAAAGTATAAATATTTAAAATAATATAAAAAAACAGCATATAAGGATCTAATATATAAACTAAGATATGCACTAAACAAACGCTAGTTCTAGAAGAGCTTCCAATTAGTTTGTCCTGAAAGTTTCAGTAAATCAGTTCAGTACTTCATGAGATATTTCATCAACAGACAAATGTTGGCAACAACATTTCTATTCTCCATTTAGCCCTCGGTGGCGAGTGGTAACAAAACCTGCATTGCTCTTTTTAGCCTCTTTAATATTTGCATGCTTTGTGCCACTACTGGTGGCTGTCATAGAGAACATCACAGAAGATGTCAAACAAGACAAGAGAAGATGAAACCCCAAAAGTCTCAGCTTGACTTCAGGTGGAACAGACTGGATGTGGGTTGTCTTTTTCCTGACAACATGACACATTACGAGCTGAAACGAGCACATGATGCTCGTTCCTTTGCTCCCTGAGCTTCTGTTTGTCCAGCAGGGCTGCTGCTGTTGTCACAGATCTGCCAATGTTCAAACCCTCCCTACAACTTCATGCTAAATTATTATAACCCCGCCCCAGAGTTTTACTAAATACAAAGTACCTTTTTATTTCAATGTGTCGTTGGAGTGTTTAAAATGATTCCCACAAAAAATTATTTATTTTTTCATTCAACCGTTATTTAAACAGATAAGTCACATTGAGCCTAGAAGACTCATTTACAAGTGAGACCTGTTTAGATGGACAAAAGGTAGTGAAACTGGACACATGTAGGAGTTGGAGGCGAAAAAATTCCTGTCAGACTTTTTCTTCCTGCCTGAGAAGAAACAACTCTGATATTAAAAAACACCTCGCACAAACAAGCACATAGTGACATAGACATTCTGCGGGGGGGGGGGGGGGGGGGCGAGAGCGGTGAGCATGATCATAGATGCTCTCGAGGGCGCTGTAAGAGTTCTGATAAAGAGGTAATAATCAATCAGTGTCCTCCGATGAGATCCGTAAACACTCGAGGTATAACGAGGAATGGCCAAGAATAACGTCTATGAGAATCCAAGAGTCCTGAAATGATGACACAAAGTTTATTCAGCTGGTTTCATCAGGTTATCAGTAGGAAATTCCTCAGGGAGGGGGTGGTGAGCATCAGCTCACATGTTCTCCAGGAAAATTCAGATAAGATGGCCTCAAAGCCCACCAAGGGAGCCAAATTCAGATAAACACACATTTGTTTTGGGGACAGGCAGAACTTAATGACATCTACTTTGAGTCTGTGTTGGTCCACTCGGTTCCGAAATGTCCAAATTACGTGGCCACACCGAAGGAAGGTGACTGAGTAAAATCCCTGAGATCTGATCCATTCTGCCCGAAGCATTTGAGTCTGGGTACTCGAGGCACGAATCAAGCCATCATAAAGGCAAGCAGCATGATCGGGTTCAAATTTGATGCCGATGACTTCCTTGATTGTAGATAAAACCAGCAACCAGCTGAATCCAAAAAGCAGGAACCAGTTATCGTAAATCCAATTAAATGTGCGTCCTAAAAATCCACAAATGGCATCAGAGATAGACACATCATCAAGTCTTCAAGTTGAAGAGATATCCAGCTGCGTGCGTGCCAACAGGGCAAATCGGCTCGCCTAAAACCTGTCTTCTCTTCGAAGAAATGTTGTAAATTGAGCTGAGGGACCAACTGATCAAAAAGTCCATAATTATGCTTCGGAGGATATGCAAGAGAGGCTCAGAAGCAGTTTCACAGACAGACAGAGCAGCAAAGCAAAGCGGAGAGGGAAGGGATGGGAGAAGCATCTGATCTCGGCAAGAGCAAGTGGTGAAAATGATTGCTCTCAAAGAAGGTCAAAGGGTCAAACTGACCTAAAAAATTATATACAAGGACACAGTCTGTGTATATGTATATTTTCCTGTCATGTTAGCAAAATATCTAATGAGCAAGTGAACAGATTTTAATGAAACGCTCGCAAAGTAATCATTGGATGAACACCAACAAATTAAATTACTTTTGGAATCATTTTCGGTTAAGATGGCTGCCACAGACGGAAAACCTTAGCAAAACAAAAATGGCTGTAGATCATCCAAACTTACAGATACTGAGCTAAAGTTTGATGTGTTACTAACTGACATTCATCTTCAACACAAACATCTGACTTATCTCTAAATCTGTGACGCAACCATAAAAAGTAATATAGATATAATATAGTAATAGTAATATAGTGGGGGTGTGGGGGTGCAGAGGTCAGAGAGGGTGGGCTTGCGATTGAAGGTCACAGGTTCAATTCCCGTAACGACAACATTTAAAAAAATGTCGGTGGGAAAGGTGAAACACCCACACCAGCCTCCACCCTCGTTTGTCCTACTTTGGGCCCTTGAGCAAGGCCCTTAACCCCCAGCATCTGCTCTCCGGGCACCCTAGATGGCAGCTCTCTGCTCCACACAGAGGCCTGTGGTAGCTCAGTGGTCTGTCTGGCTGCGTCAGGAAGGACATCCAGAGTATAACAATTGCCATGTCTTTATGCAAGTTAGTTCACTGTGGCAACGTCTGAGGAAGGGAGCAGCC
>NC_056518.1:11985303-11992274 GCF_014905685.2 Nematolebias whitei | reverse complement strand
AACAAATTGCAGTTAACCATTTTCATTTGTGGCATGTGAATTCTGAAGCAAACCGGTTATCAAAAAAAAGACAAATCTATCCTCTTGTAGCAGAAATGCAACGTGCCACTTTAAAACACATCGTTCTAATGTTTAAAAGTGGAGTAAGTTACATGAGAATAAGGTTCTGTTTTGTGCATCTCATTGTTTATGGTTATGTTAATTTTTAGACAACACGGTTATGAGGATCATCTTCATGTGAGCTGCAAG
Source organism: Nematolebias whitei (assembly GCF_014905685.2). Lineage (NCBI taxonomy): Eukaryota > Metazoa > Chordata > Actinopteri > Cyprinodontiformes > Rivulidae > Nematolebias > Nematolebias whitei. The sequence goes on along the minus strand of NC_056518.1, from coordinate 11,992,025 downwards.
CATCTTGCGTTTTCAATAAAACATGAGCTCGCAGAAATCTGAGAAGTATTAGAATAATTTTCCGGATATCACGGCGGCTCTTCTTCTCCTTAGCATTGCAGAGTGCAGTCAAAGGACAGACCTGCCTTTGCCTCGTGGGAATTTCACTGAATACGTTTAATGCAAGCCGGACACTTTGGCTGGAACGCAAACCAAAGCTTTAGATTATCTTTGTTTGTTTGTTTGTTTGTTTGTTTGTTTTTCAGCCGCAGTTGTTCCTTCAGCTCATGTTTGCCTTCATCTAACTGCGCATATATATTATTTACGGCCAGGGCCAGCTATAGTTCACACTGCTGAGAAACAAGAAAGCAGTCGTGTTTGTATTTTTGCCTTGACCAGAGCTATTAGTGCTCCACAAGTTATTGAAATAAACTTAGAGGATGATGTGACCTCAAAAGTTTGCAGCTGCTGCTTTTAGCCTCTGTCCTTTGGGCATGCTTTTATAGATCATTTCTCTCCTCGCAGTCAAATTCAGTTGCGTGCAGGCTGGCATCAGAAGCACAAGTTCAACAGAACATTTTTTTATTATTATTATTGAGTTACCATCTCGTCAAGAATAGGAATACCAGTACTTTGTATCGGAGGCTGAGTTTCTGCTGCAGGCTTCATCACTGTGTTCACAACTGAAACGGATCAATGCTTCTCAAGAAAAGACAAGAAACAGCAAGTCCAGAATGAGATGGAAATAGTTGTTTTATTCTGTAAAAGTATAAACAGCCTAGAACTTTAAGGAGTGTGCATCACCTGCTGCCTTTTATGTCAGAGGTTTCAACTAAGGTCATCTTAAAATAAGAAGGGCTGTGCAGACTTTTTGAACAGTCTCATGCAAGATCGTCTGTGTTCTGGTGGTTTTTGGTAGTCTTATTGTTACTTGTTCTTTTTTGGTTTATTTATTTTGTGTAGTTTGTGCTCCTTTTGTTCACCAGTTCATTTCCATAATCACTTCCTGATCCTCTGTTCGGCCACGCCCACCTTCACCTGTTCCCTGTTACCATCTAGCCATCTGTTTACAATTACCTCTTCATCCTCCGCCTTCTTAAGCTCGTTCTCACAGCAAATAAACTCGGATTGACTCGAAAAAGAAATCAGATACAGTCTAAAAGCTTTATTAAATCCTGTCAAGTGGTTCATGAAATAGGTTGCTACTAAACAGTTGATGCTAATAATTAATGCACAATTTTTAAGCATAGATATGATGCAGGACTTGATGCTCAGTGTATGTGTTGCCGATTACCTTATGCTACTACCACACTAAGTTTTAGCTCAATATCAACAAAGTTGGCTGAGTTATAGCAATTTATGTGTTTCCTACAGCTATTTGGAATTGATCTGCACTTTATTTAGACACTGTCCAAAGTTTTTGATAATTTAGAAAATGTGATCTTATGCCATGAGCTGTCAGATACTGGTTTCTCAGACTCTTGGTTGCCCTGATGCATGCTCAATAATCCAGGTAGAAAAATCTAAAAAAGTTAAGTCAGGTCCTCTGGATGGATTAAAATAAATAAATAAATATATATTTATATATATAAACTTGTTGAAATGTTTCATCTTTAATCCAAAAGACCAGACTGACGAAGTCTTTTGGATTAAAGATGAAACGTTTCAACAATTTTTTTTTTCCATTTTTATGTTTTGAATCCATCCAGAGGACCTGACAACTTTTTTAGACACTGTTGGTTGGTTTTCTAGGTCAGTTCGGAGGCAGTGTGTTCAACACAATGGTACTTTGTCTAGCTCTTTAACACTCACTAATGGTGTGCCACAAGGCTGAGTTTTAAGACCCACTCTTTTTTACAATCTATATAAGTAATGTAGGTCACAACATTCCTGATGCCTACTTGCATCCTTACGATAGAGTTGTTTATTGCCAAGCTAACGCAGTTGCCAAGGTTTTGCAACTTCTAGTCTGCATTCAACATCATTCAGTCAGATTTGTTCTGTTTCAAACTGGTGCTAAATGCTGATAAAACCAAAGTGAGGTTGTTTTCAAACAGGAAGTTGGTGCCAGCAGTTCTTCCTCCTATCTCATCCATGCATGGTGTTCCTTTTGAGTTTGTAGATTCTTACAAATACTTGGGAATTTGAGTTGATGCACATCTGTTTTAAGCCACATGTTGAAAACTTGATAAAGAAACTGGAATTAAAACTGTGTTTCTTTTACACAAATAGATCTTGTTTAACTCTGAACGCCAGAAAACACCTTGTACCTAAATTTTTCCTACCAACTACCAGTTACGGTGACATTATTTACATGAATGCCCCTGCCAGCTTCTTGCAGATGTTGGATGCTGTCTATCATGGCGCGCTAAGATTCATAACTGGGTGTAACTACCGTACCCATCACTGCACCCTGTACTTCTTGGTCAGTTGGCCATCATGATCTACATGTACGCTCTCACACTGGTTCACGTTCATCTATAAATCCTTCCTTGGTTTTCTGGCTTCTTATCTCCTCCCATGTCACATCATCAGTGCAGTTACAGTTCCTGAATGTTTGATTAAAATTAATTTATTATTTCCTGATATATACTGCTAACAGACAGGGTTCATCTTAGAAGTTATTGGAAGAAGTTTTGAAAGCAAATAATGCACAATCATATAGTGCTTGGAGTGCAAGTTAGGGATGACCATGCTACTACCACACCAAATTTCAGCTCAAATTGACTGAGTTGTCGTCATCTTTGTGTTTTATAACTTCACATAGAGGTGGCAGCCATCGTAAATGGTGTGAACACCCAACTATTTAGTTCATAAAAGTTCATCCAATGATTACTTTCTGACTTCCAATAAATCTGTTCAGTGGTACGAGATATTTTGTTAACACCACAAACAAAACAAAAAATCACATGCGCGTACAGAGATAGGTACAAATGTTACAGCCCTCTCACCTTGGCGGTGTGTGATAAAAATAAAACAACAAACAGTCCAAAACAAAATCAAGATATTTATTTTATATTTTAAACTCTGACAAAGCTTTAGGATTTTGTAGAAAATTTGAGATTCTTCTGTTTCAATGTTCAATCAAATCAAATTCAAGACAGTGGGGGAGTGGTGGCGCAGAGGTTAGAGAGGTGGGCTTGTGATCCGAAGATCGCCGGTTCACGCCCCGGCCCCGACAACATCAAAATTGTGGGTGGGGTAGGTGAAACACCCACACTTGCCCCCACCCTCATTCGTCCCACTCTGGGCCCATGAGCAAGGCCCTTAACCCCCACCATGTGCTCCCTAAAACAGGTCTCTCTTGCAAATGAGTTCTCGTGGCTCAATGAGACTAACCTGGATAAATAAAGGCTAAATGAAAAAAAAAAATTCAAGACAGTCAGTAGCTCTGATCATGTCTTTGAACAGAAAGTGGAATTTTCCGGAGTATCCGTGTGAAGCAGCTTTCAGGTGACACTCGGGTTGATTGGATCAACTCATCAAAGGCTTCTTCAAGTCAGTCTAATAGCAGCCTTTGTTCACTTTAATAAATATGGCTGCAGCACCACTTTCAAGCAGAACAAATTGCACTGTAATAGAACGAAACATCAGAACTAAGTGAAGTCAAACTGTTCATTTAAGCAAAAAAGAGATGTTGTAAAAGTCAAATTGAAGCTGGAATTGACATTTTTAAAGACCAAAAAAAGAAACGGTTGTGAGGAAAAGCAGGATCAGGCAGACCGGCTGTGACGGCAGCGTCTAAAGATCAATACATCAATCTTTGTTCCCTGAAACAAAAAGAAATAAAATACACACCATGCTAAATAAAGAACACAAGACTCCAATCAGCTCAACGTCTCGTGTGTAGAAAGCTGTCTAATAGCAGTCTCTGAGGGTGAGGAGCATTTTTAATCTGCTTCTCAGGAGAGAAGACAAAACCAAACACCTCAGGGGAGGTGGGATGAAACATCCCAGCATTTCACAAGACAAGACGAAAAAAGTTTTGTAGTGCCCATAAACACAAAAATAAAAAAAGATTTATAGGAGCAATTAAACCATGTCTGCAGGAAGTAAATCGAAGGCATGGCAATGAAACAGTCATGGGAATACTGAAGTCTCGTTTCTCTACTCTAAAACTGGACATCTGCATCAAAGCTAAAAGAAGCAGATCACTAGCTAAAAGCTTAACTCAGAATTAAGTTGCAAAACAGTAGCTACAAACTAAATGCAGATACATGACAGCTACGACGAGCAAAATACTAGCAAAGAGTTGAGGCAAAATCATATCAAGAGGCTAAAAGAAATAGAAGGCTAGCAAAAAAAAAAAAAAAACTAAAAGTTGCAAGCTCCAACTAAAAGCAGCAAAAGGTTGCCTAAAGCTAAAAGTATCTAAATGGTTAGCCTAAATCCTCTAAAGGTTTGCTAAAAGCTAAAATTAGAAAAAGACTAGCTAAAAGTTGCAAAATGCCAAGTAAAATTATTAAAGGTTAGCTAGAAGCTAAAAGTAGCAAATAGCTAAGTACAAAACTAAAATAGTAAGCTAGCCTAAACCTAAAAGTAGCAAAGGCTTAGGAGCTAAAAAGAAAAAGTCTAGCTACAATCATAAAGGCAAAAAAGCCTAACTAAAAGCTAAAAGAGGCAAATGTTTAGCTAAAAACATCTAAAGTTTAGGTAATAGTTAAAATTAGCAAAAGATTAGCTGAAAGCTACAAAAGGCCAATGAAAAGCATTAAACGTTAGCTAAAAATAGCAAACAGCTAAGTAAAAATAGTAAAAACTAGCCTAAACCTAAAAGTAGCAAAAGGCTTAGGAGCTAAAAAGGAAAAGGCTAGCTAAACATAATGCCACAAAAGCCAAACTAAAAGCATAAAGTGGTGGAACAGTAAATAAAAGTACAGCAAGCTACCTAAAGGGCAAAATTAGCAAAAAGTGAGCTAAAAACTAAAATTAAGACTAAAATAGAAGTTCCAGAATACTAAAGCAGATTTAATGAAGAACAATGTTTTTAAAGGATTTGAGGAGATTTTAATGAAATTCTAAGGAGAAATTCTGTAAATAAAAAAATAATTTTTTTAAAGTACATAAGTTACAAAAATCGAGTCATAACATCTGTCTTTTGAATGAGCTTAACATTGTGACTAATGAATGGCTGAAATAGTACAAAGTTCCAGAAGAAAAAGGATTTAAAATAAAATAAAATATAAAAAATACAAAAGCAGGAGAACTGCTGAATCAGCGCTCACACGTTTAACCCTCCATTTGTCACAACATGATTCAGCGTCTGGTCATAGCAGGAAAATGATGATTAACACGCCTCAAAGCCACGGAAATACAAGGACTCAGCTCATTTCAAAATAAAGGTCAAACATTTCTTTACGTAATGCAAATCTCCTGCATCCTTTATGCCATTAAGAACATCTTAAATTGAGAGTTGACAACTACAATTACAGACGTTTCAGTCAAATCTTGTAAATGTTTTGCACAATCTCATGTTACAAGCTCTCAAAGCATCTGTTGGAGCTAAAAGCATGTGTTGACAACGACTCTCAGCTACTACCATATGTTTTAGCTCAGTATCTGTAAAAGTACTTGAGTTTGGCTAAAGTCAATTAGCTGTGACGCCCATCTTGAACCAGGCTGACTCAAAGGATAGTCAGTTGTAGATGTACATCCAGCAAAAAAAAAAACATGCACGTTAGTCTGCCTTCAGGTCTCTCTTGCAAAAGAGATCTGTGATCACAATGGGATTTGCCTGGTTAAATAAAGGTTAATAAATAAAGTTTTTAATCAGCCTAACACGTATGTTTTTGGTCTGTGAGAGGAAACAGGATTACCCAAAGAAAACCCAGGCAAAGTCCACAAAAAAGGCCCCCCAGCAGGGATTTGAGCCAGCGACCTTCTCACTAAGAGGCGGCAGCTCTACCAACTGTTCCACCGTTCACTAGCCTTCAAATAACGACGACTTGAGCACGTGGTCATGTTTCTTTAGCTTTATTTGTTGTTTTGGGATCAAAGAAAATGATGATTGTAGAGAGAAGCAAAGCTTCTCATAATCCATAATTTCTTTGTGAGCCTTATATTTTAGAGCAAGCTACTCTCATGCTGCTTTGCTAAACATATAATTAGACATTGACATATACATGTATGTTCACACTTATTCACTGTTCAGCTGCAACATGTTGATGCAAAACAGTAATAGTATGTTTTTCTCTTGTTGGATTTGACTCCCTATGAACTATTAACAATAAATGAGTTCAGACTTTGAAAAAAAAAGAGTTTAAGATATTTCTCAAGCCTGTTCTTGAATCGATCCATCTGTGGCAAACGTGTTTTAGAGCAGTATTTTAATGTAGCTTAATAATTACCAGAGGCAGGTTTAGTCATTTTGGGACTCCAGACAAATCACAGACATGAAGCTCTCCTTTGACTTGTCATTATCCTTCAGCACCTAACCGTCTACTTGTAGCTTATATTCTACATGTTTTTCTTGATCAGGTTCTCTATTTTGAAAATATAAAAATAAGTTATTCTTGACAGCTGAAGATCATTTTACCTGTAAAGAAATGAATAATTTCATTTGAGAACTTTGTCTGACAATTATAAGGTAAATGAGCCTGCCACAGATCAAAACAACAATAAATTCAAACCCTTTAAAAACTAAAAACAATGAGAAAAAAAAAAACAGACTGAAATTACCTTGAAAAGGTTTGTGAAACAACAAATTAAATTTTCTTTTAGTAGTTCATTCAATTATTTTGCAG
>NC_056518.1:11984086-11985203 GCF_014905685.2 Nematolebias whitei | reverse complement strand
ATATATATATATAGGTAATGCACCAAATATAAAGAACAAATGTTGACTTTTTAGGAGGTTGTTCATTGGTCAGAGTTAAAATGGAGGTATTTTGGTCATTTGTGAGAAGTTGGATCTCTTTCAACAAGAATCCACTGAATTCATTGACGTTTTGAAGCCAGCATCTACAGACATTTAACGTCTTTGCAGATTGAGGTATTTTTACATCAGTTTAACATGTCAAAGACAATGGTTGTTTCATGATCTAGTCCCAGTTGAAGTGCTTCCTGGAGGATCACGCCATCTTAGAGCTATTCCAATCTGTCTTTAAACCTCTCCACAGCACTGAAACTGCCCTGCTGAAGGTCTTTAACGACATCTTCAGATCCACAGATACCGGTGATTCTATGCTGCTTGTCCTGTTGGACCTCACAGCCGCCTTTGACGCCATCGACCATGAGATCCTCATTGCTAGGTTGGAGCAGTGGGTGGGCGTCACAGGATCGCCCTCAATTGGTTCAGATCTTACCTCACTGACAGATCCTTTTGTGTCTCCATCAATGATTTTAATTCCGCAGAGGCAGAGCTTAAATGGGGGGTTCTGCAGGGGTCCATCCTGGGTCCCCCTCCTATTCTTGCTTTACCTGCTGCCACTTGGTGCTATTTTCCGGAAACACAACATGTCCTTTCACTTCTATGCCAACGACTGCCAAATTTACTTCCCCCTAAGACACAATGGTACATGCTCTATTCAACTTCTGCTTGACTGCCTGGCTGACATCAGGGACTGGATGACTTTAAACTTCTTAAGTTTCAATGAAAAGAAGTCTGAAGTCATGTTGTTCCCTCCCAATGACACGATCACAAACCACTGCATCGACCTTTGTCAGAAAAACAAAGAGTCACTAATCTGGGAGTGATAATGGACCCTTCCCTGAAACTTAACAATCATGTAAACATGATTGTTAAGTCATGCTTCTTCCAACTGAGGCGGCTGTCTAAACTGAAGCCTATATTGTGCCCATATCTATCTATCTATCTATCTATCTATCTATCTATCTATCTATCTATCTATCTATCTATCTATCTATCTATCTATCTATCTATCTATCTATCTATCTATCTATCTATCTATCTA
>NC_056518.1:11983857-11983986 GCF_014905685.2 Nematolebias whitei | reverse complement strand
TATCTATCTATCTATCTATCTATCTATCTATCTATCTATCTATCTATCTATCTATCTATCTATCTATCTATCTATCTATCTGTCTGTCTGTCTGTCTGTCTGTCTGTCTGTCTGTCTGTCTGTCTGTCT
>NC_056518.1:11975391-11983757 GCF_014905685.2 Nematolebias whitei | reverse complement strand
TCATCCATCCATCCATCCATCATCCATCCATCCATCCATCCATCCATCCATCCATCCATCCATCCATCCATCCATCCATCCATCCATCCATCACAGCTGGAGCTGCTAGCTTTCCAGCATTCCTCCACCTGCACTAGTTGAGTGAAGCGAGTGCGCACAGGAGGACTTGCTGTTGCAGTTCTTCGTAATTGAAAGCGTCAGTCAAAAATTGCATCATGAATATGGAAAAAAAATGTATATAAGTCGCTTCGATGTTTAAGTCGCAGGACTGACAAAGCTATGCAAAAAAACCTGCAACTTATATGCTGGAAAATACAGCAATCATTTTTTCCTCTTCATTTCACATCCTCTCTTTTTTCTAAGCTAATACTGACCTTGTTTTGCACCAGATCTGTTTCTCTGACTCATCTGGACCTGCGGGGGAACCGTCTGAAAAGCTTAGCATATGCTGGGACCCTGGAGTATGTTGGCCGGTCTCTGATGGAGCTACAGCTGGAGGAGAATCCCTGGAACTGTGGCTGCGAGGCAGTGCAGCTTCAACAGTGGCTGGGTCAGATTCCCTACACAGCTGTGGTGGGAGATGTTACCTGCGAGTACCCGTTCCACCTTCATGGCAAGGACCTGAGGGAGATCCCCCGCAAGGAGCTGTGTGCAGACCTGCCGGATAAAGACCTGCAGGGAGAGCGGGGAGGTCCGTCAGCTGGATCCAAGCCTCAGGCTTTGCCTCCTAACTCTAAACACAACTCACATCCCGGAAGAGTCAGGCCCACGAAACCGTCCTCTATGGTGCACGGCTCCCGCCAGAGCACCCACACGTCCTCCACTTCATCGTCTTCTTCCTCAGCAGAGCGCAAGGACAGGGACAGGCACCTGAGGCCGACTAAAAGGCCGCGACCATCCAGAACGTCCCCCACATCTCGCAGTCTGATGCCCAACCAGAATCCCCCTGTGGCTGGTTACCAAACGCGCCCCCCCATCCCCATCATCTGCCCCATCGGCTGCACTTGCAACTTGCACATCACCGACCTGGGTCTCACCGTCAACTGCAAGGAGTGTGGCTTCCTCAACGTATCCCAGCTCACGCCGCGGCCTCTCAACGGCCGCAAGCTCTACCTGAGCGGAAACTTAATCCAGAGCATCTACCGCACCGACTTCTGGAACTTTTCCAGCCTGGACCTGCTGCACCTGGGGAACAACCGGATCTCATACGTGCAGGAGGGGGCCTTCTCCAGCCTGATTAGCCTAAGGAGCCTCTACTTGAATGGAAACAACCTGAAGCAGATCAGCCCCCACATGTTCCTGGGGCTGCAGAATCTAAGGTAGGATGCTCTGGATCATTCACTTCACTTCGAGATTGAAACCGCATGTCATCGTAGGTATTTGGAAGTTGCTTTACAAATACGTTGAAATTAATTTTGCTATAATTCTGGCACCGCACAGGCACAACATTCTGATTACCATTACACTGGAGTTTGATTGAAACAAAGGTGCCCATTCTCCCCCATGTTTGTCATTACTTAGTCACGCTGTCTGATGACATGCTCCAGTTGAGTTGTAATACTGGTGTGAGTGACAATGTGAAAATTAATGTTTTTTGTATTTGCATACAGAGGTGTCGATAAGACAGCGAGGCGTCTGAATGATGCCAGGATTTCATGTTTTGGGAAAAAAGGGAATTTAATAATAAAAAACGGCTTGTCGGAGTTATGCATATGTATATTGTCAGATTATGCTTTCAAGGATGAATCATCTGCAGAAGAATGCCTATCTGCAGTCAGTGAGTGAATTCAACACTGATGAGGACAACAGATCAGCATTCATCCTCTTACATCTGAGCCATGACAAGTTGTGACACTTTTATATTCCGAGCATCGCTTAGCCTTTTGATTTCAGCTGCACCGTCTCTATATTTGAAGGCAGGTTTAAGAAAATCTACAGACCATTAATCTGACTATTAATCAATAATGAAGATCCTCTGTGGACACTGGAAATGTCTTCCTCTTAACCTCTCGTTAGCCTTTGTTAGGGACTTAATAGTGAGCGAGCACTATGAAATTTTAAACTAGATCTATTTCTAATTTCAGGACTGGAATTATATTAGACCACCAGCATACACTGAATTATTTTACTAGAAAAATAATAATAATAATAAAAAATCTACATTTTAATAAGGTCTAATCAGATATAAGACCAGTTAATGAAGCTGTGTGAACCATACAAGATCTTTTGATAAAAACCACTTTGTAATCTGTGATCAGAAAATTATTAGACTAAAATTAATTCACTTTTGATTGTGTTACATGAATAATTATTGTCTGCTGCCGTGACCAGCCCTTAAAAACACAAAGATAGCTACAACGCTGGTGTGGTTGTAACTGCGACTGATCGTCAGCACCAGCTCTGAGCACCGACAGACTGTGTGAAGTCTGAGATTTTATCATTAACAATAGTTCTGTTGGTCTGTCAGCAAAATACTTTGTATCTCATGAACTGATGGACACATTTTAAAAAGACTTTCAGGATTTTTTTTTTATTGGATGTGCTTCTATAAGGATATAACTGTTTGGACCCAAACCCATTGAAAATGACAGCTACAGCTTATTGACATGAGAAAACACAAAAATAGCTGCAATTCAGTCAGTTGTCCAGATATTGAGCTAAAATTTGATGTGATAGCTGAGAGTCATTTACAATAAATAAGTCAAATGTGGCTCATTGAACAAGGTTTTTGCTTAAAATGTTGACATTAACTATTGGAGTTAATGCTGTTTGTCTGGTAACCAGATATCTCAAACTACAGAATGAATTTTAATAAAACTTTGAGCCAGTAAATGTTGGCTGTACTTTGTACATCTCCAACTGATACATATTTTGAGTCAATCCACTTCAAGATGGTTGCAAAAACTAATCACCATAATCTAACAGGAAAATGACCAAAACTCAGTCAACTTGTGCTAACATCTGCTATGTTTGTACCTGGCAGTTTGGCACCAGACACATCATGTCTGAGCAAGACATTTTTGCAACATTGCATACAATTGTGCACGCTATTTTCAACGTTTAACCAAAATGAATACAACTGTAAAATTTCAATTCATTTCATTTTATTTATAAAGCGCAAAACCACAACAGATGTTGTCTCAGGGCATTGAACAGGAACATTCATACACATAGAAAAGTCAATTAGTAAAGTTATTCATCAAAGGAAGCAGCAGGTTGTGTTGAATCTTAAATTTGTCGTAGTCTCCCATCCTGAGCAAGCACAAGGGAGACAGTGGAAAGAAAAAACTCCCTTTTAACAGGAAGAAACCTCCAGCAGAACCAGGCTCAGGATGAGCGGCCGTCTGCTTTGACCGGTTGGGTTTGAGAGGACAGGAAGGAGAGACAGACGAACACAGAATGACAGGTCCAGATGTAGGTGCATGTGCACCTTCTATTGGAAGAAAGACAAAAAAAGAAAACACATGTCAAGGATAGAAAAATTACAAACACAAATGTTGAGCAGAGTAAGTAAAGACAGCAGCAGAGTCAAGAAATGTGGTCAGTTTGTCCTCCAGCAGTATAGCACTATAACTAATGGACAGCTCAGGAAACCCAAGCCGACCCTAACTATAGGATTTATCAAAAAGGAAAGTCTTAAGCCTAGTTTAAAACTGGACAATGTGTCATGGACAGAAACTGGAAGATGGTTCCACAAGACAGGAGTCTGATAATTGAAAGCTCTTCCTCCCATTCTGCTTTTGTAAACTCTAGGAACCGCAAGTAAGCCCGCAGTCATGCAAAGTGCTCTGTTAGGAAATATGTAACAATAAGATCTGTAATATAAGATGGAGCTAGGTTGTTGAGAGCTTTGTAGGTTAGAAGTAAGATTTTGAATTCTTTTCTGGATTTGACAGGGAGCCAATGGAGAGAAACTAAAACTGGAGAAATATGAACTCTCCCACTAACTCCAGTTAAGACTCTGGCAGCAGCATTTTGGATCAACTGAAGATGTTTTAAAGACGTATTTGGACACCCAGATATAAAACCATTGCAATAGTCCAGTCTAGACGTGACAAATGAACCAATTTTTTCTGCATCATTTTTGGGAAATCTAAAATTGTAAAATTTCACAACAAAAGGTAATTTTTCTGTAAAACTCTGTTATTGTTCAGTCATGTAAATCTCATTTATTTATTTACTTCTTTATCATAATTGTATGTAGCAAAGTTGTTTTATTCTCAGCATGTACATTAGTTATATTGCAAATTCTTGATAAATGTACTGAACACAACCAATGGACCATTTTTCTTTCTTTATTCCCCGGACCCTTTAATCCACAGAACCACTCTGATACGGATCTTTTCTCTCTCCTGACTTTAGGTACCTTTATTTCGAGTACAATGAGATTCGTGAGGTTGATCCCGGCACCTTTGACTCCATGCCCTCCCTGCAATTGTTGTTCCTCAATGCCAACCTGTTGCGGAGCCTCCCCCTCGGTGTGTTCTCCAGAGTCAGCCTGGCTCGGCTCAACCTGAGGAACAATCACCTCCTGCAGCTTCCGATGGAGGGAGTACTGGAACACCTCAAAGGACTGGTGCAGGTGAGTGCAAGCTCGTAAAACGCTGACACTATTTACCGACTGATGCAGATGGCTGCTTGAAACAAACATTTCTAATCTGCCAAGCCATGCGTGTGTTTGTGTGGATTTAAAAAGAACTAATATACTGCCAAGAAACGGTTTACGATACTGTAAGAGCTTAATGAATCAAAAAGAAAGCAAGTGGAAATCTTGAATCAAGCCCCATGTATTTAAAACATCTGGCAGCCCCTGACCTTCTGACCTCTGGAACAGCTGGCGCCTCCCCCCCATCATCTGGTGTTTTAAGAGATCTTGTGCCTCAGGTGTTGCAATTGACTCCATTTGCATAAGTGGTCCTAATAAATCAGGAGCTAAGCTGAAGAAAGCCAAACGTTTTAAGCGTTTAAATGCGATTTTAATTAGCACAACTATTAATAAATACACTAGAAAATCTTCAATCTGCCTTTTCTTTTAGGCTTCACCTCACACATTTGACTGCAGCAACATGTGACTGGCATTTGCACGCAATGCACCGATAAGAGCAGATATGAATTTTTTTTTCTTCCTGTGACCGGCCTCCTCTCACTTCAGTAAAATCTATTGCGCCAGGCTTTTCTTAGACAGCCAGATCAGGATGAGGCAAGGTGGGTGTAGATTAGCCTTAATGTCATTGTGAATTCCCGTTTTTATTTAGCTTCATAAAAATAAAAATAATAAATAATATATCCCTGATCCGAGGTTGTGTGGGTGAGGCTGGCAGTTCTGTTCTGAATGTTTGCAGAGGAGACCATGCACAGAAATATTTTATTTCTGTTGCTCTGATGTTCAAGAAAATTTAAGCTAATACAAATTGGAAGCATGTGGTGGGACTCATTCATTAAAGAATCAGAATCTGAATAAGCTCTATTATGATTGTACCAAAATACAATGGGTTTAGGTCATACATGTGTTCGAAAGAGAGGCGAAGTGCACGTTGCTGCTGCTCCTAAGGGCGCGGCCCCTTATTCTTTTAAGATAGGAAAAGGGGAAAAGACCATGAGGAGAGGATAGTGGCATTACAAAAAAAGATCTCTTCACACCTTGTCCTTATCAGGAAAAAAAAACTGTACCAGCAAGAACATTTATAGACAAATTACTTACATGTGCATTTGACAACAAGATGTTGAGATTTGTCCATGAAGCGCTTCTAGACAGCACCATAGTCCTGATAAGATGTTGGTGTCAGCCGGTCCAACAAGTTCTCTGGGCGGGTGGGTGTGCGATAGAGAGATTTTTTTAATTTACACATATCCCAGGAGAAATCTGATAAATTGGCCTGCTTCGAGGCCAAACAGGGGAGTCAGATTCAGATAAGCCACAGTTGTTGATTTTTTCAGGCAGACTTATTTCTCGTCAGCCTTGAGTTCTGCTGGTACTTTTAATACAAAATGGCCAAATTTGTGGACATTTCACTGGTCCGTGCTTATTAGCTCTGTCCAAGATCGTCCCCAACATGCTGACGAGTCCCAGAGGCCGCAAGTGACCTACAATTCTCACAAATCGCTTCCATCTTACGGTTGAGCTCGTAAATCAGCTGATTTTGAGTCCTCAAAGCACAAATCAAACTTTCATACAGGGTCGGCAGCTTTGCCATGGCCGAAACTGCTGCGCCGTCTTCTTTAATAGCCGATAACATACATTAGGTATCCGCCGGTGCCAAAAAGCAGAAACCCTGCTATCATGATTCCAATATCTTCGGCGTCCTCCTGAGACAATACGGAAAGGCACATCAGATCCATGACGTATCCTGCCGCGTGCGTCTCAGTGGGACATGAAGGTTCTCCAGGACCCCGTTGCTTGGTTGAAAAATTTCATCGATTGCGTTGAAAGTCCAGCTGACCAGATCCATGACAGTAATTTATGTTTCAGAAGATGTGTAAATTGGAGCTCCGACACACAAAACAGAGAGCAACAAAGCAGGAGGAGGACGGGAGAGGGAAGAAAGGCGTCCATCTTGCACGAGAGCGAGTGAGGAAAACACAGCTGTATCACTGTTGTGCTTAAAATCTGGACCACGGTAACTGAGTCCATTCATTCGACTGAGTCATTTCTCTTACAAAGCCATATTGCTATTACCTGTGGAATAAACAGGACAGGAACATCACCTGTCGACTTACTGCTGCTGTTTGAAGCTCAGGATGGGGGCTTTTTGGGAGCTGCTGTTTTTTTTATAAGACAGAATAAAAATCAAAGGGCAAAACAGATGCAAGTAAATCACAGCTGCTTCAAACCCCCCAACAAAACACTCCATGATATTATAAAGCAGTACTGAGTGAAACCTATAACCACCAGAAACAAGATTATTCAGCTAAACCCACTTACACTTACCAATATAAAACATTTCCTTTATATCACTGTATTAAAAAAAAAACTGACATTAAAGAGAGAATTAAAATGGCTGCGCTGTGTATAATTTCTCAACTGGAAAATTAATGCCAGCACGAGAGCAACTGAGCCTTAAAGCGATGAATAATAATAATAATAATAATAAAATCCACGTAAGTGTGCCAGCAACTGAACAGAAGCCAGAATATATACAGCTCACACGCACATATGTCTCCGTCAGTAACCGCTGAGAACACGTTGGGTTTCAGGCCAACGTTTTCTTGCTTTTGCCAGCTGTAATGAAGAAACTCGCCCATGGCTGGGTTGAATTTTTTTCACAGTGAGAATAGCCCAATAAAAAGTGGCACAGCTTTTAAAAGGGACAGATGAGATCGACACAACGCAGAGAGCAGTGCTGTGAAGAAACAGCAAGGTGGAGGAAATATCCACCGTTGTGACCGTTCCTCATTCACTGTCTGGCACCAGAGTTAGCTCAAAATCTCACTCCAACATAAAGTCCAAAGTAGATCCAGTTATAAGGTTAATATGTTTGGTTCACGTGTATTTTTGAAGCTAGTCAGCCATTTAGTTTAAATAAAAACAGGACATTTCTAATGTTCTTGTCAAAACGGCTAAAACTAAATCCAGCTGGATCTTACTGTTCCACCCACAGGCCATTTGTTCAATCTGTTCAGAAAACGTCTGAAACAGCTTCTGTCACGTCCAATACAACGACCACCTGAGCTGCTCACTCAGTGACCGGACCAGCTTTTAGCACGTTTTTTTTCTTAGCTACTAGAACTTTATGACTCAGAGGTTTTAGCTCAGTCACGATGTGTGAGTAGTGAGATCTGATAACCTCGATATGAAAATGTGGTTGCTGAAGGACAAACGTTAAATGAAGAAACCGACGCCATTTTGATTTTGTTTGGTAAAAAATGAGCTACAAACAGCTGCCAGTGAGCATTAGCATAGGAGCGTGAACGCTTTTTTTTTTAAATTTTATTTTTTATTTTGTATGGGTTAAATAAAGACTGGGGATTTATTGAATCTAGTTTGTGTAACTTGATATTTTTTAAGTGCACTAGTTGCTAATCTTAAAATGCAATGTCCCTCTGGGCGGCTGTGGCTGAGTGGTCAGAGCAGTCGTCCTCCAATTAAAGAGTTGGGGGTTCGAATCCACCAGCAGTCACATGCCAAAGTGTCCCTGGGCAAGACACTGAACCCCTCATAGCCTCTGATGTGTGTCCCATCAGTGTATGAATGTGATAAAGCTCTGATTAGTCTCTTTAGAATGATTTGTTCAATTAGCTTTGTAGAGATCTAGTATAGAGCTGTATGAACGGGTAACTGAGGCACAGACTGTTGTAAAGAGCTTTGAGTATCTTGAAATAAGATAGAAAGGTGCTATATAAGTACAGTCCATTTACCATTTACCATA
>NC_056518.1:11955152-11975291 GCF_014905685.2 Nematolebias whitei | reverse complement strand
TCTGTCTGTCTGTCTGTCTGTCTGTCTGTCTGTCTGTCTGTCTGTCTATATATCTACCTATCCATGCATCCATCCATCCATCCATCTTCTTGCTGATCAATGATTAAATTAATAAATGTGATTACTGAATACTGTTAATTTAGATTCCAGAGTTGCTGATGAGGAAACACAGAATTAGAGTTCCCTTCTTCTGATTGGTGTGAAATGGTTGTGTGAAAGAAGCCTTTTGGAGTCCGCTGTTTGCCCTCGTTTTTATTTTCCTCCTTCATTCTGTCACTCCGCAGGACACTCTTCCTCTGCCTCTCCCCCCACTGTTTCTGCCTTTGTACAGACAGCTCTGGTATACTTCAGCCACATGTGGACAGTTGATGGCAAAATAAATTTTACTCATTCCCGCAATGATGAGAGACGATGGGAGACCAGGGCGCCGCTGCTGTCGACTGCAGCAGTGGAAGACTCTGCGGTAAATCATTCCAAATGATATTAGGCCCCCAACATCACAACCAAATGATGAGCAGGACTCTATTCAGCATCATTTAAGCTCAACAACATTTCCCAAAAGAATCAGATTGCAAATATTGATATATAAATGCAACATTATCAGATCTGTATCGCTAAACGTTTTGCAACACTCCATAAATGGATTTGTTAAGGAACAGAACAGAGACACAAGCACAGCTTCACTAGTTGTCAAGCAAGAGTTGGTCTCAATAGTAATCACCTTTTGACTCCCAGTTCAGTCCTTTCAACTAGTATTCTTTTCAGTCGTTATTGCTTTAATACACCCCACTGCCTCCGAGCTGTCCTTCTTCTCTCATTTCAGCTTCATGAAAACACTGAAGCGTGCACGCTCACCTTTTCCCTCCTTCCATCTGCCTCAGTCTATTTCACAGAGTTCTTTTATTGTCTTTCTCTTACTTTATTTCACTCGAGATCAACCAGCGTATCAGTAGAGGCTGAATTGGACACGAGCACCTGTTTACAGTTAATCTGAAGGGTTCATATCCACCGGAGAGGAATGGACTCATTTTCTTCCACGAACGATGACAATCGAAGTCTTTGGCTCTGAATTTACAAAGTGTCTTCTGTGCTGCTGTTTGGACAGTTTTGACTGTTTGTTAATCACGGAATGGAGAACAAAAACCTCCATAAATTGTTGACTTTAGATGTTGACTTTTCCCAGAATTTGCCATTTTTATTTGTTGTTTGCAGATGACAGGGCTCAAATTTAGAACAAAAACTCAGTCATGTACTAATTTTAGATATAGATTTCTGAGTTTTGATGGGTTTTTTTTTCCCAATCACAGTCAATCAAAATGGCAAATTTCTTAGCACCAAAAAAGGAACAAGATCCCAAAGCTCGAATCTTTTTAAAAAAGGTGATTTTAAATAGGAAGAAAGTACAAGAAAAAGTTCTGACAACGAGCACAGGTGTTGGTGTGGTTACACCTGGTTTGTGGTTGTGAGGCCGATTGGATGCACTGCCAAATTCTCTGAACATGGACATTCCTGCAGTCAGCATGCT
Source organism: Nematolebias whitei (assembly GCF_014905685.2). Lineage (NCBI taxonomy): Eukaryota > Metazoa > Chordata > Actinopteri > Cyprinodontiformes > Rivulidae > Nematolebias > Nematolebias whitei. The sequence continues at coordinate 11,973,766 of NC_056518.1, read as the reverse complement.
AATTCCACACTACCTCGAAACTTGCAACATCTGTGGCATTGTACTGTGTGATAAAACTGCACATTTTAGGGTGGCCTTTTATTGTGGTCGGCCTAAGTTTCCATCCATTTTCTTCTGCTTTTCCGGGGTTGGGTTGCTGAGGTAGCAGCTTAAGTAGGGAGGCCCAGACTTCCCTCTCTCCAGCCACTTGGGCCAGCGCTTCCAGGGGAATCCCGAGGCGTTCCCAGACCAGCCGAGAAACAAAGTCCATCCATCATGTCCTGGGTCTTCCTCTGGGTCTCCTCCCGGTGGGACGTGTCCGGAACACCTCACCAGGGAGGCGTCCAGGAGGCATCCTAACCAGATGCCCGAGCCACCTCAACTGGCTCAACGTGGAGAAGCAGCGGCTCTACCTGAGTCTCTCCCAGATGATCGAGCTTCTCACCCTATCTCTAAGGGAGAGCCCAGACACCCTGCGGAGAAAACTCATTTCAGCCGCTTGTCTCCGAGATCTCGTTCTTTCGGTCACAACCCAAAGCTCATGACCATAGATGAGAGAAGGAACGTAGATCGATCGGTAAATCAAGAGCTTTGCCTTTTGACTCAGCTCTCTCTTCACCGCGACAGACCTAGCATAAGGTTTACCTGTACAATAACCATGCTGTCTAATCAGCATCTCGATCTGCCACACCTGTGAGGTGGATGGATCATCTCGGCAAAGGAGAAGTACTCACTAAAACACATTTACACAAATTTATGAACAACTTTTGAGAGAAAAAGATCTTTTGTGTACATAGAAAAAGTCTTACTGTATATGCAGAATTGTGGGGAAATAAAAAAAAAATCAACAGACCTAGTTCATTAACGAATTTTATATCCAGGGATGTCTAGGAAAGGTAATCCAGGAAAGTGTTGCGTTAAAATTTTTGTTCGGTGTATGTTACTATCAAAGCTTGAACTGAATATTCCATGCTTCCCTGTCTTTCTTGTATGTCAATGTTTTAAATGAAGACCCATCTTGAGCTGGATTGACTCCAAAATGTAATCAGTTGTAGTACATGAAATTAAATATCCGCTGGTTGATGACATGTTTCTCCAATACAGAGCCAAATGAACATGCACCTACATTATCTCCTGCATTTCCTGTCAGCAGACAATATTAGAACATTTGGTAATAATAGAGGATGTTGAGTGAAGAACTAAAATGCCTCCGAGGCAGCTGAAGGGGAAACACAACCTGACTTCACATGTTTTCTGTAGATATTTTAATTTATTTACTGTATCATTACATTTTTTTGCATTTAGATAAATGACTGCTTGCTTACTAAAATACTTTTACATTTATTTTTTTCCTTTGTATGCAATGCATTAAAAAGGGTTTATTTAAATAATTGGTGCATCATCAGTATTTGAATGAATAGTTTCCAGTTCTTTCATCATTAATGTGAATTATTAATTAAGCGTTCTAACAGACGGTTAGCTTTCATTTGCCTAAAACTCATTATTATGATTGTTATTATTATTTGTTATTTACTGTCTGTTTTGGAATGTGTGTGGATGTGTGAGTGCATGTAGTGTTACTATGTGTAATTACAGGGCTGGATCTCTGCTAAATGTTCGTCTCGTGCTTGGACATAGTTGTGTTTTCAGGGTGGACTGGGGTTAGAGAGAAACCAGCTTAAATGTTTCTTTTTCTCCTTTTCTCTCTCTCTTATCTGTGATAACTGCATTTTCATTGTCCTGATGATTAATGTTGTATGTCAAACTGTTCAAATTCAATAAAGAAAGTTGGAATAATATGCCTATAACTCTTGCTTGTTCAAATCCCATAATGTCTAGGTCCAAAAAACAAGGCGACAAAATGCAACACATTAAGGTTTAAAGGTAAAAGTGAGTGGTTTTTTTTCCTGTTTTAGACATTTTACGGCACCTTGACACAAGCAGTCCATAAACATCTTATAAGTGTCCAACAGAACTGATAAAAAGCAGTCAGTGGATGAATAACTGCACCGTCAGGTGAGACAGATTTACTGTCAGGTTAACCTTCGTAAATTGAATCCATTGTCAAAGTAGTAAAATAAATTCATGAGATGTTAAGTTTGAATTAGTTGTGTCTAAAAATTAGCTTTTTTTTTTTTTTTTTACTTTTTACAGAATAAAAACATGAAATCTGAACTTGTCATAGGCTTACATCACTATTGAGCAAATATTACTGGAACCTGTTTGAATATAATTGTGTTCACCTTCAAGTTGCTTTTCATAAAAATGCAACAAATGACCTTAAAAAAAGAAAAGAAAACAAAAGAACCTCGGCATCAAGTAAACAGGGCTAAAAGCAAATTATAGATCTTTTGTTTTTCAGGAAGAAAGTAGAGTTGACACCTCTTGTTCCTTCCTTCTGGAGACTTTACTGTTGTTCATTATATGGAGAATAAGTTTACATCATTTATCCTTCAATACAAGCCAAATTCCTGTTTATCCCTACCCATTAGCCCTACCTCTACATAGCTTTAGGAAGCTGTGAATTCATTCAGTATCCTTGATATCAAGCATTATTGTAGTTTCTTTGTTCACTGCTCTTGTTGCACATTTGGTGCACTCATCGTAATAACAGTTTTGCCAATGAGTGGCACATTTGGTCAACTAGTTAAGCCAGAAGGCATACTAGTCAGCCAAAATGCTGCAGTAGCACAACAGCTTTAGTGGTTAGCTGACAAGGATTGTGTTTTTGGATTCAAGCAAGACATTGACCAACAGAAATGGTTTTAAAAGTTTTTAGAAACAGCTGCTGGTGGAAGCCAGAGTCCTGGAGCGAGTCCAATCTGCAGAGATATGGACTTAGTGGACTGACAGATTCTGTGATGATGAAGGTAAACAGAAAGACAACCACTAACCTTCTTATGCAAGGTAATATGAGCGCCACCTGAAGGACCAAGGCGGGGTTACATCACCGTCACAAACAGGACAGCAGCTGGGACGCAGATTAGAGAGAGACATGGTCCAGAATAAGATCCAGAGGCGAAAGTAAAACGTGGAGTAGAGGTCATTAACAGGGTATCAGAGGTCCAAGAACAAATCCAAGAGTGAGATCCACGAGGCGTAGTCATAGGTTCAGAAAGGAAAGTCTGTACTGTGATCAGAAGGGCAATATAGTAACAGGAAAGGAGCAGGCAGGTCGATAATCCAAAAGACAGGTGTGGGATCAAGACAAGATGATCAGAGAGAACTGTGACAAGAAAGATGGATATCTACTTCCACAGTGGGTTCAATAATCTGGCAGAAAGTAAGGGTGGTAAGACCTCTTAAGTAGAGCAGGGCACAGGTACATGGCACATGGCATGAGTGTGATTAGGCTGAGCTGCAAAGTAGGCATGGCTGGAAGTCAAGACTTTAGATCAGAGCATGACAGGGCAAAACACATGACATTAGCACTATTGTCTTCCAGCAAGAAGATTCTGGGTTTAATCCCTGGTTTGGACCTGGGGTCTTTCTTTGGCGTTTGCATGTTCTCTTCATGTTTGTTGAGTTTTCTCAGTGTTCTTTGGTCCCATCCCACAATCCAAAAACACGCATGTTTAGGTTGCCTTCGACCCAGGCCTCCCTTGCAAAACAGATCTGTGATCTGTAAAAGTGAAAAACTGGACTAAACTAATGGTGTCATACAAACTTGTTGACTGTGGGAATAGTCAACATCAAAAAGCCTTACATGTTAACAAGTCAACTCAAATTTGTGCACAAGTCAATCAGTCTGCACACTTGACAATTACAAGTCAACTAGTCAGCCGGTGAAGACTCTCGTCATCCAGGACATTGGAAATGAAAAAAGTAAAAGTCCAGTTATTTCATTCTGTTTAATTTTGTTTTAAATTTCTCTTTGCATTAGCATGTAAAGGTGTTTAATACTTTTAATTAACTTGTATGATACAGTTGTCGACTAGTTTAGACCAGAGGTTGTGGGTTAAAAAGCCAAGTAGTTTGAGACGTTTGGACAACCACTGCAGCACTTTATTTGACTAGCAAGACTTCTGCTCCAACTAATTAGGAAAAAAGTCCCATTCATTGTCAAAAAATGTTAGTAGTAAAAGAGTTTGTGGAGCAAGTGCACCAAGATGTTGAATTAGTGCGACCAAATGTACAACTACAGTGTTGTCGCAAACTAGTGGGATAAAATATGCTGGATGTCAAGGAAAACACAAATTAGTTGCTGTGGTTGGAGGGGGAAGTAGGCTTATGTCCCAATTACAGTACGATTACATTTTGTGACATGGGGTTACGGTGAAGAGGGTGTGTTTATGTGCCCAACAAAGATAACAGGGACTTTTAAGAAATATTTAGCTGTTACAGCAACCATTGTATGTCTAGTTGGGTGAGATACATAATGTTTATTATTCTTGTCAAGCTTCCCTGACCAAAAGGAAAAATGACACGCAGAAGTATAAATGAAGGTGGCACAGCTGGAAGAGCTGCTACCTCTCACTGAGAAGGTTGCCAGTTCAAATCCCAGCTGGAGACCTTTCTGGGTGGAGTTTGCATGTTCTCTCCGTGCATGTGTGGGTTTTCTCCGGGTACTCCAGTTTCCTCCCACAGACCAAAAACATGCATGTTAAGCTGAATGCTGACTAATTGTCCCTAGGTGAGAGTTCGCGTTTCAGTTTTTCTCCTACTGCTCCTCGACACCAGATGGCGCCAACAAGCACACACCTGTAGACCATTCTCCTGATGAACTCTAGGAATATATAAGGCAGTAATGACTTCACTTTGATGCTGGTGCATTATCTACCTACTGGTAGGTGTGTTCCTAGTCACTTTACCATTCCTTGTGATTTGTAGAGACTCAACTTTTGTTCTCAGTGTTTCAGCACTGACTCATGTGTTCCTCCTGTGCCTTGGACCTCCCTGGTTTCATCTTAAAGCCTCCTTGTGATTTATTCAGTCGATCCTCGCCTTCCACCACCTGTCCACTGATCTATGCAACCTTTCTGGGACTTCCTCGTTTGTGACTACTAGAACTATTAGACCCTTGTCCATGTAATGACCCTTTTCCTCCAACAGTAAGAGACAAACAATATCTTGAATCATCCCCAATGATCCCAACCATCATGATAACGCTTGTCCTTGTTCCCCAGGGTTCCAGTCCCTTCCAGCTGAGTTGCAGCCAACTGTTGATTTCACTTTTTGTAAATAAACACTGTTAATTATTCCCTGGTCTTGGAGTTGCTCTTTTTGGTCACTTATTATCTGGGTATTGGGGAAATCCTTACAGAGTGAGTGAACAGTTGTTTGTCTCTATGTGTCCCTGTGATGGACTGATTGGAGACCTGTCCAGGGTGTCCCCCGCCTCTTGCTCAGTGAATGATATAGGCACCAGTGACTCCCACGATCTGAAAAAGAAGTGGGTAAAAGATAATGTATGTATGTATGTATGTATGTATGTATGTATGTATGTATGTATGTATGTATGTGTGTGTGTATGTATGTATGTATGTATGTATGTATGTATGTATGTATGGATGTATGGATGGATGGATGGATGGATGGATGGATGGATGGATGGATGGATGGATGGATGGATGGATGGATGGATGGATGGATGGAAGTATAAATGACTGGTTACATTCCATATATGCTCATAAGGATGTTATGTCTGTGTACTGAATTTTTCGGACTATAAATTCTATTTATAGAATTTCTGCGTATTTAAAATCCTTTAATTTTCTCAAAAATCAACAGTGAGCCTTATAATCAGGTGTGCCTTATGTATTAATTCTGGTTGTGCTTAGACCGCTCTGTGGTCTAAACTCATCTCCAGGCCAGCGGTCACTCTTTCAGGGATGAAGATGTTCACATCCTGGACAGAGAGGAACGATGGTTTGAGAGAGGAGTAAAGGAGGCCATCTTTGTGAAAAGAAATCATCCATCATTAATCAGGGGTGGAGGCCTCCGGGTTCAACTGTCCCCCTCTTACAATGCTGTGATTGCTAGTATCACTCAGCCCTCTGTGAATAGTAACCAGCCATCAGTGTGCTAATGACCCATTGTTAGGCTGATGGTCCTTCTTGAGCATGTGATCAGCTGGTTTTGGTTGTCAGCAGCAAACTGGTTGATCCACTCTGTGAAGGTGCTTTTTAAGAGACTGAGCTGAAAACAGCACCTCAGACTGAGGAAGTCTCTTGGATGAGAGACGAAACGTTTCTAAATTTTTTTGCTTTGTTTTGTTTTTTGTTTTTTTGAATGTCCAGAGGACCAGATTGAACTTTTTTGGATTTTTCTACCTGGATTATTGAGCATGCATCAGGGTACTTAGGTTTGTTACAATCGATGGCAGATTGGTTTATTGAAGTATGTCACTGGGTAGCGACTGTAGGAGTCTAAATTGTGACTCAAAAAATGGAAAAAAGATTTTAAAAAATGGTTGACTTTTCAGCCAGGTGTATTGTAACACAAAATGAAAAGGGATTGGAGTTTAATTTAGTTCACCGCTACAGAGCAAAAAATTAAAACCATCAAGCATAAAAAGTTGAAGGTTTTGCTCTGGTTGAGTAGAAATACATCATGGCAAAAACAGAAGAGCATACGAACAGGCTGTGGGTTTTGTGGTTACAATCATCTGCCGTCATGGGAAATACACTTCAAAACAAAAGTTCCTGCAAAAAATCTGTTTAATTAGAGAGCAGTTGTCTGTACGTTGATTATCACCTGCAGGTTTTTTTATAAGACAGGCGCAGCAACCTCACCGATGCTTGATAATGACCAAGAGTTATACAGGAGTCAGCGAGGACTAATGCATTCTGTTCTCTTGAGGCTGCTTTACATTAAAAACAACCTTTGTTCTCCAGTTGAATGTTTTTAATGTCAAGCAGAGACAGCGTTGCAGGTAGTAAATTACAAACAGAATGCGGAGAAGTAATCTAATTTATGGGTGCATAATTAGATTATAAGGCGCTATCATTCTCCTACGGGTTCCTTGTGCTCCTGAATGTTGATCTGGATCAGAGACGTGGATCTAAACAACAAAAAGGATAAACAACGTTAAGTGTTGAGACATCTGGTTGGAAGCACATGTATCAAAATTGATGCATAATGTTTAATGTTGTTAGACCTTTGCAGATGTTTAAGTTGCACGGCTGCAGCCATCATCGCAGACGTCTGTGTGATGATACCGTAATGGTCGGCGTGCTGCCTCTCCTCCCCGACCTGAAGGACACAGGAGCTCTGACTTGAAAAACAAATTTCAATTTCTGAGGCCACGAGGCAGCTTCACTTTTCTTTTCTTTTTTGGACTCAGACCGTCAAAAATAAGCTTTGGAGCAGACGTGTGTCTAAGTCTTGTTTTGTTTTCTCTATGGTTTCCTTTTTGTACATAGAAAAGTTTTAACTTGTACTTGTGGACCGCATTCATTCACAATGGCTTTTAAAATTGCTTCAGAGCTCACGCAGTGATTTTCCACCGCGGAATCATGTCTGTTTTTGAAAATTACAGCCGTTCAAAGCTGGTCTACGGCTTTGTTCCCACCTTGCAGGGTTTTTCTTTTTTAAGCTCTCTGCATATAATAATGACACTTTGTACTGTGGTCAGTGAAATCACAAGCCTTGGTCTGTTGCATCTGACATTGCACAGTCTTCCATAAACGTGGTGAACATCTCATCTTGACATTCTGTTTCTTGGAAAAATGCCCAAAAGCCGTTCAAGTCTTTGTTACTGTCTGACACTTTTAGAGCCCTGGCTGTTTTTTATTACTATGTAAATTGCTGCTTGCAGTCTACTTATGTGCTTTATTTTGGTAGTTTCTGTCTCTGCATGTTGTATCTTGTTGGACTTCCTTGTTGGTCTGCCCCTGACACTGTCATCATCACTTCTATCTGGTCAGCTTCAGTGTGTAGATATTTGATCCTGGTGTGTTTCTCTCTTTTTTGGTCCATTTCATTTTCCCTGATGTTCTCCTGAGTACGCCTGTTTGAGATTTATGTTGTATAGAACACATCATGTACAGAACTATATAGTACTGTATTCAAATTTTTGCACCTTCTGTTTCTGATACAGTGACTTAAAGAAACAGCTCAGATCTTTTAAAGTAAGATTCAGTGGAAACGGTATGAACAGATAACATCTTACCTGTTGCAGCTAGCTCTATGAACGACCTCAAAGATTGTTTTAATTTTGACTAGGCTGATGAGCTAATGTCTAATCCAAGTAGGACCAAGACCAAATGGATGCCTGCTGTCATAAATGACATAATCTAAATGAGTGTTTCATGCAAATGTTATGTTATTAACCCATACATTGCTATCAGTTTGGCATTCCACACTTATGTAAACCAGGAAGCAGAATACACTTGAGCCCCTCCCTCACTTGCCACCAGGTTTGCAAAGTACCTGGCCTCAATGATACCGTGTACAGGTGGTGGAGGTGGCTTACTATTTTTTTTTAGGATCTGTCCCAACTGAACCGCAGCCACCATGGATCAGCCCCCAGGGGCTCACTGCCATCCATGGTCTCAACCCTATTTGGATAAACCACCTGTTCATCAATATGGGCAGAATAAACTATTCCTCCAAACTGAAGCTGTTCAAAAAGCTATTTACAACAGGTAAGATAATAATTGTTCATAACTTTGTCCACAAAAGTACTTTGAGGAGCTAATGAATGAAGAGAATGTAAGAGAAAGAAAAATAGACATCATAGAAACTGTGGACCAGGAAGTAGGAAAGATTAGTGAGGGTGAAATCCAGAAAACTCTGAAAAGAATTAAAGAGAAGGCAGTAGGACCTGATGACACCAGTGAAGGTTTGGAAATTTCTTGGAGAGATGGCAGTGAGGTTTTTGACTCAAATATACAATGGCATATTTGAGGGTGAGAAAATGCCTCAGGAATGGAGAAGAAGTGTGCTGGTGCCCATTTTTAAGAACATGGGTGATGTACAGAGTTGTAGCAACTACAGGGGAATTAAGTTGATGAGTCACACAATGAAGATCTGGGAGAGAGTTGTGGAAGCAAGACTTAGACGAGAGGTGACTATTTGTGAGCAGCAGTATGGGTTCATGACAAGAAAGAACACCACAGATTCAATTCAATTCAATTCAGTTTATTTATATAGCGCCAAATCACAACAAAGTTGTCTCAGGGCACTTTACAGGAACATTCACATACATAAAAAACAATTAGTAAAGTTCTCTATCTAAGGAATCCAGCAGACAAGTTGAATCTTGGCTTGGTTGCAGTCTCCCATCCTGAGCAAGCACAGTGGCAACAGTGGAAAGGAAAAACTCCCTTTTAAAAGAAAGAAACCTCCAGCAGAACCAGGCTCAGGACAAGCGGCCATCTGCTTTGACCGGCTGGTTTGAGAATGCTGATGGAGAAGTACAGAGAGGGTCAGAAAGAACTCCATTGTGTCTTTGTGGATTTAGATAAAGCATATGACAAGGTGCTGAGCGAGAAGGTGTGGTATTCCATGAGGAAATCTGGAGTGAAAGAGAAATATGTTAGACTGGTACAGGACATGTATGAGGACAGCAGGACAGTGGTGAGATGTGCTGTAGGAGTGACAGAAAGCTTCAAGGTGGAGGTGAGAATGCATCAAGGATCGGCTCTGAGCCCCTTCTTGTTTGCTCTGGTGATGGACCGACTAACAGATGAGGTCAGGCAGGAATCCCCATGGACTATGATGTTTGCAGATGGCATTGTGATTTATGGTGAGAACAGGGAGCAGGTGGAAGAGAACTTGGAGAGGTGGAGGTATGCACTTGAAAGAAGAGGAATGAAAGTCAGCCGTAGTAAGACAGAGTACATGTGTGTGAATGAGAGGGAGGCCGGTGGAACAGTGAGGCTACAAGGAGCAGAGGTCACAAAGGTGCAGGACTTCGAGTACTTGGAGTCCACTGTCCAGGAAAATGGGGAATGTGGTGAAGAGGTGAAAAAGCGAGTCCAGGCAGGATGGAATGGATGGAGAAAGTTTCAGGAGTGATTTGCGACAAAAAGGTGTCAGCAAAGGTCAAAGGAAAAGTATACAAGACAGTGGTGAGACCAGCTATATTGTATGGTCTGGAGACAGAGATATGGACAAAAAGACAGGAGACAGAACTGGAAGTGGCAGAAATGAAGATGTTGAGGTTCTCCTTAGGAGTGACAAGGCTGGATAAGATTAGGAATGAAATCATCAGAGGTACAACACAGGTTGAACAACTGGGAGATAAAAAGTTAGAGAGGCCAGACTGAGATGGTTTGGACATGTCCAGAGGAGGGATAGTGGTTTGGACATGTCCAGAGGAGGGATAGTGGTTTGGACATGTCCAGAGGAGGGACAGTGGTTTGGACATGTACAGAGGATGTCATAGCTCTGCTCTCTGTCAGCTCCTCTGTCATGCTGCACACTCAGTAATCACTCAACTCATGTCACCTGTCACCGCTCATTATCCCACAGCTCCACCACCTGGTCCAGTCAGTACTTAAGTTCACTCATTCCTCTCAGTCTGGGCCAGATTCTCTATCCTGTCTCATCAGCAGTAGACTTTCCAGCATTCCATTGATTGATTCATCACGTTCATGACCCTTGCCTTGACCACGACCACACTTTTGCCTCAGCCCTCGTCTGCTTTTGCTCATCTGATCAGGTACCGACTCATGCTCTTGTTTTTTGACTCTCTTTTTGGATCACGTACTGGATACTTCTGCTGAACAACTGACTTCACGGTATGAACTCTGCCTTTCCCTTCTGACTGTTGTTTTTGGATCACGGATTAAAGGTCAAGCTCATTCTGTATCACGGACTTATCCTTACCCCTGAATCTGATTCCCACAGATTCATTTCCCCAATTAGTCTCTTTCCCCCTGCATCTACTAACCTTTATCTTTTAGTTGCAAGCCTGTTGGACTCCGTTCCAGTGGACCTTATCATCAGTTCTACTTCTACTGGCAGCCCGCCACTACAACACTACCCAATCACGAACTACCAATCAGAAGATCGGAACCAGCCCAGAACCGGACCTACTCCAGAGTTTTACTTTATTTCACAATAAATCTTTTAACCCTCTCAGTGGTTGTTGTTGTTGTTTGCGATCCGGCCTCTGGTTCATGACAGAGGAGGGTCAGTGGATATATTGGTAGAAGGGTGTTAGAAATGCAGCTGCCAGGAAAAAGACAATGAGGAGATATATGGATGCAGTTAGAGAAGACATGGAGGTAGTTGGAGTGAGGACAGAGGGAGATGGAGGAGGACTCGCTGTGGAGACCCCTGAAGAGGGAAAAGCTGAAAGAAGAAGAAAGAGAATCCATCTAGAGGATCTGACTTAACTTTGTTGGATTTTTCTACCTGGATTATTGAGCATGCATCAGGATATAAATAAGATTCTGTCCCACCTCTTTTAACAAAACATCACTGACCTTATTACTGTATAGATACTGATACACCTCAGAGCTTTTCATGTTGCTCATCGCTTCACTGTCGGAAGAACCGAGTCATTGAAGTAGCTAAATATGTTAGTATATGTGATCTGCAGTCACTTCTTCAGGTCGTCCTCCAACCCTCGTCCTCAGCAGGCAGTGGTATGATTATATTGTTTGTTTGAGCTCTGGCAGGTGGTGTTCCTACATGTTTAAATTAAATCCACAATTCTTGGAGAAACTTCAATCGCTTGTACTGCTCACACATAAACAAACACTGGTTCTGGTCTCTGCCGGAAGTCACACCCATAATTCAGGCAAGACACCATGGGAGCTAGGAATAAGGTGGATACATTAAATATATATACAGTAGTCCCTCATATATCGTGAGGGATCCATACCCTGGAGCCCCACGATAAATGAAAACCCGTAAAGTAGTACAAGTAGTACAAGTAGTACAAGTAGTAATAGTTTATTTTAGTATTTATATATATATATATATAGTTTCTAAACTCTAGATGCTCTAAAAGAGCACTGCATGTCATGATCTCAGCTCTCTGCCACAGCTGCACTCTGCATTCTCGGCCACGCCCACTTCACAAATGTGCAGCAGGTGCTAAATAATTTTAAATAATTTATTTTAAATAGAAATGCCATGCCGATCGTGCGGCTCATCCCTCAATCAGTCAATTGTGTGTCATGTCCAATCTTATTTTGAAAAACCGTGATAGAGCAAGTCCGTGAAAAACAAACCACTAAGTAGCGAGGGACTACTGTATATCTGACTCAGAGGTTAGAGAAGACGGGTCTGTAATAGGAAGATCGTTAGTTCAACTCCCAGTACTGACAACATCAAAATGTGGGTGGGAAAGGTGAAACACGCACACCTGTCTCCACCCTAATTTGCCCCACTCTGGGCCCTTGAGCAAAGCCTCAACCCTCACCATCTGCTCCCCCGGGAACCCTACAGCAGCTGGCAGCTCTCTGCTCCTCACAGACGGCTGCGGTAGCTCGGTGGTCTGTGGTTGTGTCAAGAGGACATCCGGCGTAAAAACAATCACCTAGTCTTCGTGCGAGTTAGTTCACTGTGGTGACCCTGAAGAAGGGAGCAGTTGAAAGAAGAAAATCTGCCGTAAGATGATTCCTAAATATGACTCACAACACGAGCTGAGAACAACTTTCTCTTAGCCCTAAAGCAACGTGTCGAAAAGATTTATTTGTCAACAGCTAAACACCATAATTGTAAAAACTAAATCAATGGAGAAATACAATCCATAGTGTAAAGCTTTTGATTATAAAAAAAAAGATCTAACTGTGAGGATGTTCAATATCAAGACATGAATATTTGATTCAAGATGTAATCAAGTTGTCAAATTAAATCTGTAATATTTGCAAATAAACGGCCAGGGAATGTTTTGTGTCCTGAGGGGAAGTCTCCCAGCAGCAGAGTCACATAACAAGTGCCTCATGAACTGTGAACACTCCCGGCCGCTGGCTTGTGTTTGCTATTGTGGCCCCCTGATCCCACCTCCCCAGCGTTGTTAATGATAATGTCAACAGTGATGGGTGTGTGAGGTGTGCTCTGCAGTGTGTTTGCTGAGTATCTCCTCTTGTCTGTGTGTGTCTCAGTTTGTGTGTAAAAAGCAAGGTGACCCAGTGGCGTCCCTACTGGTCCGGAGCAGGGATAGCACCCTCTGGAGGCACTGCTCATTAATCATCCCATTCAAACGCACAAAACGCAATCCATCCTCCCATCTTCTCCTCCTCCTGCTCCTCCTTCCCTCGCTTCCTCTTTCTTCTCCACTCAGCAACACCAACACCCTGTAATGGGGTCAGTGCACCCATTTAACAGAGACAGACAGAGAAGAGAGAGAGAGGTGGAGGGTGAGGAGGGGAGCTGTGGCAGAGGGGGTGGCAAAAATGAAGTAAGATTAAATAAGAAGTAACAAAGGAGGAAGGACAGTGAGGGTGGAGGAAATAATAAAAAGAGGGGGAGGAAGGAGGGGAGTGAGGAAGGAAATAATTACAGAGGGAGGTGAAGATGTAACAACATGAGGGAGAGGAAGTAAGGAGAAAAAGGGGGAGCAGTAACCTGCTGAGATCCTGTAAAAAGTTTGCCCCTCTGTGGCTGTCCTGTGTGAGGGAGGGACACGACATGATGCTCCTCAGGAACGTGCAGCAACATTTTTAGGATGCGTTCATGGAGACCCTCTGCTAATTATGTGACTCCAAGTGTGATTCACTCTGGAGCTGCAGGACAAGTGTGTGTGCATCACAGAGAAGAAGCTGGCAGAGGGATTCTGACACACGCACACACACAAACACACACATACACTCGGCAGCGAGCAATGCCAGGGGACCTCGGCAGAACTGGGTTCCTCCTCCTGCTGCATTATTCTCTTTGGAATGTTGTTTTTATTTCCTAGTTTGAAATGGTGGCACATCTCCCACCGGCTGTCCTACGTTGCACACACACACGCACGCACACACACACACACACACACAAACAGATACTCCCCGTCCCTCAACCACTTTCGAGAAAACAGCCTCTGACAGATGCCCTAAACAAAACAAGAGTTTGATGGTAGGGATGAAAACATTTCTTCAGCTGTGCTTCCTCAAACACATCCCACAGAGGTTAAAGTGAAAGTTCAGATATTTCGAAGTGGGGGTGAGAAAAACTAAAAAGTTGTGAAACAGTGTAATTCCATTCTTCGCCATTCGCCATTTAGGAACCAGTGAGGCCCAGAGCTTAAAGGGCAGCGCCTATACTCATAGAATCTGGGGTTACAGTACGTAACCAACGTTCTATTTTGTATAGGCTTCGCCCTTTAAGGCTGTCGCTAGTGGGTTAAAGGCGAAGCAGGATGTAGTCTATGCCTCACTGGGTCCACTCAGACACAACATGAAGCACCTGCTTGCACAAAAAAATGTCATCACTCAGCCTTATGTGTGCGTAATTACGCGCTGCGTAATTGCGTGCTCCATGCGCAGGAGCGCACCAGAGAAAGATCTCTGGTGAGGAAAAGAGGCTGAGAAAGCAGACCTGCTGCTGTGAATAGGAACAACGGAGGATATGAATTGTAATAGTGTAACGATGAACAGAGCAGACCAACAGCTCTTCAGGATGAACTGATTAATAACGATAAAATCAGCAGTCATGTACTTGTGACTGATAATAAATATCACACTGCGACTCCATGCAGGCAAGTGTGAGCTCAGAAGTGAAGCTCCATGAAACAAATAATAATCATTCGGTCAGAACACTGAGAACAGAATGGGTCATGGAGAAAGTAGAATCATCACGTAGATAAAACGAATAATTGAACATGGCGATGACCAGGCAGCCGCCATACAAATATCCTCCACTGTCATCCCTCCATGCAGAGCCATGGAGGATGAAAACCCTCTGGTGGAATACGCTGAGATTCTCTGATGAATCCAGTCCAGATGAACTGTAAGCTTCAGAAATAGCCTCACACAACCAGTGTGAGAGGTGCTGGGTGGATAGAGGACGTCCTGAAGAACTGTCCCAGTAATGCACGAACATACGCTGAAAGTGGCGCAGTGCAGCCATGTGTGCCACGTAACATGAAAATGCGCGCATGGGACAGAAGGAGGTGAGATGTTGCTTCCTCCTCAGAATTATGAGGAAGAGGATAAAACCCATCCAAGGTTATCGCTCTCGATCTGAATGAGCTTGTGATGCTTTTCAGAGCAGGGTTAAAACACAGTACAGCTGAACTGCCGTCAGCTTGAATTCTGAGACATGAGGGAGTAACAGAGAGAGCAGACAATCACTCACTCTCTTCACTCTCTTTGCCGACATCAGAACTAAAAGCAGGGCTGTTTTTAATGACAGAAATTTAAGTAAAACCTGATCTAAAGGCTCAGAAGGAGCTTTGATCAGAGCGTGCAGGACCATCATTAGGTGTCACTGTGGAGCTAGTGGACGTGACTCTGGTCTGTGTCTCCATACACCTTTCAGAAAACGCTTCATCAACAGGTGATTAAGAACTGTTCTGTCACCGAAGCCCTCGTGACAGGAAGAAATAGCTGCAGCATAAGTTTTAATTGTGCTGAATGCTAGATCTCTGTCCATCAGCTGCTGCAGAAAGGACAGCATGCCACTTAGTGGCCATGAGATGGCCTCCACGCCTTTCTCTGCGCACCAGCGCTGAAAAACTGTCCACTTGATGTGTACAGCATTGTGGTGGAAGCAGCTCGTGCGCCCTGAACGTACACACCACATCCTGTGGGAGGCCCATCTTTTCTAAACGGATCTGTTCAGCGGACATACCCAAAGATGTTGACCTATTGCTGGGTAACTCCTGATCGCTCGTCCTGCCTGGAGGACAGGGCAGAAAACAGCAGAAATTAAAAACAGGCTCTGGCTGACAAACGAGGGATTTTACCGGACTCGGTCTGCTGAAAAAAACATCATTTTGGCTGACGTGGCAGACGAGTGTTTTGTGATATTTACTGAACTGTGGTACCATTTAAAATGCTGTTTAGAGGTTACCAACTCGTTCTGTGTGGGGAATGTGTAAAGAGGGGCAGCTGTGAGATCAGCTGATCTGACAGTCTCAGATGAAAACTTTACTTTCAGAGGTGTTTCTGTTTTATATCAAAAACATACATCATCAAAAAACACATACCTTCCCCTCAAGGATCTGTTACCTGGTGGAGGGGGCCAGCAGAGGAGCGGAGCGTGAAGTCGCTGCCGCAGCTGTGGAGTGCCTCTGCTGCTGTTGCTGGCCAAGGTGGTCCCTCCAGCGGCCGGAGGGGCGAGAGGAGGACTGTGACGTCACCAGATGGTGTACAGTCTCTGAGACCTCCTCGGACCTCTGCGATTTCTCAAGGATGGTCCTGAAGTTGGCCCCAAACAACGCCTCTGGGGTGATGGGGCCCTCCAGCAGGTCTTTCTGCAGCCTCTCGGACAAGGATGGCGAGAGATGGAGCCAGATGGTCCTCTGGATCATGGTCATCCAGGCGGCGATGCGGACTCAGCATGATCAGAAGATGAGGCAGAAGACCATGGAGAATGTTGTTTTTCACACAAGGCAGCTGACAGCTCCATATAAGGTAAGATAAATGTGTGATTGTTTGCCCTGCACTGTATTCCACTTCTTGCTTGTGGAGCGGGGCCCGGTCTGATGACATTCACACTGTTCTCGAACCGCGCTGGAGCTCTCTTCTACCGGACCGAGACCTGGGTTTTAGCCCGGGCCAGAGTTCACCTTTTTGTTTCTTGAAAGAGTTCGATGGCACGTTCACACCTCCCCAAATGAACTGGACTTCCTAGGAAAATGAGCTAGAGTTCAATTAAAGCAGACTAAACAGGGCTGGTGTGAATGCACCCTTAGAAATGCTGTAGGCCAGCAGGGCAACGTTGTTCGCTGGAATGATAACTGGTGAGCTCGGTTGGAAACCTTTGTCATCATCTGGTCATGCTTCCCTGGAGGGATAGGTTGCTGGTCCATCCTGGAAGATTTTGCCCCAAGTGCCACCGCCAGGCTTGGCTCCGGGGGGGGGAGACCAAGGGAAAAACACCGATCAGTAAAACCCCCTCTACTCTGGAGATGGAGGCGAAGGTGGAGACGGATGTCTTCAGCTTGCTGGGCCCAGCTGCAGCCACATTCCAGTGTGACGTCACAGCTGGACAGTGAGGCCAGATGGGGTCAGGGCGACGAGCCGGGGAGCCAACCTTGCCACCAGATCATCCGGTCAGGGCGGAGGGAGGTGAGGGATGGAAAGTCCCTTGTGTTAACATCCTCCTGGATTATGCCGGGCAGCTCAGAGAGGAGGGTGCCGACGGCTGGGAGCAGTGTGGTCACCGGCGTGGGAAGATCCGAGGTGGCTGAGCATCCGCTCGGCTGCTCGTCTTCCGTCACTACGCTCTCCAGGAGGAAGGGGGCAGCTCTGCATCGCCTTTCTCAGAGGAATCATTCGATTCACTGCGTGACTCTGCGTCAAAGTAGGCGGTGGCGTCGTCCAGCGAGTAGCGGCTTGCCACGGAAAAGCACTCCTTGACGCTTACCTTGAACAAGGCTGTTCGTCTCTGCTTCTCCTTGGGAAGGAAGAGCTCACCGGGACGGCAGGAGGTTGGCGTGGCGGAGACCCATGAATCCTTAGCAAAGGTTGTGCCAGTCAAAGCTGGACAACTTTTCCTTCTTCGTTCTTCTGACAGTGCTAGCTAGCTGGCTGAAGAAAAGATGGGAGCCGATTACCCGGTCTCACCGTAATTTATACGGACCGGGGGTGAGGCCCACACAGTAGGTGGACGTGGACTAAAGTTTTCAGTGCTGCGTGCGAAGGAATAAACCCACTAGCGATAGCCTTAAAGGGCGAAGCCTATATGAAATAGAACTTTGTCCGGTCAGAGACAGGCCCAAGGTCAGACTCTGGAGAGGCAAAGTAAGGTTCTTAGAGTTCGGTGAGGACAGATGTAACATACACATGTTGTAGACAGCTCACTGAATGAAGGTCGAACAAAACGTTTGAATCTGACCGGATTAACAAGGGTTAGTCTGAGGGAGGCTGAGATCAAAGTGGACTGATGTCATTTCAAATCAACTTCCATCTCAAACCATTTCTAGCTGTGTTTCATGTAAACGCTATTTTCAAAGTTTTGCCTTCAGTTTTGAATTACACAGATAATATCACCTGCCACCAAAGTCAAAAGGAAAAAAGCTTTTTCCCATTTGTTTGAGTGCGTTTCTTTCAAAAAATATTGTTGAACTAAAGTTTTATGTGTCAGTAGCTTAAAATCATCCCCAACACATACTCTGAACATTAAACCGTATAATATTTCTGCCATTAGCTGTTTATATCCATCCTGTCTGTTGTTAGCAAAATAACTTGTGAACCACTGGTAATTATCTCTCAATATCCCATAGATTATAAAACATTAAACAACTCTGTCCCAGTTCAGTACAGATCATTGGACTGAAAGGCAGCAGGTGATGTACAGGTGCATTCCTTTAAGGACTGCTAAGCTTTTAGTTGAGATTACAGTTGTTTTTGTCCCCCGTCACCAAATAAAGAAATGGAATGGAAATACCCTCTATCCATCCATCTGGCTGACCATATGTCCATGCATACTGTGAAAAATAAGAAGTAACAACTTCCATTTTGGTGTGTGGATACATAAGAAGACGCAGAAAGAAAGGTAAGAACAGTTCCTTTCATTCAAAAATTGGGCTGCCAAGTCAAAATCCAATATGGCCACCACTGAAAATATACATACACGCACAC
>NC_056518.1:11940171-11955052 GCF_014905685.2 Nematolebias whitei | reverse complement strand
ATGGATGGATGGATGGATGGATGGATGGATGGATGGATGGATGGATGGATGGATGGATGGATGGATGGATGGATGGATGGATGGATGGATGGATGGATGGAAGTCACTCAGAGTGTTAAGTATCTACAACGGGTAAAATATTGATGGTAATAATGTTTCCACAGAACCTCACTTCAGTCAGAGACTCTCGTGCAGTAAATACAAATCTAAACACCGTTAGCATAAATTAGGTAACAAAGGGTAAGAACTTGGTTTATTCAACAGCAGAGAACATAAAATGCCCATCAGCTGATCAAACTGGTAGAAAAGTGTCACCAAGGAGGTTGGTGAGCCATTAGAGAAGGTGACAAGGGAGACATGAGAGGAAACTGTATGAGGTGGAAGGGACAGATGCATGTCAGCGCACTGATAACAGTTTGAAATTATTACAGCGCAGCTCACTGACTTGGCGTGCTTATCGACGCTGTGAGCAGCTGGAGCAGCAGCCGAGGCTGCGACAGGCCGTTTACAGCAGCAGTCGAGGTAACCTTCTTTGAAACCTTTGTGCCATTCCCACTTTGCACAGTGTGATCAGGAGCGGCCCAGCTTCAGAGTCTGATTCACATCTGACCATTACTCGTCCAAAATCATTTCAAACTGTCACTAAAGTTAGGAAACGGCAACACTTACAATTTTCTGTAAATCTAGTCATGATGAGCTGCAGGAAGCTGGAGCCGATCAGATCCCACTGGGTGAAAGGTGAGATAAAACTATGGAGAATCAAAGATCCTTGTATACTGTTTCTTTTTATACTTTATATTTTTGGCTATTTTGGGGTGTAACTTGGACCTTGTGTACACAGTTTCATTCCACCTCATGTGCCACATGTGATGCAAATGACAATAAATAAACTTGAACTTGAGTTGGTCAAGCTGACACAGTTTCTGGTGTGATCTGTTTGATCACACATTACAGATCTAACAGAACCTACAGTTGTTGAACGTTTGGAGTCAGGCCCTTTCAAAATGGCTGCCACAATAACTCAGATGTTTAAACAAGCTGGTGTTGTAGAAGCAGAGACTAATCATCCACATGTACTTGAAGCACTGTACTCACTGCTTCATATATTTTGTTACAACATCAGTGGTGATTTTAGCCTCCTTCGGGGGTGTTCAAGCACCTTAAATTTTAACTCAGCACCCCTGAAAATTTAAGAAACCATCATTAGGATTTTGTAAAGAAGCTCAGTTCTCACATATTAGATTCACCGAAATATTGAATAAAGTTGTAATAAATATGAAATGATGACAGTCTTAAACAGGTCAGAAAAATCTGATTTTTTTTTTTTTTTTTTTGCATGAGTCAGATGCTCGATGCCACCTGTCAATCAGTCCAGTAGGCTCGTCAGCAACTAACCAATCAGTGAACTCATTTAGACCCTAAGGTCCCTTACCTGCAGGAGCTCCACCCCCTTTTCCTCCAACAGCATTGTCTGGGTTTTACATTTCAAACAATTTGTAGTCATAAGTTAATTAAAGGTTAACAATTAAAGCTAGTTGTTCTTTGTTTTTTGTTTTAAATGTAGATATATGTTGCAACTTCAGGTTGCATTAGTTTAGTCTTTGTTTGTTATGATCCTTAAAAAGTCCTATTTGTGACTGAGCTCCTTGTTTACGGCCATCCCAACCATGAACATGCCTGATCTTGTCTGATCTCAGCTGATAATCAGGGTCAGGCCTGGTCAGTACTTGGATGAGAGACCGTCTGGGAACACCAAGTAGTGCTATCATTTCTAATCCAAACCCGGAGCCCGGCCCCGCCCGGCCCCGCCCGACCCAGAATCAGGACCGGGCCATAATAATGTGCTTAATGTGTGGGCCAGGTCGGTGTTGGGCTTTTTTATTGTGTCAGGAACGTGCGCGGGCAACGATCCAATATATGCAAACATGGCTTACCATACTGCACCTGCAGCACATGGCCATTTGACTACGCACTGACCGGCCAGTTGAAAGAGGTAAAAAGTTCAGTTATGCTTCAGATGAACTACTGCCAGTGATCCATCGCCCAAATGGACGTTCACTCAGCTGCTGCACTCAGTGGACACGCACGCGCACGGCCGAGACCCAAACAGGTGAGATCACAAAATATCTGACATGTCAGAGCAGGATGCAGGCAGCAGCTGGGGAAGCATTTAATGTGCTTTGATGGCTCCTCAGCTCTGATCTTCTGCCCCTCAGCCACATGTGTCCGCCAACCATTAATAATAGTCAATGGTATAATCAGGCAAAGCTTAATTAAAAATGTCGGGGGTGGGGGGGTCTGGTTTCGGACCTGTAATTACTGTTAATTCGTCGGATTGGGTGGGGTTTGGAGATGATGGTTATGGACTGGGGCTGGGTCGGTTTGGATAATTTGGACCCGAGTGCAACTCTAACACCAGGTGCTGTATGCTTGTGCACTTCTGACAAACCTCACCATGGTTGTTCAAGTCAAGAGCTATTGTCAGTATTGGGGGTTAAGCACCCCTAAAGGTCAGATCCTAGAATCACCCCTGTACAACATTACCATTAACTGTTAGTTTGTCTGTTAGCAAAATATATCATGAATCAGTAGACAGATATTAATGAAACTCTAAGAAGAAACAATTTCTCATCCACCCATTGTCTATACCCACTTTTTTATTTCAGGTCATGATGGAGCTGGTGTTTGTCTCCATTAGTCACTGTGTAAGAGGCGGGGGACACCCTGGACAGCTATCCAGTCCGTCATTGGGACACAGAGACAAATTGGACAAACAACCATTCACACTCTAACCCAGCATTATATACAGTTTAGTTAGCAGTTACCCTAACAGACATATTTCTGGTCTGTGAGGAGAAATCCCACACTAGTACAGGAAAAATGTGCAAACTCCACACAGAAATGGCTGGGAGGCGAGCTTGTGAACTTCTTCCTGTGAAGCCACAGTGCTAACCACTGCACCACCATGCCACCCAGACCACCATGCCACCCAGAAATCACTACAATTAGCTTTTAGAGTCAACTTTGTTTACGATGGTTGCCACAGCTCACTGATCCTGACAACACAGAATAGTCTACACCTCAGGTGATGTTACAGATACTGAATGAAATCTGGCGTGGTAGCAGTTGAGACGTACCCTCAACACAGTCTGAGGGACGACAGATCTCATGAATCTCATAATACTGCAGGGGACTGCATAAATTGTAATTTACAAGGGTTAATCCAAACCAGGGCTTAATTTGAGCCAAATCCTGCCAGAACAAGATCCAGCAACTCTCTTATTTTGACAGGGTGCAATGAACAGTTTGCACCCTGGGGGTGGGGGGGCAGTTAGGGTTAGGGTTAGATGCTTACCTTGACAGAAACAAAGCTGCTCGTTTTTACTTATGTAGGTAAACATAGATGTTTAACAATTCGTTAAAATACACCACAATGCAGGAAATAGCATCTACTTTATTCAAAAATGTAATGGGGAGGAAGACTCACAAGCCCCCTCCATTTTCTCTCCACCCCCCCGGCCCGCCCACTATTTGTGTTCCGGCATCGATTAGTTTACAAATTAAGCCCTGATACAAACCCCTCTCATCATATCCTTGCTGTCGACCAAAGAGAGAGTTGTATTCATTTAGTTAGTTTTTATTTAGCTTTAGAAAAGAAACAACAACCTGTTTAGTTATTTGAGTATTTATTTATTGTTTTGTTCTGATGTGATTAAAATGTATTCCTTTCAGCTGATCATGATGAGAAATTGTTTGTGTCCTCATGAAGCTTCTGCCAGAGAATGGTGTCGGCTTTGAAGGCAGCGCTGCCTGAGAGCCTGAAGCTCACGGCCACTCAGCTTTCAGCTCCACACCCTGAGTGCACAAATATCTCCACATTCCCTGAATGCTTGAACGATATACTGTACAACTGATGAAATCACATTCAAACTGCTGTTAAACTAACGTGTAACTGCAAAGCAGCACGTTCAATTCTTAACAAATCCTTGTCGAGGATCCGAGCTGATTTCTAGCCTTTGAGCTGAGCGGAGCGAACATTACACGCAATAAGAGCGGTGTCTGTCTTCTTAGCAGCTCTTTGCCACAAAGCTAATAAGCGTATTTCCCAGAAGGTCTGTTCTTTTTAAGCAGGCCAAAGGAAAGATCTCTGCTGTTTCTTGTAATGGTAGTGATTTCTCCCATCTGAGTGCAGAAGTCTGGGCTTTCAGTGTCGATGCAGAAATCTCTGTCTGCCAGAGACGAAGAAGCTAATTTATATAAGAATGGGATGAAGATTAAGACCTCTAAGGGTTTTATGGATTTGGGGAATTAAGCATAATGGATTTCATGTAGGGCTTTCTTTTACGAGTCCCTCGTTGGTGAGACGTGCGCCGTCTTGAGAGCAGGTCTGATTCATTCTGGCACATGGACATACCTGCTGGCTCTCAAACAGCAACACAGCAGAGGCTCCTGGGAACAAATATTAGTGGGGAAGACATCGGCTTCAAGTCCCCAATCTCTAACTGTACTCATATTTGATAGATTTTTATAGGACAAGTACATTTAAAAGCCTCATAAGCCCTGTTTACACGACAATGATCCAATGAAAACTGAATGTTTTCCCATTTCTAATAACACATTTACATGAAAACGTTCTAATTAAAATCTCTGTTTACACAGCAACAGTAGGTGTGGAAAATATGTAATTCCCTCGCCACGCCACTAGTTGGTGCTATGTTCTTTGAAACTTGAAACTCTAAGTGTGAATATGTTAAAAAAAAAAAAAAAAAAAAAAAAACTTCTACCTGAAAACTGCTACAACGGTGAGATGGCAGAGAATAAAATGTTGCTATGGACAGACTACGAGGTTCAACTGTTGCTTAGGGTGATTTTGAATTATAAAACCGTTACATCCGTTAAGTAACAGATTGGAGCTGTATGAGCTCCATCTTCGATGATTTAAGTAAAGAGGTAGAAAATGAGCAGAGCTGTAGTTAGATTTATAAGAGTCAGAATCACAAACAATACTCTGGTATCCACAGGGATGGGAGTAACAAATTACAAATACTCACATTACTGTAATTAAGTAGATTTTTTGGATAATTGTATTTTTATGAGTATTTCTTTCAAGTGTGTAATTTTACTCACACTTAAGTACAATTTAGACCATGTAATCTACTTCGTTACTTTTAAAATCAGAAGTCATTAATGAGTACGACCACAATTTGAATTAATATTCAAATCATTCATCTGCGTCTTTGTAGCCAATAAGATTCTCAGATCATGAACGCACCAATTACCTATGACGTAAGCAAAGAACAACTCCGTAGAGTAGAGAGTCATTTATGGACAGAAGATATGGAGAAAAAGCCAAAATGGTCGATAGTTTCTTCATGTGGATAGTAGGAAGCCGTTATGTTTTGCGTCATAATGCGTATGAGCCAGGGATTCTCTGACAGAAAAGATCTATTTTCTCTGTCTACACGACAACAGACACTGAGACGTTTTTGAACCATTGCACTCTGGAAACCGTTTTCAAATTGTGCCGTTGTCAGAGAAAACATTTGCTATTTTTGTGTAAATGAACAGTAAACACAACGAAACTCTTCCATTTTCACCAGAAATCATTTTTGTGTAAACAGGGCCGTAGTGTGAATGCTTGTAAAGTATTCACACAGATCCATGTTTTTCAGCATCTAACTTGTTTTACAATTATTGTGCTATTTCAACAACCATTTTATTAAAACCTTTATTTCTTTCTATGATGTTTGGTACTTGGGCGATTATTACTTTTAGAAATATTTAGCTTTTTCTGCCACGTTTTTCTCAGTGAAATGAATGCAGCTCTCTTGATATCATGCACTGTTTAAAACCCTTTACTGCTGACCCTGTATACCTGGATTATTGAGCATGGACTTTGTTGCCTTTACTGCTGATTTCAGCTGTCTTCAGCTTTTTCAGTTTCCCATTTAATAATGTTCTGCTTTTTGCAGCTATTTTCTGCTTCTTTTAATTTTTTCGTCTCATTTCAGCTTTTTCATTTCTTGTTTTATACTTTTAGCCATTTTTCTGCTTATTTTTTGGGTGCTAATTTCAATTTTTTGTGCTTTTTTTCAGCTACTTTTCGACTGATATCAGCTATTTCCGTTACTTTTCGGTTTATTTCAGCGTTACGTGTTTGTTTGTTTTTTTTTGTGCTGCTTTCGGCAGATATCAGCTGTTCAAATTCAACTCACGTTAACAGTTTAGCAACCTTTTCAGCATGGTTTCAGCTTCTTCAGCAGCTTTCAGCAGAACTCATTCAGCAACAAGCACACTGCATTTTCACAGGAAATGCATTTTCCATAGTTATTACTGAGATAAGTAGGTCTAATCAGGAAGTAACTACTTTGTACTTAGCCCTACATGTAGCACTGTTACATATTTCCATCCATTCATTATCTCCCCTGGGTCTTGGGGGTTGCCGGTGCAAAAGCCTGACAGGTCCAACACAGGGACACTATAGAGACTATTTCATTACAAAACCAAAATTAGAATCCAAAACGTTTACCAAAGTAAATGTCTAACTTAAATAAAATTAATAGTTATGAAAACATTCACTATTACAGTTTGTGTTAAGACGAGGTTATATGTTAATGAAGTTTTTTTGTTTTCTTGTCAATTCAAACAGAGGCGGATCTTTCCGTCCTGAATAGAGGTTTTATTTATTTACAACTGTTTAAAATAAAATGGACAGATAAACAGCTGTGCAAATAGGGCAGCCTTTATACGCAGAGCAAACACACACTGGCACAGAGCAGCATATACACAGGCATAAGTATTCACCCCCATAGTACTCTTTCTGTTTTGTTGCATTAATTTATTGGAGTTTTAGTTTGTAAGTGATAAACCCACAAACATACATCAGATTACCAAAGTCAAAATGGGGTAAATACTCTACAGACCTACCATGTTGACCTGATGTGTATCTCCCTCGGTCCTCAGTTTTCCATGTTCCGCTCACGTCTGCTCTGTGTGGTCTAAGCAGCTTGATTAATTTATCTTACAAATGCATATTTAAAATAAATCTCCAGTTCGACACAGCAGATTGAGCTGAAGGCCATTCCTACATTTGATAAGATCATGTGAGGTTTGGCGTTAGTGTGGGACGTATCAATGAGCTAAAATTAGCTGAATGTTTCCCTGGGGCAGACTTATTCCTGCCCTGATGAGACTGTGCTCACTGATCACAGCCACCAGAGCGAGATCATGAATCTACTATAATGGAATCAACAAAAATCCCTTTTTTAGCTTGATAGCTGCTACCTGGACTGGCTCTCCCTTATGAAAGGAATCTGATTTCAGTGAGATTTCCTGGTTAAATAAAGGTAAACTCACACACACACAAACCCACGTATAGTTGTGGCTATATCCATAACAACCGACTACCAGGAATAAAATAGGGCTGCTAAACGGTGTGAACTCAAATTCCTTTTGTCATCTCCATTAGTATATTTATGAGATAAAGCTTCACACGTTCTTTGTTCCACTGCTTTAGAATTCAAATTCACAATAGAATGCAAACAAATTCGCTGCGCGATACAGCAAGTCGTGCATCGTGCGAGACAAAGTGGAGCAGCCAGACGTAAATTCAAACAACACCGTTTTTAAACAGCCTTAAAATAGTCTCCCCCGGGTGTTTTACTCACACTGGTGTTTTTTTAATATACAAATAATGGATGGATTAGGTAAAGTTCATTTAACAGATTGTAAAAACTTGATGATTTTGTAATATCTCTGGCTTCAACAGGTAATAAATTAACTTCGGGGTGGTTAGAATGCAGATGTAGCGTATAAGCGTTATAATTAAACATTTAATGTTAAAATTAAATATTGCTTCGGGTTGCATTAAAATTGCAATGACCCTTTTGTGTGTAATCCATACTAATGACGTGGGTTTGTCTCGCTTCGTTGCAGAGCAACACCCACACACACACACACACACACACGGATATGCATATAAACCATAAACGTACACGTTTTCCCTGAATTTGTTTGATAAAGACTATAAACACTAACACAAGCCTATTTGGGTTCTTGTTTGGCTTTCTATTCGATCTTAAAGCACGATGTGGCAAAGTCAAGGCCCGTGGGCCAAATTTGGCCCTCGTTAACATCTTGTATGGACCCTTAAGATGTTTTAAATGTAAAAATGTTTTAAATCGTTTCTTACTTTGCTAAAAAGAACTGCTAAAAACTTCATTTAGTGCAGACCAATCATGACAGTTTAACTTAGAAGCCAGAAAAAAAGGTTGGAATTTTTCAGTAGTCTTTCATTTTGATGTGGACAGAGCAACAGAGAACATCAAATGAGTCTAATTAAACTCTTGTTGATGAACCTGCAACCAAGAAAAGATGTCGGCTGTCTGACCTGAGTTAATGTATCGACTGAAACTGACTCTTGGCTTGGACCAAGTTTTTAAATTTGTCCCCCTTTTGTAACGGTGTTTGATTTCCCTGCACTACGCTGACATACAGTAATCACCTGCAGGGCGGCATGTGATGCTTTTACATGTTCTTCAGAACCGGAGCGTCCTTTCTTCTAAAAATGTTGTTGATGATCGATTGTTAACCTAAAAAATATTGACTGACAGGATTAAAAAGATTTGTTGGGTGATAATTTACCACCTAATGTTTCTTCTTCTTCTTTCGGCTGCTCCCTTCTTCAGGGGTCGCCACAGCAAACTACTCGCTTGAAGACTTGGTGATTGTTTTTACGCTGGATGTCCTTCCTGACGCAACCACAGACCACCGAGCTACCACAGCCCTCTGTGTGGAGCAGGGAGCTGACATCCAGGGCGCCTGGGGGAGCAGATGGTGGTGATGTTTAATGAGGCTTTAAAATTTTTGCCTAAATTATTATATATTGCAATCCCTGAATACTTTGCAATAAATAGGTTGAATTAAAAGCAGCAAGGCAGCACGGTGGCTCAGGAGGTAGAGCTGCCGCCTCTCGGAGAGAAGGTCGCCTGATTGAATTCCACCCGGGGGCCCTTCTGGGTGGAGTTTGCAAATTCTCTCCGTGCATCCGTGGGTTTTCTCCAGGTACTCCATTTTCCTCCCACAGACCAAAAAACATGCATGTTAGATTGATTGGTAACTCTAAATTGTCCCTAGGTGTGAGAGCGAGTGAATGGTTGTTTGTCTCATTTGTCTCTATGTGTCCCTGTGATGGACTGGAGACCTGTCTAGGGTATCCCCTGCCTCTTGCACATGAATGGCTTGATATGGGCACCAGTGACCCCCGTGACCCAAAAGGAAGAAGAGGGTCAAAGATAATGGATGTATGGAGATAAAAGCAGCAATCTCTAAAACATCATTGCTACATTGTCAATTTAAGTCATGAGTGTTCTTTGTTTGTCCAAATTTCTGCTTCAAAAGACAAACTTGCAAAGTGATGTTCTGTTAAATATTTATATTAATATCTTATCAGCAATTACATCAGTCATACAGCATGAAGTATGAAAAAAAGTTCAAAAGTCTAGGCTAGGCTAATGACTAGGCTAATGACTAGGCTAATAGCTAGCCTAATGACTCGGCTAATAGCTAGGCTAATGGCTACGCGTATGGCTAGGCTAATGGCTAGGCTAATAGCTAGGCTAATGGCTAGCCGACAATGGCCTGTTCTGTATGGTTTTTTGAACTTTAACTTTTTTTTTCCAAAAACAACACTACAAAAACTAATACTAAATCTAAACAAACAAAACAAATGTTGTCATGAGTAAGTGTAGAGGTTTCTTATTGTTTATATCAGTATACTGTATGATGTTTTTGTCAAAGAATTGTTTTGAAAGGCTGAAAAACAATGTGCTGGTAAATTGTGGTTAGCCATTAGGTTAGCCTGTTTGAAGAACTACCCTTTTCTCCATACTTCATGCCCCATGAGTGATACGGCTGATTAGTTACTAGCTTTTGATAACAATTTGAAAGAACATCAGTTTAAAATAGCCAGATAACATTTAGGGGAAGAAGAATTAAAGTGTTGATGACTGAAAATCGTGGTAAAGAGAGAGATGAGTCAAGAGGCGAAGCTCTCACTTTACCGATCGATCTACGTTCCTACCCTCATCTATGGTCATGAGCTTTGGGTTGTGACCAAAAGATCACGGATACAAGCCGAAATGAGTTTTCTCCACAGGGTGTCTGGACTCTCCCTTAGAGATAGGGTGAGACGCTCGATCATCCGGGAGGTACTCAGAGTAGAGCCGCTGCTTCTCCACATTGAGAGGAGCCAGTTGAGGTGGCTCAGGCATCTGGTTAGGATGCCTCCTGGACACCTCCCTGGTGAGGTGTTCTGGACACGTCCCACTGGGAGAAGACCCAGGACACGCTGGAGGGACTATGTTTCTCAGCTGGCCTGGGAACGCCTCGGGATTCCCCCGGAGGAGCTGGACCAAGTGGCTGAAGAGATGGAAGTCTGGGCCTCCCTACTTAAGCTGCTACCCTCGCGACCTGACCCCGGATAAGTGGAAGAAAATGGATGGATGGATGGATGGATAGATGGATGGATGGATGGATAGACGGATGGCTGTATGACTGAAAATTGCATTTTAAGATATCACAGTGTCATGTTAGTGTGCAGGCTGTCCATAACGTTATCTTTTGTTAGTCTTTCTATTGTCAGAGTAGCTAAATAAATCAAAAATTTCAATTCAAAACAATTTATCGACTCAAAGGGGAATTGAATTTTAACAACCATCCTTTGACAAAAACAATATAAATGTTTTTAAGAGCATCTTTGTAGCTGACAAGAAATTCAAAGTGTGTCCAATCTGCACTGTAGATGTGTGGATTTAGTTGCTGGGTGCCATTACTGCATAAATGAAAAAAATACAAGCTGGAGTCCAGGCGTCCCACTCCGTGCACAGGGGCACATAAATTACAGTTGTGGTCCTGCACTCAGACACATGAACACACTCCCAGTTTCAGTGGCGCTTGGAGGGAGAGAAGGTATTCTGGGTTATCTCTGTGAACGGGTGCCTTCCCCTGGCTTGCACTCCAACTCGCCTTCCCCGCCAGATAAACATGTTGTTCCAAACCCTGGTTCAACACACGGCAACAGGCGGAGATTAAGAGCGACTTAAGTTTATCAAAAATGAAGTGCAAAGTCGACAGTTGTGTGGCCCACTGCCTCTCAATACTAAAACCACCAGCTGTGGTATTTAGGTGGTGATGGGAGCTGCGCTGTAGACGCCACCAGGCATTCCAGAGCTGAGGTGGGCTGTAATCCTCCTGCTGCTGGCTCGCTCTCCACAGAAAAGAAAACAGCAGGGAGACACATTCACAAATCAGAATTGGTGGCGTCTTCAAAGCTGTCTTATTGCTGCTTCAGAGAGACGCTGATTCTTACTTTCTGTTGAATTTCATACATGACTCAGACCAGCACGTAGCTGGGATGTATTCAGTTTTAGAAAATGGAAAATTTGCTTAAGAATCACTAAACGCAAGATGAGCGGAGGCCATATTATGACATGTAGCTGTAGTACTTTAATTACTTATCTTGTTTTATTTCAGGAGTGCATGGTCAGCATATCATCTCGTTTTTATTCCCTGCTGCTACGGGCAGAGGAGCGATAATGTTTTTACTCTTTTATATGACTATATGTGCACAATGTGTTATGGTAAATGGTAAATGAACTGTACTTATATATCACCTTTCTATCTTATCAAGACACTCAAAGCTCTTTACACAATCTGTGTCCTCATTTACCTATTCATACAGCACTATACTAGATCTATACAAAGAATAATTAGTGCTTTATGGGACACACATTGGAGGCAATGAGGGGTTCAGTGTCTTTCCCAGGGACACTTCGACATGTGACTGCTGGTGGATTCGAACCCCCAACTCTCGCATTGGAGGACGACTGCTCTAACCACTCAGCCACAGTCACCCATTAAACTAATATTAAAGGATATTAAACTAATAGTTGGGGCAGCTGTGGCTGAGTGGTTAGAGCAGTCATTCTCCAATGGATGAGTTGGGGGTTTGATTCCACCAAGAATCACATGCTGAAGTGTCCCTGGGCAAGACACTGAACCCCTCAGTGCCTCCAATGTGTGTCCCATCAGTGTATGAATGTGATAAAGCTCTGATTGGTCTTTGTATAGATCTAGTAGAGTGCTGTATAAATGGTTAAATGAGGCACAGATTGTGTTGTAAAGAGTTTTGAGTGTCTTGATAAGATAGAAAGGTACTACTATATAAGTACAGTCCATTTAGTAGTAGCCAAGACTGATCCCCAACTTATACTGTGAGAGCTAACTGATTGCACAAAATGTGCTGTTTAAATTTTGACATTACCTCTGTTTATTAGCCTTCAGGCAAATCCCATTGAGATCACAGATCTATTTTGCAAGGGAGGCCTGGGCCTGAAGGCAGCCTAACATGCATGTTTTTGGTCTTAGATTCAGCTCTGACTATCTGTCAATGTCTGCAAAAATCATGCACATATTTGTGTCTATGTGCTTTTTTAGCTAAATATCTCACGAACTACTGGATGGAATTTAGGGAAACAGAAGATAATCATAAAATGTGCATTTAAAACTCATTAACGTTTGGAGTCAACTCAATCCAATATGTCTGCCACAGCTAATCTTAGCAAATATATCAATAGATACAATTCCATCAATTTTTCCGATATTGAGCTAAATTCTGGTGTGGCTGAGATCCTCAACATATACGCTGAGAGCTAACACATCTTGCAAATTTCAAAAGATTATGGGATTGACTAAAACGGCTCCAACTTTGTCACTTTGTATCATAAAAATAATCTTAGTTTAAACTAAAGTGCTATTTGTTGTCATCGTTGTTCATATACAATGGTAAAATTGGTTCTCTGCATTTAACCCATTGCAACAGGGATACACCCAGGTGGAGCAGTGGGCAGCTGTGTAAGCGCCCAGGGAGCAATTAGGGATTGGGTGTCTTGCTCAGAGACACCACGGAATGGCTGGGGATTGAACCTGCAACTTTCGGGTCCTGATTCAGCTGCCCTGCCTCTACCCGTACACAATGCTTTAATTTTTATTTTTGTAATGAATCGGTTTTTGTGCAAGCACTTTCTGACTGTCAAAACAAAAAAACTGTCAAATAAAAGAAAACTGAGTTATGAAGTGCATGTTTGTAATAGGATATTCAATTTATATGCAGATGATTATTTCAGGGCAGCACGGTGGCGGAACTGGTAGAGCTGCTGCCTCTCAGCGAGCAGGTCCTTGGTTCAAACCCCGGTCCAGGGGCCTTTCTGGGTGGAGTTTGCATGTTCTCTCCGTGCATGCGTGGGTTTTCTCCGGGTACTCCGGTTTCCTCCCACAGACCAAAAACATGCATGTTAGGCTGATTGGTAACTCTAAATTGTCCCTAGGTGTGAGTGAGAGAGTGAAAGGTTGTTTGTCTCATTTGTCTCTATGTGTCCCTGTGATGGACTTGCGACCCGTCCAGGGTGTACCCCGCCCCTCGCACAGTGATTGCTGGAAATGGGCACTGGCGACCCCCGTGACCCAAAATGGAAGAAGCGGGTAAAGAAAATGGATGGATGGATGATTATTTCATCTATTAGACTAGCTTTTATTATGGGGTTGGGTTTTTTTTGGCCTGAATGTACACACAAAAACACCTTAAATCTACCACAAGCGTGCACAAGGACACACGAACACACACTTCAACGCTGTAAGGCTCGTGATGTTTTGCACATCAACCAGGCCGGTCCCTGCCATCTTAGTGTCTTCACACCAGCTTACTGCGGCTGCAGATTGACACCATAACAGACACATATCAGCTTACTATAATAACACCTAGCCAACATGCCAAGTAATCCGCCATTTTGCTTCACTGCTCTGT
This sequence comes from Nematolebias whitei, assembly GCF_014905685.2. Classification (NCBI taxonomy): domain Eukaryota; kingdom Metazoa; phylum Chordata; class Actinopteri; order Cyprinodontiformes; family Rivulidae; genus Nematolebias; species Nematolebias whitei. The sequence goes on along the minus strand of NC_056518.1, from coordinate 11,941,191 downwards.
AAATAAGTATTGTCATGCTGCAGTGGAAGGCACAGAAATCTTCATCTTTTAAACTGTGGTTGTTTGGCAGACGCTGAATTGAGCTTCAAGTCATGTGGGTGACGTCGCGTGTCTGAGAGCAGGCAGAAACCTACAGAGCTTGTTCACACACACATATCCACTCCAAGTGCCTCCGCTTGCTCACAAATGAACAAGTCCTCCATCAGCCTTAAGCCTGGAAACACCCGCATGCTGATCTTTCTCACCTTCTTTTCATCTTCCCCCATCCTCCCTCAAATCTCCCTCTGTCCTCTTTAGTCCCTTTCCCTTCCTACTTTCTCATCTTGTTCTTTCTTCTTCCCTTCTCCTCTCCCTCTCCCCCTCGCTCGCTCACACACACTTTGTATGTATTGCTCTCCTTCTAACTATTTCCCTTGCCGATGTAGTCCATTGAGAGCCGGTGATTGTCTGTGGGTGAAAGCAGACAAGAAGAGTGGAGCGGATCTCTGCAATGCAGAGCAACCAAACAACATGCACAGCAGCGAGCTCTGCTGTGTTTGCCTGTGTGTGGACGGTTTGTGTACATATATAAACGGACTTTGTTTGCTCACAAACTCGTTTTTGTACGTGAAAAGCGTGCACACGTGTGCGGCGGTGTGACTGTGTATACGTGCGTTTTGTGCGTGGGTACGTGAGACATGACCAGCTCAACCAGCACTATTTGTCATGGCCAAACACCAAAGCCTCTGCAGCTATGCACCATGACTTTTAAACAGATCTCTTTTCACTTGACATCAAAACCCAGCCCGGCTGTGCATTTTTAATACACCGTATGCTTATGCAGAGAAGAATATGGTTTCATGCCTCCACATAAACACACGCAGAACCTAACTCAGAAAGGATCGCAGTTGTGGCTATATCTGTCATGCAAAATGGCATTGTTTTAATCAAGCTAACTGTCCTTCTCCTCACCGCGTCTCTGGCATATATACAGTATATATATATATATATATATATATATATATATATATATATATATAT
>NC_056518.1:11924711-11940161 GCF_014905685.2 Nematolebias whitei | reverse complement strand
TATATATATATATATATATATATATATATATATATATATATATATATGTGTGTGGCACAGAGGTTAGAGAAGGTGGGCCTGTGATCGGAAGATTGCTACTTCAACTCCCTGTACCGACAACATCACAATGTGGATGGAATAGGTGAAGCACTCACACCTGCCTCCACCCTCATTTGTTCCACCCTTGAGCAAGGCCCTTAACTCCCACCATCTACTCCCCGGGTGTCCTAGATAGCCTCTCTCTGCTCCACACAGAGGGCTGTGGTAGCTCGGTGGCCTGTGGTTGTGTCAGGAAGAACATCCACCGTAAAAACTATCACCAAGTCTTTGTTCGACTCAGTTTGCTGAGAAGGGAGCTGCCGAAAGAAGAAAAAATATATATAATCTTTTTTTTCCCCATTATTCTCAAAGAATAAATGACAGCAGTGGAGAAAGAGCAAAAGGCAATCTAAGCCACAGGGGCCCCCAAGCGTTTGAAGTCTAAAGACTCTTTCATCCCTGACTTTGGCAAATGACTGATTTTCCTTTTTCACACAGTGACAGGACAGTTCTGACAGGATCCAAACACATGAACCATGGCAAAGCTGTCAGTCAGGCAAACAAACAAACAAAAAATACACACAAAACACCTAACTGGAACCAGTCCAGAGCGGAAAGTGTTGTAAAAATTAGACACTATGGGTGAGGGAGTGTGAAGAGAGGTGTTAAATGTGAGAAAAAAGTGTGAATAGGAGGAAAAGTGATGCTATAATTAGTCGCTTGTTGCTTTAACTGGCATTTAGTTTTAACTGAGGTTTCTTTGTCAGAAGACACAATGGGTCTGATGTGGTATGAGTGCACTACACAGCTTAGAAGATTAAGGCAGGGCTGAGGCTGTGCAGCGGCACTCATTCCTCCGTCACGCAAACACACTTTGTTTTAAACACACACACACACCTACAAACAAAGGCACACCCTCTTTCAACACACACACATAGACACAAGTCCCGAGTGAGCAGACACACATCCACAGGGGGATTATCTGTGCAACAGAGTTCTGAACGCCGAGAGTGAGGAGGCGTCTGAAGAATGGTGCTCATCACCGAAGGATGGAGAGAGCCCAGTGGAAAGAAAAGAAAAGAAAGACAGCAAAACACACACGTTTCTCTGCGAGCTACCTGTGTGTTGAGCCGCATATTGAGCAGCATCTCCCCGTGTCCGTCCTGTGAGGCTGAGATGACAGCCAGGACATTAGGAGGAAAAGGGGGGGAAGCAGAGTAGAGAGGAAAGAACAAAAGCAAAAAAAAAGGTGAGTGGGAGAGGAGAGGAATAAAGAGGCGAGGAAATGGAGAGAGGGGGGAACGAATCAGATGGTGAGATGAAAGAAGAGGTGAGAGGAAGGATCATTATGAAAGACAAGCCACAGAAATGGCGCGACTCGTGACCTTGGCACCCGAGGGGCCACCATCACTACATGTCCTCATTTCACAAATATATTGTATTGATTTTTGAGCATTAATGCTGAAGATTTCCCACCATTAGCTCCGGTCTCGTGTGTGAGGAGCGCTGCAGGCATTCGGCTTTGCTCAACTTTCATCTGATCTCTCTAAGACGCAGCATGGACAAACTGACAGGCTTAGCATACCTCGAGCCGTTTCATTCATGCATCATTACAGCAGCAAAGATGGGGAGAGTGAGTGTGCATTTATAGGGGTCAGTGTGTATGTCTGTGTGTGTGTGTGCATCCGTCACACAATACCTGCAAGCTCAAGTAGTTTTTTTAATGTAGCACCCTTTATTGTATTTCGTGGGTTGACGGTAAGAAGGCTGAACCAGATGCAGAATCATAACATGATCCCTTACAGGAGAGCTTCAACACGCAAAAAACTAAGAATAAATATATTCACAACTGCCTCTACGATCGGTAGGAGATGAAAGCATAAAAAGTACCTCTGTAAAAGATATTAATCAGTAGTTGATACAAGTGTCTTTTTTTTTTTTCCCCTTTTATGGACAAAATAAAATCGCCATTACGTCCACGTTGTTTGTCTTTTTTACCAATTTGCCATTTAGCTTTCCTGTGAGAAATGTTTCAAACCAATTTGTGCCGTTTTTGGGTGAAACAAAAGAAGCAGAGGTCCTCGTGGCCCTGTTGAGTCTAAAAAAATCCTAATCACACCCGCTGCCACAACGTCCTTCCTGTAACTCAGCCTCCACGTGTATTGTTTGGCGCAGAAAACGTTGATTGGTAATAGTTCCCAAATCCTTTCGTCCCAACAGAATCTTATAATATCCCTCAGCAACAGATAATTCCTGGAAAAGTCCCCCTCATAGCCCTGTAAGGAATTCAAGGGGTTAAGAAAATGAACGATGAGATGAGGAAACTTAACAGAACCGCAAACAAACGACTCCAACACTGACCGAGTATAGTATTATTTTTGGCTCATCCAAGGGAATGCAACTCTTTAGGTTTTGATTGGTTTTTAGTCTCAGTCGACCATGAGCGTCCCATCCATTGGTAGCTAAACCTCTTTAGATAAATAGATCTGTATTTATAGAAAAATAAGCATTGACCACACTGCTGGCTGTTCGTTGCTAAGGCACTTGGCTATTTTCAGTTATTTCCCTTCTTGTTTTCTCCGTCTTGCGTGCGCACCCAGCTCACTCCACACCTTCTGGCTGTCAGAGTTTACGACTCTGTTTGATGTTAAGAGTTGGTGTTTTTTACCTCCACGCGGGCCTTTTGAGGGTGATAATATGAACATTAACGCCCACGACCATCACGCTGCATCCTGCTAATTGTGGAGCTTCGTAGAAAGGCCGAGTCCTCCGTGCTTCGGGACTCTGGAGGGGAAAAGAATTCGGTGGTAACTGCAGCTGAAGTTTTGCCTCCAGGCAGAAATCTTGAATTAGCTAATCCTTGCCAAATACCAAACCCATATGTCAGTAGTGGAGGAATTACAAAAACCTGACCTCAGCTCCAAGAATAAACATGGTGTGTAGTGCGGTCCCACTCCCACACAGGCTCCTTTCAAAGCCAACCTCTGTACAGGAGTCATTGTTACCTGGTGATTCATCACCAGAGAGGGAGATGATGAGGAGACAAGAGAAGAAGGGGAGCAGAAAGAGAGGAGGAGGTGTAGGAGCATTAAAACTGGTAAGAGCGGTCCAGAACCTCCATGTAGTCTGGTGTGGTTTTCAGCCTGGGTCTTTGCTCTCCAGTCCCTGCCTCATTTTGGCTGTCGTGACCAACGCCCACCATGGAGCCTGCGGTGGTGACCACAAGCGTTTGGTTGGGTCTCACCTCATGTTTGGAGTCTTGGGTGAGGGGATAGCAGGGCGGGGGCCTTGCATACCTGTCTGAGAGGTCTCTGAACTCCGGGGTAGGGAGTCTGAAGAGGCAGTCCACCAGTTCTACCTTAGGAGTGGGGCCCTGGCTGTCGATAACCGTGGGGCACAAGATACCGTTCCCATGGAGGCCGGTGAGCGGTCCTATTGCTCCCGTAACGGTGTTGATGGGTGACGAGGACACCTCCAGGGCCCACTCCCTCCCCTTCTCTGCTGCAGAGCAGTATCCTCCATGGCCCTCCTTCGACGGTGCAAACGTCTGTTGCTGTGGTGTTCGCTGTTTCACCGCCGCATCCTGCTCGTCCTTGTAGATGGAGTTGCTGCACACGTGTGATGCCGAGTCAGGTGTAGTGCTTTTAGCAGTTGCTTCCGGGGGCAAGATGGTGTCATAGACGTGGTTGTGTTCAGGCAGAGGTAAAGGGGGCTTCTCAGGGAGGCCGTGGTGGTGGTGGTGCGTCTGCTCAGTGAAGATCCCACACTCCATCTGGATGCCAGCCAAGTCCACCTCTCCCTGGCGACGAAAAGGCAGCTTGTCCCTCCTCCTTAGGGCGTAGGCGATTAGTGCTGCTGCCGCAAAGAACGCAGAGACAAACAACACCAGCAGGCTGAGCACTAACACCGAGAGAGGGATGGAGTCCATCCCCGGAGGGATGGGAGGTCCCAGCCCTGAGCTGGGGTAGCCAACCGACACGCCTCCATCTGCAGATGGAGAGGTTGCTGTCTGCTCCTCCTGCTCCTGGTCCTCCTGGGGCTCCAGCTCAGGGCAGAGCAGCTCCATGGAGAGGGAGCGCAGGTCTACACCTTTGGTCTTTTCTGGGGAGTGACAGACCACCTCTCCCACCACCACCACAGCGCTGAGCCCCTCGAGCCACCGCTTCAGTGGAGCTGCTACACAGTTGCACTCCCACGGGTTTTGCTGCAGGTCCACCTAGAGAAATACATCACACTGTCACTGCAAAATACTACAGTAATTACTGATCTGCCATGCATTGCAAATTCATGAATCATCATGTTCAATTAAACAAAAATACACTAAGAGCCAAGCATTTCTGAAGGATTACCAATCACCCAAAGCAAGATTTAAACTAAGATGTTCTTATGCCAAGAAATGAATGCATTAAAGCAGTGTTGGTCAAACTTTGGAAATGACAATTTTATGAAATTAGAAAGTAAGAAATAAAAAACAATATTCAATTTTTTTGCCTTATTTCAATGTGACTGAAAATAAGTTCAACGTTCAACCTAACAGCCATATTTGTTTACCTTCCCATAATCAATCATGTTACTCAGTTCTTTGCATGGCTTTGGTGAATTCAGTCAAATGCTTTGTTTACATTGACTGCAAACCCACATTTCAGAATTGCATATTTATCTGGAAAACTACTGGAGCAAAATCTTTCAAACTGCACTGTAAGAGCCTAAATGAATGTTACGTGTTTTTTAACTGTTATGGTGGCACAGGTATTCAGATTGGCCCTACATTTTAGGCAATTGCATGAGGGGCGTGGCCACATGATACTTACCAGATCTGGGTCATGGCATCAGGTGCTGGGTTAGTAGTTGTTTTTTTTTATTTATAAACGTTTCTGTTGAACGTCACTTTTTTGATCGACACCTTTACCGTCATTTTCAGTCATACAAACGATGTACATATAAATCGATACAGGCGCTGTTCGATGGATGGCAAAAGTTCATTGTGTTAGTTTTAAAATAAATACGTAAAACACAAGTTGGACTCAGCATGGCTCATTGAAGACGCGTCACAGAACTAAACCTACTCAGCCGGCAGCAGCTTTATTCTGTGGATCGAAGTCACTTCTTGCATCGTTTGATTTAGTTCAGGATAACAAATGTTAGGTTTGATTTTATAGTTTGCAATGAAAACATTTAATTTTTTTTTTTTTTTGCAATATCTCATGAACAACTAAAATATATAATGTGCAAAATTAGATTTTGGCACGTTTAAACAAAACTGCTGGTCACCATTTTTGCTAAAGGTTTTAAAATGTTGTCTTAAACCCACACAATGAATAATGGTGATACATGTAAATAATGCCTCTAAAGGGTCATTTAAAACAATAAGTTGCGTTTTATTAGTAACTAGCTAAGCGCAGCCTTTAGATCCTTTAAATTGAAACAACTTAAAGGCGCTCTCTTAAAAACACATTCACACATTGGCGCTTTCGACTTTTGCTCACTTTAAAGACCACTCAGGGTTTACGTAAGTGCTTTTTCACAAAACTCACAGGCAGCGTTTGGCGTGACGAGCATACGAGAGAACCTCAGCGCTTGGTTCTGAACAACAGACAGGATGTGATGCAACTCTCCCTTGTGCTATAATCCAATAGGTATGCTCATAAATTCTGCTTTTCATTGCCAGCTATTGACTTCAAGGTTCTAAACCCAACTCAGATATGCACTTTGAAACACTTGGAAAAGAAGCTAAAGCAGATTATGCACAAAGGGAATCACATCATGTTGTATTGTCTGCAGGACTGATCTGTTCCATGTCTTTAGCAGCGACATTGGCAATGAAAGCTGATATTTTCTCTGTCACACTTCCAAGAAGCTCACACAAACGATGCCGTGCTAATTCAGTTAGGCGCTCTCCCTGGCTTGCAGAGATGGATGGATGCTTTTCGAGATGATTCAGCACTGCTGTTGTGGGAGCTGTGGAGCCACTCCTTCCCTCATACTGAACAACCGGAAGCTCTTTCCTTTTATTGGAGACACTCCGCTGTGGGCTTTCTTAATGATAGCTGCAACTGAAGACCGAGCACAAACAGCAGCTTCAACATCATATTAATGGCTCATTGAGAAAAGGTGTTGTTTTAGGTTTCTCTGTCATTTTACAAAATACAATTTCACAAATGATCAAAATGACACAGCAACAAAACTGTCGGCTTGTTTTTGCCACTTTGTAACTTTTGCGATGACAAATTTACATCTACTGCAAATTCTTAAAGATTTTATGGTTTGTTTTCATGCAAATCCCCGGGACACTATAGCCCCGCTTATGTGCAAGCATCTGTTCAACAAACGCGACGCTGTTTACAGTTTATACACCTGGTCACATAGTGTGTGATTTGCTGTCAGCTTGTCAGTCAAAAACCATTAAGACAGAAAATTACAGACCGTCACTGAGCCTGACAGGTGTTACCAGCGTATGAAACCATTACGACGGGTGTTGCTGCAAACATGGGGCTGGTGGTTAACTCCTGCTGCTTGGAATATTATACACAGTAAGAACAGGGTCGGATTTTGTAAGAAACCCTTTTTTAACATGATATCCAAGAATCCATTTTAGGTGGGGACATGTGGAGAGGTTATGAAGAATATATTTTAACTGTTTGCCGGTGCTTAATATTTAAATCAAACAATGCCGGAACACAAATAGAGGGGGCGGGGGTTGGGTATGATCATTTAAGTTTCATTCAGTCAGCCTTTATTTATACAGGTTAGTCTCACTGAGGCTGGAGGACTCATTTACAAGAGAGACCTGATTTTAACAAAGAACAATGGCAACAGTAGACAATCATAAAAGAAGGCACATAAATAAATAAAAAAAATAAATGGAAGAAAATGATATTTAAAAAAAACTAAGCAAAACAGCTACATTGTAAAACAATGTAGAAAGCTAAAAACACGAACATGGCTGCGTTGGTTTTTGTCAGGAACTTAACAGATGTTTGAAGCTACTTGAGGTCAAGGTCGAGAGCTTCAGATCTTTTTGTAAGATATTCCAGAAAACAGGAGCGGAATAGGAGAAGGCCCTTTTGCCAAGTTCAGTTCTCAATGAGGGAACACTGCAGGTAATAATGTCCTGAGAGCGCACGCTGTAGCTGCACTCACACAGAGACATGTAGGAGGAGAGAGAGTCTGCGTGAAGTTAATGATGACCAGTTAACCAGTGAATACAGGGTGCAGTAATCGGTACTGTAGTTACAGCCAGTTATGAATCTTAGTGCACCGTGATAGACAGCGTCCAACATCTACATGGTGCTTGTAGGGGCATTCATGTAAATGAAGTCATTGTAATGAATGGAGGGAAGGAAAGTCACAGTTACAAGGCGTTTCCTAGCATTCAGAGTTAGACAGGATCTATTTCTGAAAAAGGAACCCAATTTAATTTTCAGTTTCTTTTCCAAGTTTTCGACGTGGGGCTTAAAAGAGAGATGCAAATCAACCAAGGTACCCAAGTATTTGTAGGAATCGACAAACTCAATAGCAACACCATTCAAAGGGAAGAACTGCTGGGACCGACTTCCTGTTTGAAAACAACACCCCTTTGATTTTGTTGGCGTTTAGGAGAAGTTTGAGACAGAACAAATCTGACTGGATGATGTCAAAAGCAGATTGCAAAAGCTGGAAATCCTTAGTTACTGTTTTAGCTCGACCATAAACACATGTATCATCAGCATAGAAATGTAAGGCTGCATCAGGGATGCTCTGACTTACAATACCTATGTAGATTGTGAACAGGGTGGGTCCTAAGACTGAGTCTTGTGGTACACCATTGTTAACAGTTAGATAACTGGAAGAAGTACCATTATGTTGAACACATTAAATAGTTAAATCAAATTTGGTGAAATGACAGGAACATCTACATTTACCTACATAAGTAAACACTTGATTCAATAATTATTTTAGGGAGCAACAAGAAGTAGCCTGACCAACAGCTCTCCTTGTGTGAATAGAGCATGCTCTGCTTCTCATGCATCCTAACATTTTGTACATAACGTGATTAACAGTTGGATAGATAAATAAATACCCTATTATTTATCTACTTATTCAAATAAGCCACTCACAAGAAGATTTTTAATCTGTCTTTTCTTGCCAGGGTAGATGGTCACAAAAAGGTTTACACAGATATTTCACAGTTACATGCTCAAAACTCTGTCATGAGAATCTGCAACAGCAATGTTTTTATAATATACGCTTATCAGACAGAGGCAGGTCAAGATGACCTCGACTTTCCAGCTTACAGACTCAGAGGCATTTTTGGAGTTATCAAATGTGCCTACAGGCTCCTCTCTGAAAGGAAAAATAAGTATCTGAACTCACACAAATTAATTTGATATTAGTTAGTGACAAACATCCATAACCCTTTACCAAAATTCCCCTGACATTAACCATCAAACGTTTTTGCATATTTTAATACATAATCAAAATTTTATTAATGACCCACTTAAATTGTCAAAGTGATTTGCAATTTAGTTGTGTTGTTTAATTATATTTTTGTGTTTTTAATTAAATAGCCCATGACTGTACTTTTAGGGGCAGAGATGTTTTTAGTGTGGAAACAGAAATGCTTACCTGAAGGAGCAGCTCTGATGTGATATTAGGAAACTCGTAAGTAGCTGTTATGTTTAAAATTAGTGTTTATGTAATTATTTTCAGTTTACATTTCCAGTATAGGTTTTATTCGTTCAAATTTGCTTGTTGCAGATAGCACTTTGAACAGCCTTGATGCATGAAAAAAAAAAGTTTATTCTGATCAGATTGATGAGCTAACTGCTTGTCTGAGTGGAGCCAGGATCAAAGTAGATTGATGCTATCCTAAAACAACTAAAATAACTTAACTCTAATCTCTAATATTTTTATAAAAACCTTCATAAAATGATCAATGAATGTCAATAAATTACTCAATGACTTTTGGAGAAAACCCATTTTAAAATGACCATCACAGCAAACTGATTTTAGAAAACACAACAATGGCTTTAATTGTGTTATTTATAGTTATTGAGCTAAAATTTGGGACAGTTGGGACAGCAAAACATCACATGAAACAACTGACAGATAATTAAAAAAAACTCTCATAAAGCAATCATTGAGTTGTTCATGTACAACGGGAAAACTCAGAGTCAACCCAGATCAAGATGGATACCACAGCTAATCAACCTTAGCCAATACAAGAAAGGTAATAAAATAACTCAGACAAGTTCAACGATATAGAATTAAATTTTGATGTGGTAGTAGCTGAGGGTCAGTAGCAACATTTCTGAAGGTAGCAGCTCACAATATTGAATAAAATTGCATGAATTATTGTTTTCCAAGTTTGACAAAAATATACACAAGTTAGTCGTTTTATAAGATGGTCTTAGTCTAAAACTTCAGCATGAAAGTTGGAGGGTAATATGCACAACTTTAAAGAATATTAGACCTTTATTTACAGAGAAATCTAAAGCTGCAAGCTGAAATTGTGGCAGCATCAGTTGAGTGTAGCTATTTTTGTGCAGGATGGGACATGTCCTACAGTATCTATGTGATAAATTTGCTGGAACAACTTCTGTATGTAATGCAAATTCAAGATGGTGTAAAAGCAGGGCTTAATTTGAGCCAGATCCTGCCAGATCAGGATCCAGGAATGCTTTCATTTTTGACAGGGTGCTTTCCAGTAACTCTCAGGCTTACTAATAATAAAGTTATGAGCAAATTTGAACGAATAAAACCTATACTGGATATGTAATCTGAAAATAATTACATAAACACTCATTTTAAACATAACAACCCCTAACGAGTTTCCTAATATCACAGAGCTGCCCCTTCAAGTAGACATTTCTGCTTCTACCCTTAAAGAAAATCTCCACCCCTAAAAGTTCAGTGATGGTGAATTTAATTAAAAACACAAAAATATTATTAAACAGCACAACTAAATTGCAAATCAGTTTTACAGTTTAAGTGGGTCATTGATAAAATGTTGATTAGTTATTAAAAATACGAGATAAATTTTTGACGGATAATCACATGGTGTGCGTCGCGTATCAAAACAACGACACCAATTTGTCAAAATAACTGCGATCAAAATGTTGAAAAGACAGTCCAATTTACTTTTTTTTTAAGTCTTCTCGTTGTACAACTAAACATCAGAGAATTGAAGCACATGAAGGCAGTGACAATGGAAATACTGGAGCAGGTGCGAGGATGCTTGAGAGAAGTGGAGCGTAGTCTATTCAAACAAGGAGAGCTGTTGTTCAGGCTACTTCTTGTTGCTCTCTAAAATAGTGACTCAATCAAGTGTTTACAAATGTAGGTATACATAGATTTTCAACAACCCGTTAAAATACACCAGAATGCAGGAAATGGCATCTATTTTATTCAAAAATTTCTGGGGGAGGACCCCCAGACAACCCACCCCGCTATTTGCATTCTGGCATCATTTGGCTTACAAATTAAGCACTGTGTCAAAGTAATTCAGTTTGGTATTGGTCAGGATTAAATTAGCAATCATCTCATATTCTGGTTAGAAATAATCTCTTTTTCTGCAAATCAAAGCCTTCCCAAAGCTATCTACAAGTAAGATATTAGCTGTTTAAAACATTTCAACATCTTCAAAAGATCTGGACTATACCTTTAAGCCAGGGAACATCTTCAGCCTGACTGGAATAAAGGAGCCAGTTTATTTGCTCTTGTGGGTTTTCATCATTAAGATGGAGATCAAAGATCAGGCAATAATTGTCCAAGATTTATTAGAGAGCCATAAAAATTCCCACCAGGGGAGAATTTCTGAATGTTCTCAGCGAAGCGTGTCTTTTAATTGATCACTTTGCTCAAACAGTAATTTCCTGTCAGTCGTCAGTCATTAGGTTTGCTTCTGGTTAACTCGTTGAAACAGTCAGGAGAAGCAAGTTTAGGGAAATTCTGGATGTTTACAAATGTTACGTATCCCATAAATACAGCAAGATTCTCTTAGAGTGAAACTATTTTAATTCACGTATTTTTATGTTGGATATTATGTTACGCAATATGACACGTAAAAAGTAAATGCAATTTGTTTCAGATCAATGCTGTCTTGGATACTCTGCACTTTCACTGCCTCCGTTTATGAGTTTGTGATGTTCAGCACTATTCAAGAGATTTCCTTTATTGTAGGAAGAGTTGGTATAAACTTTCATATCCGTACTGCCTTTGCCTTCAACGTATACTTTCACATTAAACAGCAATTTTGCTTATTTTCCCAAGCGACTTGAAAAACCCATAGAGGAAAGCCATGAACTTGTTTTATACAGCAGTTTGTGCTTCATGTGGGTGGATAGAGGGAGTAGTAGTAATAGCACAGACTGTTTCTGGTCCATTGAGGCCACTGTTGGTAGAGAAACTGGCATCTCTGGACCTGTGCGATCACTAAACTTCTCTGCAACATGCTGAATCTAGAAGGAGGTATTTGATCATTTATTCTGGGAGAAAACAAAATTGACATTTAATGCTGCAGGACTACAAATCAGCTTGGATAGTCAGCGTTTAAGATGAGCTGCTAATTGTCAGAGTGACACAAGAAGTGGGGTTTTTGTCAAAATGTAAAGGCGAATAACAATTTTATTACCCGTGTGTGTGAGTGTTCATGTGTTTGTGCTGTTTGTTTGCAAAGTAAACCAGCAAACTATTTTCTTTTTATAAAACTTACATAAAAAGCATTAAATACACAACAGACAAACTGGAGTTCACTGGATTCAAGATGGCTGCCACAGCCAACTGGTCTCAAAAAGCACAAAACTAACTATTTGGTTTCAGGAAACACAGCACAATGACTACTTTACTGAAGGTTTTTAATGATGCTGTTGAAGCACTGGATGCTAAGGATTATTGTGCTGCACTTTTCTTAGACATGTCTAAAGCTTTTGACACTGTGGATCATAACATCTTGTGTCAAAAGCACTCAGAAATTGTTGAATTGAAAATTGTTGGATTGTATTCCTGGATTATTGAGCATGGTCTTTTTTGGTTCACTCAGAAATTGGTTTCTCAGAACACACCACTGGTTGATTCACTAACTATCTCTCAAATTGGAGACAATGTGTTCAAGAAAATGGTACTTCTTCCAGTTATTTAGCATTTAACAATGGTGTACCACAAGGCTCAGTCTTAGGACCCACCCTCTTCACAATCTACAAAGGTAATGTGGGTCAGATCATCCCTGCCGCATCCTTACATTTCTATGCTGATGACACAGTTGTTTAATGTCAAGTTAAAACAGTTGCTAAGGTTTTTCAGCTTTTACAATCTGCTTTTGACATTATCCAGTCAGACTTGTTCCGTCTCAAACTTGTCCTAAATGCCGACAAAACCAAAGGGATGTTGTTTTCAAACAGGAAGTCGATCCCAGCAGTTCTTCTTTCGATTTTATCTTCTAATGGTGCTCCTATTGAGTGTGTCGGGGGCAGCACGGTGGCGCAACTAGAAGAGCTGCTGCCTCTCAGCAAGAAGGTTGCCGATTCAAAACCCGGTCCGGGGGCCTTTCTGGGTGGAGATTGCATGTTCTCTCCGTGCATGCGTGGGTTTTCTCCTGGTACTCCAGTTTCCTCCCACAGACCAAAAACATGCATGTTAGGCTGATTGGTAACTCTAAATTGTCCCTAGGTGATAGTGAGAGAATGAATGTTTGTTTGTCTTGTTTGTCTCTATGTGTCCCTGTAATGGACTGGAGACCTGTCCAGGGTGTACCCCGCTCCTCGCACAGTGATTGCTGGACATGGACACTGGCGACCCCCGTGACCCAAAATGGAAGAAGTGTGTAAAAGATAATGGATGGATGGATGGATTCTTATAAATATTTGGGTATCTTGGTGGATTTGCATCTCTCTTTTAAGCTCCATGTGGAAAACTTGGTAAGGAAACTGAAAGTTAAACGTGATTTCTTTTTCAGAAACAGATCCTGTCAAACACAGACTCTCTCACTGGTACATTTTCATCTTTAAATCACTTCTTGGTCTGCTGCCTTCAAACATCTCCTCCTACATGTCTCTGCGTGAGTGCAGCTACAGCGTGCGCTCTCAGGACATTATTACCTGCAGTGTTCCCTCAGTGAGGACTGAACTAGGCAAAAGGGCCTTCTCCTACTCCACTCCTGTTTCCTGGAATATCTTGCAAAAAGAGCTAAAGCTCTCGACCTTGACCTCTCAAGTGGCTTCAAACATCTAAGTTCCTGGCAAAAACCAACACAAACATGATCTGTTTTTAGTTTTCTACATCGCTTTGCAATGTAGCTGTTTTAGTTTCATTTTTTATACCATTTTCTTTCATTTATTCTTCTCAATTCATAAGCTTTCTTTTATGATTGTCTACTGTTGTCATCATTCTTTGTTTAAATCAGGTCTCTCTTGTAAATGAGTCCTCGAGGCTCATTGAGACTAACCTGTATAAATAAAGGTTGAATGAATAATTCTATGAATTTTACAAATTTGCGCTAACATTACGTGTGACAGTAGCTGAAAATCATTCACAATTCAAATGCTACTCATTGCAAAAGACAAAAACTTTGAGGTAATGCTCATTAGATGTAAATTCACAGAAAATTAACTTTTGGAATCAATATAATTCAAGATGGTGGTCACAGCTAATCAACATAAGCCTTAACAAAAATAGCTTTAAAACAGTCTAATTAACAAATACTAATCTAAAATTTTGATGTGGTAGTAGATGAGAGTGACATCTTGAGATATCACACAATGTTTTTTCAAAGTTTGACCAACTTTGTCAATTATCTACAAACGATAATCATCACCTTCAAACAGACACATATGGTAATATGCACCCCTTTAAGGAATGCTACACATTTAATTCTCTTAGTTTAATTTCTTTTTGAAACCCATTAACACAAACAAATGGGTGCAAGGGCATTAAACCTTTTCTAAACCACATTAACACTGTGGATATAAAAAACATTCTGTCGTTTAAATACTATAATAATTAGTCTGACGCTAATTATGTCCTGGCACAATATCCACCCATAGACATAATTAAATACAGATGGTTATTAACACTAAAAATATATATCTTCATAGTAAGAAAATACCTCTTTTATTTTCCAAGAATCCCATTTGAAGACCAGTTTTACTAAATCTGAATTACCGTGTCAGAGAGACGATAAAATTGATATCTGCCTTCCCTTCTGTAATAGAAAACTTATTTACTGGATCTGTGGTCGAACTTCCTAACTCATAAAAGCTTATAATGTCAGAAGCTTCTGCTGAGTTGCTCTATTTGTGCTTGAAACACCTGTGGTGGGCGTGTTTTATGCTGCGCTGTGCAATTCCAAATGAAAAATGGGTTTATGTTTCAAGAGAATATCATTTATTTTCTCCACATGGACAAATCAGCTGCTTTTATTGTGTTGATCAAAGGTAATTCACAGGATGTGCAACCAATTAAAAATAATGGATATCACTATTAAGATGGAATTTGAATTGATTAATGTTGTTCCTGTATATTACCTGAACATGATTTCCCTTAGCTGATTTTAGCTTCCACAGATTGAGGATGGAAGCTTTCTTGGTATTATTTTATGCTCATTTTTTAACACCAGCTGCTGAATGATGAAGGAGGACAATAATTCAAGAGGGCGGCGCGTGCACACACTGTGGCTCCTCTCTGTCCCAACAGAATGTCGTTTTCATGTTTTGTTTTTTGCATTTTTGTACATCTTCATTGCAAAAAAAAAAAAAAGAAGAAGAAGAAGCTTGTTGTGGACTTTAGAAGAACTCACAGCCAGCATGCTCCTCTGACCATCAGTGGTTCTTCTCAGGTGAGGGGGAGCAGCACCAAGTTCCTGGAGGTGCAGATCACCGAAGAACTCTCATGGACTAATTACACCACATTACTGGCCAAGAAGGCTCAACTCTATCTCCTCCAAAAACAGAGAAGAGCCCCCACCCCCATCGTGTGCTCCTTCTACAGGGGCACCATCGCCAGCATCCGGACCAGTTGCCGTGTGGTCCAGAGTCTGCTCTGCATCCTGCTGTAAGATGCTCCATCACAGTGAGAGCAGAGAAGATCATCTGCACGTCTCTCCCCTCCCTTCAGGACATAAATAACACCCGTCTGTTCCAAAAGGCTCTCAGCATTATGAGTGACCCCACCCACCCGTCACAGAGCCTGCTCAGTTCGCTGCCATCAGGAAGGAGACTGAGGAGTCTCCGGTCCAGGACAAGCAGACTCAAGGACAGCTTCATCCACCAGGCTGAACGCTTTTCCATTTCTGCCCACCCTCCCTTTTGTGTCCGCCCACACACATGTGCCATTGACTATGAAGGTGCGAGTGAGAGAGTGAATGATTGTTTGTCTCATTTGTCTTTATGTGTCCCGGTGATGGACTGGAGACCTGTCCAGGGTGTCCCTCGCCTCTCG
>NC_056518.1:11891014-11908514 GCF_014905685.2 Nematolebias whitei | reverse complement strand
TTTAATGCGGGTACACACTCAACGTAAACAAAGCACTTGGCTGAACCACATAAAGCAGGATTATTCAACTAAACTGCTCAGGGACATCCTGAGATTAAAGTCATTATGTAAATAAACCAAGTATTACAATGATCTGTTACCTTTTAATTGTGTTTATTTTGTTGCATTGAATCATAAATGCAATAAACAGAACCCAAACCCAGAACCAAAAAAAATAATAATTATGGGCTTGGTGGACCAGAGTGAAGTCACCCATGGGCTGGAAATGGCCCATGGGCCACTAATTGAATAGCCCTGACACAGAAGCTCGAGTCACATGACTGACCACAGTCAGTGTAAACAAACAAACAGTGGACAATCATAAAATCTAAAGCAATAAGGATGTTTAGGATGATATATAGAAGTGAACCTGCTGCTGAGGCGCACCATAAAGACAGCTGAGCATTCAAAGATGCAAATTCTGCTAAACTTCTTCTAGACCGGGACTTTTCAACTGGTGGCCCACGGGCCAAATCAGGCCCACCAATGGGCCCAAACTAGATTTTCAACCATAAAACAAACTTAATGACAATAACCGCTGGATGTCCGGCCCCTGAGCTCTTGGATTTCAGTGACTGTGGCCCCCGGAGCAGTTTAGTTGAATATCCCTGATCTAGACAGTTAAAATCCCAGTT
This sequence comes from Nematolebias whitei, assembly GCF_014905685.2. NCBI lineage: Eukaryota > Metazoa > Chordata > Actinopteri > Cyprinodontiformes > Rivulidae > Nematolebias > Nematolebias whitei. The sequence goes on along the minus strand of NC_056518.1, from coordinate 11,907,840 downwards.
TCACTTTAATGTACCTTTTCAGTGTGAACGCACTAATATATTGAAATGTGATGATTTTTCAGTCACCTTGTCTGTGTTTGTGGGTAAACAAACTCAAATTGTGTTTAGCAGCCATTTCCAAATTTTGCTTCAAATATTTTGATGTAATGACACGTAAACCATCCATATTATTTATGTATTTATTTATTAACCTTTATTTAACCTGGCAAATCCCATTGAGGTCACAGATCTCTTTTGCCAGGGAGGTCTGGACCTGAAGACTAACATGCATGTTTTTGATCTGTGGGAGGAAACCGGAGTACCAGGAGAAAACCCACGCAAGCACGACAAGAACATGCAAACTCCACAGAGAAAGACCCCAGGTCCAACCGGGGCTTGAACCCAGGACCTTATTGCTGTGAGGCAACAGTGCTAACCACTGAGCCATCGTGCTGCAGTGCATATGAGAGAACTATTGTACAGATATTTATTTATTCTACTCATGACTTTGCATTGAGTGGCTGTAAACAGCAGAGCTACATAACCACAGAGCGAGTACCTGGCTGGCATTGGTGAAGCCCCGCCCATCGCAGTGCACATGCAGGACGCCTTCCTTGACCTCGCACGTGCACGGCTCAAAGCACGGCTCATCCACTTCCTCCTCGGAGTTGTCCACCAGAGGGGTGTGCGTGGAGGTGGGGGTAGGGGTGGGGCCGTGCGACGCCTGGGACAGGCGCACACAACCCAGGGCCACAGCCAGAGTGACCCACTGCATCCTGCGGCTGCTCCCTTTCAGCTCAGCAGCCTGCAGCCCCACATCAGGCCTTTATCGCACTGCAAGGCGAGGCAGAGACGTACACGTTGGAGCACAAACTCACACATGACTAAAGGACGAGCAGCAGGAAAAAAAGGCATGAATCAGGCTGGTGATACATCATAAGCATATTCAAACAGTCAGAAAATAAATGTTAAATCACACAGACTGCAGAGCCACGAGGAAGGAATTTCATTATCCTCGAATAATGATGGATAGGCCAACTGGAGGCCATGGTGTGTCCTGATACGAGCCAAACCACGGTAAATATGTAAGATATACCGAACTCAGCATGGCTTTAAATGAAGAGGGCTCGAAAAGGGAGACGGATGACTTTTACAAAAACCAGCCGCAACAGTCTCTCAGCCCAGCACTGGCTTGGATTACAAATTCAAATAATGACATTAATGCAAAACAACGACGTGGCCTAGTTCACCTGAGAATCACATTGGATCGTGTTCAGAGTGGCTTTTTGGAGGATTTGACGTGGAGAGGTGTTTGTGGTGGGGGGTGGGGGGGAGTGATGCATATATTCATGTATTCTTATTTGGCTGGTGAAGCCAAAATGTCATGCACGTGTTGTTTCAATTTATGCGATATGAATATGAGTAAATGCAAATGCTCCTGCCTAATGGGCCGCTCCACTTAATAAGACGAACGGCAACCAGAGAGCACAAGGACAAGGGCGTGAAACACCCCCACCCCCTTTGAGATTATCAATCAGGCCATGTTTGTCATGTTATCAACAGCAAGAAGACCTGTCACAGCCGAAGCATCAGAACTCTTGAAATGTTTTCAAACGTGGAGGCCGTGTGTCAGGCAGGAAGTGGTGGTGACGGGGACGGCTCTGTAATGGGAAGAAAGCGAGGAGAAGACTGCAGAAGTCGTGCCAGAAAGGAACGAAAGAAAACAGCTGAGAAGGCAGAGTCCTGCGCTGGGATGTTTCCTCTCAAGTCTTAATGAGATCTAAATTGGATAAAGCATCTCGATCTGCTCATACAGTGTTGAACACTGCCACGCGGAATGCAATAATGATCATGATGGTATGGTGGCTGTAATCATCCAGCAATAATCTGGCAACGACGGGTTAGACGAGAAGGCGGCAGTGAAAACACCGCCGCTCGGGAGAGGAAGAGCAATCACAGAGGTGATTATAATGGAGGGAGATGAAGGGAGACGTAGACGCCAAAGGAGGAGGAGGGAAGACGAGAGAAAGGTGAAGGAATTGCATGTTGGAGAGACAGACAGATAAGGAGAGAGTAATGGGCAGAGGTGCAAAAGGAGGAGGAAATGGGGAGGTGGGAGAAAGGAGTGGGATTGCATAATCTGTAGGAAGTCAGTCAAGGCTGCCACTCAGGATGAGAGCTCTGAGCGAAGCAGCTGAAATCTGATATTGATTACATCAAAGCCCTCCTTTCTGCACACAATGTACGCCCTCCTCGCAGAGGAGCAGCGCCGGAGCCAAGTTTCATGCGCTCGTCGGTGGGTGCGCTGGAAGCAACGCGGCAAAGGTCAAAAGCATCTCCGGAAAGTGCACTTTCAAAGCCTGCCGGGCACAGAGGCAGGTAGGGAAGACACGTGTGGACGAGCGTGAGCTTTCATAACAAACGGCGGATAAATAAAACTCCTGCGTGATGCTGCAATACGTGCTGGACAGTGTCACAAAGAGAGAGACGGGCGGGGGACAGGATGCGTCCTCCCAGGACAATCTAGGTTAGCACACCAGGTAGTTCTGGACATGAAAGGGAGTTCCTTTTTTCTCATCTAAGAAGTGCATTGTTTATCTCTGGGCAAAAAGAAAGACACCCCTCCTCCTTCCTCTTCTCCTTTACAGAGGAGATCAATACTGAGTCCAGATAGACCACTGGGATCCCTCCTGTTAGATTCTGCCTCAGTGGATGGATATCTCACCCTAAAGGGGAAGGAGAGGGGGGGGGCAGAGTCAACACTCAACTGTCTTTTCTTGGATCAGCCGAGTGGACAAGTCAGCATAGCTCCGCATCATCATGGTAACAAGAACTGAAAGAACCAGAAGACAAAAGTCTGTCTGCTGGTTTGATCCGTCCGAACAGGCCTGACAGGTGTGGCCTCCCTCTTTAGTCTCTTTCTGTCTATGAGTTGCTCCTCTTTCTTTTTGCCTCCTCTCTCCTCCAGACCTGCACACTGACGCAATCGAACCGGAGATGACGGTCACCGCTCGTTCTTCACCGTATTATTCATGTCACATAATTCCACTGTCTGCCTCTCTGTCCTCTCTGGCGGTCAGAGGAAGACGAAGATGAAAACACACACACACACACACACTCACCGAGCCTCACGCAGGCTTTTACATGGGCCCCCGCTCCCAGCACAGACCAGCACAGACCCTGCACTATGAGGCGAGCAGCAGCATCACTGATCAAACGCATCTATCAGCCTGGAGAAGTCTCTGCAGCCGCTCCAAGAGGATCTGTTGGACGGAAGCATCACACGTCACATGCAGTCATTAGAAGAACCTCAAGACATTTACCAAGCTATGGATGAAGATCTTTAGCAGCAATCTGATTGCATTCCTCATTGTCTGCACCCCCCCCACCCCCCCAGCAGCCTCTCATCCACACAGCGACGCTTATCAGAGCAGGATGCGGGTGATACTCACTCTGTCCGCCGCCAAAGAATCAGGGAACGACCGAGAAAACACTTTAGAGGCTGACTGTCGACATGTTCAGCCGCACTCTCCTCCTCTCCCTCTCTCCTCTCCTGTAGCGGCTCAGGCTGATGAGGGGGGGGGGAGGAGTGGAGGGAGGGGGGACGTGATAAGACTGCAATGAGGTGGAGGATAAAAACCGAGAGAGAGAGAGAGAGAGAGAGGGAGGGAGGGAGTGAAGTGAAAGAAGAAGAAACAACGTTTGGCTGGGCTTTAGGATGCAGGTCTCCTTCTCTGTGGCTGCGGCACCGAGCAGCGCGCGAGCTCCTCACCGGCGCCGGAGAACCCGCGCCCCATCTCAGACAACTGGCTAATTCAGAAGAAAAGGGATTTTAAAAAAAGAAGAAAGAGGGGGTGGAGGTTCGGGAGGTGTCGGGGCGCCAGGAATTAATCATGCAATATGAGGCTGCGCGTGACTGCTGGTTCTGGACCAGGAGAGAGGCAGCGCGCGAGGAGGGAGCCAGCTTAGTTTCCGGTCATAAAGTGATTAGAAGGAGACACGAGAGGCGGCGGGACACATAAACTTTCTCCTCACGTTACCCGCGCGTGCTGTGTTGCAAAAATTAATAAACAAATACATCACGGACTGTTCCGGAAACATTAAACCCACCACTTTATTGTTTCTTCAGCCGTGAGCACCTATTCCCCCACACACCCCAAAAATGATGTGTTGCCATGGTGACTTCGCGCCAGCTGGCTTGGGCTGCGCACGCGCTCGCCAGAACTCGCACGCAGCACCAACGTGACTTTTTGGCATCTAAACCTGCGTTCCCAAACTTTTTGACTTCTTCTGCCCAGCCTGTCTGCTGACGTCATGTTCAGTCTCCCCAGTTTGTGTGAAGCAACCGGAAGTTACTTTTTAAAATCAAAACCTCGGGTCATTTTTTTCAACTCTTGATGATTTAAGTCGTTTTGACCATATAGGCTATGTTCAAGTATTGATTTTTTAAAATAAGTTTGGTCTGTAATTGATTATTTATGCCTAAGAAAAAGGTGGTGTATGCATGATGGAGTAGGCGGAGCTTAACCCTCATAGTGCGCAGACTCTGGTTCCAAAAACACACCATGGCAGCTTAACTGGTCCCTGCTGGCGTCAGTTCCCAACAACAGGAGAATGCAGAATGTTGGTACTTTGTCTAAAAATCTGACCCACAAAAAAACAACAGTGGAGATTTGGACCCCAGCTGTAGATGGTTGAAGTGTGGGGTACAAACAAACATGGCTAAAAGTGTTAGATGGACAGTACAGCGCCTTTGTATCTAATGAAAACACTCAAAGCTCTTTACACTACAATCTGTGCCCTAATTTACCCTTTCATACAGCACTTTACTATATTTATACAAAGATTAATCAGAGCTTCATTAATACACTGATGGGACATACAGAGGAGGCAATGGGGGTTTCAGTGTCTTGGGACACTTCAACATTTGGCTGCTGGTGGAATCGAACCCCCAACTCTCCCACTGGAGGACGATGCTCTGTACTCAGCCACAGCTGCCCTAAAAACGTACTTGACCGAAGGAGTCTCCATAAAGGTTTCAAAGTGGTGGCCTGATGGGGGTCACTTTTATGTTCTTGTCATTTAAGCTATATGAAAGCAGTTTCTGCCAGTAGCAGTTGTCCATCTGGCCTAAAACATTTGATTGTTGTACATGATGATTGATTGTTTTGGATGAATCGGATGTTCCCACTTTTCATGCGTAAGGCAGTTTCTGGGAATTCCACAGAGTCTGGCTTGAAACACATCAAGGAGCTGCTATTTATAAGACAGATCAGGGTTGGCAGGCCTCAGACTGATGAAGTCTTTCAGATGAAAGACGAAACGTTTCTCCCAAAAAGAAAACTGTCCAGATGACATGATTGAACATTTTATTGTGAGAAATACTGCAATATAAGATGAAAGAAATCTAATTTTGTAAAATGTCTACTTTGTTTTATTTTTTATTATTGTTATTATTATTATTATTATATTATTATTATTATTATCTTTACAGCTGAAATTACACTCTAAAAACTGCAGTGTGAACCTATTTTGGATCTGAACGCAGGGTTAAATTCGGACCCAAATCTTTATTTATTTGTTCTTGTTTTATTTATTTATTGTACTCTATTAATTAATCCCCAATAGGGAAATTAATTGTCTGCATTTTTCCCATTGCACATGTGAGCACACATGTGAAACAGTGGGCTGCTATCTATCTAAGGCGCCCTGGGAGCAGCTGGAGTGTTAAGAGCCGTGTTTATGATCCCAGAGTGGTGCAAATGAGGGTGGAGGCAGGTGTGGGTGTTTATCGTTCCTACCCGCATTTTGATGTTGTCAGTCCGGGGAGTTGACCAGCGACCCTCCATTCACAGGCCCACCCTCCATAACCTCTGCACCACCACTCCCTCACGTCTCCAAATTGGAGTTGTTTTGGGTGATTAGTTTGACCCAGCATTCTGGATCAAGTTTTCTACCCATAAAATGGGTTAAATTTACTAATTTGTTGAATTAGAGCTATTAATTTGTTGAATTAGAGCTATTAATAGGATGAGTAAAAAAATCTGGGTTATAAGATATTTGCAACTTGGACTATTGCTAGCTGGTGCTAAACGCTCTAACATACAGCTAACACCAACTAACATTATTTTCAGAGGCCAAACTCAATCTAATGCAACCTAAAGTTGTTTTAATAAACTTCCCAACTTAATCTTTGTACAAGTTGTTTGTACTTTTACCACTAATTGCGTCTGAATGCAGAAGTCCTGTCATGTTTGATTTGGTTAGTTCAGTCTTAAAACAGCAAACAGTGAAGAATGGCTCATCTCTATTCCAATCACTTATTTGGTCAAACCAGCTCAACCTGTAAACATCTTCAGCTCAGCAACTGACGTATCCAAACAACCCAACAGGCTTTAAATTGCTGCACTCTCTAAAATAAAGTGAGGTAAAAGTCATTTATATCAATTATGACAATGCTCCTTTTCTATTTTATGACAATCCTGGGAAAAATGTGCTATTAGCAATAATTTAGCACATGGTTGTAGTGGTGGTGAGTACGGCATATACCCCCCTCAACTTCCCACAGGCATTGAATTCAGCTCCCTACACTGGCTAATCACAACCTGCTAGGTGGATGCTGAGCCATCAATACTGCCTCTAAGTGGCAGCTGCAGGGCCCCTGTAAAACCTGGGGTCCAGCAGGGTCTCAAATAAACACTCCGAGCTGCCATGGTGTTGAAAATATGCATCCAAACATCAAGTCAGCCAGTTTCATGGCTATAGGAAAGGATTTAATAAAACATGTCTCCCACGTTACAGAGCTGAAAGTTCAATTTTCAGTTCAATTTCACATTGATTTCTGCGTACATTATAAGGTGAATCACCTTGAGGGAATGAGAGGTGCATCTCCTCCTCCTTACTTCCAGTCTCCCTGTGGCAGTGGAGAGGGGGAGCTCTCCTTGGAGATTCCTATCAGAAACAGTAACAGAGAAGGTTCCAGTAATATGAGGGCGATGTCGATGATGGTTTTAAATCTCAGGGCTCTCAGGTGCATTAGTCTTTATTATAGCTTCCCCTCAAGGCTACTTAACGCTTGCTTGCAATGGAAAGAGGCCGGCAGAGACAGAGCATCCATGCCCAGACAGACACGTGAACGTCATGCCTTGGCTGAAGACTAATTGAGTCTTTTTAAACACACAGGATGCGTGTGCTGATGCACATAAACACTGCGATGATGCACACATTTTAAAGATTACTTTGATTTTTGCCAGTGCCAGATCAGTGATGTAATAAAATCAAAAAGTTGAGCACACCATGGCCCATGAAGGAGAATCTGGCAGGAATAAACGCTGCTGCTGAACTGTGGAGGCTCCCTAAATTAAGAAAACAAACAGAGAGGAACTGAGAAAAGATGGTTATCAGGCACCATCAGATACCTGCGTGTCTTTTCTTCAGGGGCAGGAGCTGCTCTGAGCACACAAAGTACTTTTTTTGGAGTGTTGACTGGGCCTTTAAAGTAGGGGATCTATTTATACTGGCCTAGTGCTGTCTGTGGAACTGTCCAGTGCTGAAATAGATGGGGATTCGTGCTGTTTCATTTCAAACACTTCTCCTTTTTTTCCTCCTCCGCTTCCTCTATCTCCAAGGTATTTTTTTTGGCCAAACTGAATTATTTCTGTCAGATTCTACTTACATTCTTTATATTTCCCTCTTTCTTTCTTTTTTATTTTACTCCTCATTTCCTTTCTTACTTTGACGGTCGTGTGTGCCCTTGTTAAGTCAGACTTGTTTCCTTGCCACAGTTTCTTTAGTTTAATCCACTTTGTTTTCTTCTGCACGCTCACCTCATCTTCACTTGCACTAAGGGCATATCACAGAAAGTGGTCATCTCAGTTTTGTGGCTCTCTCCAATTGTGCTTTTGTTTACAAGACGCCCACTGGGATCGGCTTGCACGTGTGAGTGCACACGCACTTGAGACTTGAGGACACAGTGACAACAGCAAGAACGTGGTCTGTTTGTCTTTCCGGCATATCCATCCGTCCTTTAATATCTCCTTTAAGCTACATGTTGTGTCCCCTATAAACATGCCCTGGTTTCTTTAGGGTCTTCTGTGCCCCCCGGTGTATCTTAGTTACTCAGTGTAGGGTGAGGCACGCAGAGTGGCAGGCAAGGGCATCCTGAAAGAAGAAGGAGAAGAAAGTAAGCAGAAGAGAAGAGGGACAGAAGGAGAGTAGGGAAATCAACAGACTGACTGTGGGAGAGAGCGTAAAAGAAACAATGAGTGGTGGGCACATGGGGGTTGAGAGGGATGGCTGTGATTTGCAGGGAAGGAAAGGGGGGAGGGAGGGGGGGGAGAATGGCCAGAAGGGCAGGTGGTTCTGTCATTAGCTCCAGATTAAAGCAAAGGGCAACTCCGGAGGACTCACCTCTGATTCACACAGCAGTACTGCAGGCAAGGACAAGCCTCCTGGGAGACAGGGAACACATGCGCACACATGAGCACACACATACACACACAGGAGACGCTGTAGTGATTCACAGGATTACCCACGGGCTCATGATTACACACATAAATACACACATATAGAGGCACATAACACCCCCTGCTCATTGACTCACAAGAACATGCCAACTCCCACAAACACACACTCACATGCTGATCGTTGAGCTAATTAATCAAATCTCCTGTTTTAATTAGGATTCAAATCAGTTGCCATGGGAACCTTGCCCCCTTGAAGTCTTTAAGGTAAAAACTCCAGTTTGTGCTGCAGCCTCCAATGGCTCCACGGGAAGCTGTCCGAGGGGGACAAATTCATAATACCTACCGTGATTCAGCCGGCTGCGTTCTGCATCGCATTTTCACACAGACACATATTTTTTCTGGCGAGGCCTGGGGTGCCAAATCTGAACTTCAATTTGGGTTCAGTCACAGAAAGAGGCCCAAAAATGACAGGGGGGGGGGGGGGGGTGGAAAAGTGGAATTACTGCGTCTCATGCTGCAGCTATGACAGCACAATGTGCTTTCCTGTGAAAAGGGCCATATGCATGGACATTAAAGTGTGTGTGTGTCTGTGTGTGTGTGTTGGGGGGGGGGGGGGGGCGCTTGCAGGGGCCTGTCCAATTGATCACTGACAAAAGACTGCCATTTGGCTGTGATAGCTTCTGCGTGGTAAGGCATGCAAAAGCACTTCTGCACAGCTCGTAGAGGTTGTTTTTTATTGTTATTTTTCGACAGTTCAGTAAGCTTCGTGCTTGCATTCATGTCACAGAACTTTGCCTTTTGAGCCAAAGGATATATTTGAGAGACCCTTGTCTCATTGAGCCAGGCCAGTACTTTCACTCCAGCCTGTCAGGAATTTAACATTTGTGTTAACATTAATTAAACTGAGGAAATATTTATTCACTGACTAATGTCAAAGCACTGTTTAAAGTGATGTGGGGGCTTCAGTGTTAACACTCTTTCATCTCGCAGGCTGATAGACATCCCACCAGCTTATCTTAAAAACACTGGATGAGAAAGCTCAAAGTGCAGCCGAGTCGTGCCACCTTTTATCTGTCCCGAGAGCCCCAATATCAGCTCAGGTGAAGGCTGGACGTGATGAATTAAAAGAGGAGAGCATGCCAAGCAAAGCCATTAGGATACAAGAACTCCGGCGTTTGTCTCCAGCTTGCCGGTTGTCATGGTTGCGGTGTTTATCACCTCTTTCTGCCAACACAGACCCAGGGGCAAATCAGATTGGCTTCAGACTGAGAGAGCGAAAGGGAGATGGTGAGTGAGGGGGAGGACATATTGGCACAGCAGAGAGGTGAAATGCCAACACTCTGCAGAGTAAAGGCTGAGGAAGAGCCCTGGATAAATGTCAGTGTGGCTTATTCACAACAAGAGTTTGTTTTTATCTGCTTGACTCTGATTTAAAGATTGAGAGACTATTTATTTACTCTCCCTATAGTTTTGCTCTTACTACTTTTTAACTGGTGTTAGGGTTAACTCATTTTTCAAATCGTGGGCAAACTACCACATTTTGTCAAAGCTCTTGAAAGATATTGAAAATATGAGAAGCTTTCCTAATGAGTAAATGATCCCAACGCCTCGTGGCCTATGTCTGCCACCTACTGGTCACAAGTATCCTGCCCTGAACCATTGAACAGGTGCATCAACAAGCACTGGAGGAGAGCAGTGACCAGCTATCTGACAAGACAATTTAACTTTAAATACACCTGTGACCAGTTAAATTAAAAAAGACCAATTAAAACATTTAGTGAGGATGACAAGAGGCCGGCTGGACACTTTCAATCAAGCAAACATAATCACAAACAGATGGCCTAGCAGCATGCAGCTGCTACTCCTTTTAGTCCAGTCCACGTTACATTACGATGAAACCACTCACATCAAACTATTTTGGTTTATACGATATAACACATACAATATTAAGTTATGCGATACAATGTTATAAAGCGTTGATACGACATAATGTACTCGACATGACGTTTGTGCGACAGCCCACCCGGAGCACGCGTTATAGATTTTAGACCACGCCTTTTTTCCTTGTAGAGCCAATCAGAGGACGCTTTGAAGTAGGGCCCTGATCGCTTCAGCCAATCACATCGCTGCTTGTTAGACCGGCATATGCTAAGACCTTTTTGCTAGCAAGAAAGAAGGTATGGATGCAACTTTTCGGCGTTTGGAAACATTTGTATATGCTTCGGTTTAGGTTAACTTACTCATGAACCATTAAGTGAAATAGTTAAAATTCGCTGACTTACTATTCTCGTTTTTAACTACACCTGTTTATTTATCTGTGTAAAGAACAGTTGTTTCTTCCGGGCTGTTTAATACATAAACTGAAGCTACTTCTCGGGTGATGAGTGCTGTTTTGTGGGTTCAGGGCAGTCAGGCTGGTTTGGACTTCAGCTGTCATCAAGTTCAATAGAGGCGAAACCACCAGACCGTCCATGTGAATAGGTGTATTGTGTTTTCAGACTGGTGTGAACGTGTGTTTGACAGTTCAGCTAACACCTAATGTCACAAACTCAGCCTCAGTTGTGTGACTGCTGAAGGCAGTGAAACAGTTTTTCTGCGTTTTTATTTTCCTGTACGTTTTTTGTAATCTAACTGGTTCTTCTTCCCACATAGCAGACTGACCTGACCCAGATCTGGCATTCTGCTAGCGCATCCGGCAAACTGGCATGGCAAGTTGGCTGTCAACCAGACATGGGCCAGGTCTGGCAATGATGGCACGGTTCACATGAGGCATGCCACATCTGGGCCAGTGATGGTTTAGCTTGATGTGGGCCACATCTGTTCATGCCAAATACGGGCCAGTTATGGAAGTAGCTATGTCACCCATGTGACAATTATCAATTCATCTTCTCATAAGTCGAAAAGTGATGAAAATGTTAAGAAATGTGTATATGTTTATCAGGTGAAAGGAAAATGTGCAGTATATACTGCACAGTATATACTGCACATTTTAGGTTATATTTCAAAACGTTCAACTCATTCAGGAGATGGGTGCCATGATTTTTGTTTTCGAAAACTATTTAACTTTATTTACTAATAGTTTCCCCATTATGTTTCCCTTTAAAATTTGCTTCAGCATATTTGCTCTAGTGAGTGAGAGAGTGAATGGTTGTTTGTCTCGTTTGTCTCTATGTGTCCCTGTGATGGACTTGCGACCCGTCCAGGGTGTACCCCGCCCCTCGCACAGTGATTGCTGGACATGGGCACCGGCGACCCCCGTGACCCAAAATGGAATAAGCGGGTAAAGAAAATGGATGGATGGATATTTGCTCTAATTATGGTAAATGGTAAATGGACTGTACTTATATAGCGCCTTTCTATCTTATTTCAAGATACTCAAAGCTCTTTACACTACAATCTGTGCCTCATTTACCCATTCATACAGCACTCTACTAGATCTTTACAAAGCTAATTGAACAAATCATTCTAAAGAGACTAATCAGAGCTTTATCACATTCATGCACTGATGGGACACACATCAGAGGCTTTGAGGGGTTCAGTGTCTTGCCCAGGGACACTTCGGCATGTGACTGCTGGTGGATTCGAACCCCCAACTCTTGCATTGGAGGACGACTGCTCTAACCACTCAGCCACATCTGCCGCTATTTATGCCTTCTTATGCTTATTTCACTTTTAGCTACTGCTCTGCTACTTTTAGTTACCATATTTCTACTTTTAGCTACTACTGTACTACTTTTATCTACGACATTTCTACTTTTAGCTACTGCTCTGCTACTTTTATCTACCATATTTCTACTTTTAGCTAGTGCTCTGCTGATTTTAGCTGCTGCTGTGTTACTTTTAGCCACTGCTCTTCTACTTTTAGTTAGTGTTCTGCTACTTTTAGCTATTGCTCTGTTATTTTTAGCTACTGCTTTGTTACTTTTAGCTACTACTCTGCTACTTTTATCTATGACATTTCTACTTTTAGCTACTGCTCTGCTACTTTTAGCTGCTGCTGTGTTACTTTTAGCCACTGCTCTTCTACTTTTACCTATTGTTCAGCTACTTTTAGCTACTGTATTGCCTCTTTTAGCTACTGATTTGCTTTTAGCTACCATATTGCTATTTTAGCTACTGCCCTGCTACTTTTAGTTGCCATATTTCTACTTTTAGCTACTGCTCTGCTACTTTTAGTTGCCATATTTCTACTTTTAGCTTCTGCTCTGCTACTTTTATCTACCATATTTCTACTTTTAGTTAGTGCTCTGCTACTTTTAGCTTCTGCTCTGCTACTTTTATCTACCATATTTCTACTTTTAGTTAGTGCTCTGCTACTTTTAGCTACTGCTCTGCTACTTTTAGCTACTGCTCTGCTACTTTTAGCTACTGCTCTGTTACTTTTAGCTACTGCTCTGCTACTTTTAGCTACTGCTCTGTTATTTTTAGCTACTGCTCTGCTACTTTTAGCAACCATAATGCTACTTCTGGCTCTTAGCTAGTGTTTGTCTTTTATTACCTTTAACAACTCAGTTTCAGCTACTGAAATAAATTATTTTTCATCTTCAAATTTCATCATTCACCATTTACGCAGCATTTCTGAAGAAAATTGAGTTTTTTCTAATTTTATTCATTTATTTTTAGGGCCGTACTCATCTGTGAGGAAGGGTCTCCATCATTGCTCTGTTCAGGCTGACACGGTGTGTTTCCGTGCTCAGGACTAAACGACCCCTGACAGTCGGCTGTCCTGTTATTTGTAGTCGTGCTCTGCCGTCAGTCTGCAGTGCCAAATTGTCGCCACATCTGCTGAAGATGCCGCAAACAAATAAATCCGACCTCCCGACAGCTGTTTCTTCGGGTTCAGTCAAATCAGGGACCTCAGCTGAGGAGGAGTCGCCACCCTGGGAGGAGAACAAGGCTTCCGGAGAAAAGGGCGGAGGAGGAGGAGATAGGGAGGACAATGCTGGAGACAGTGAGATCATCAAGTCACCCAGTGATCCTAAGAAGTACAGGTAGGTAACAAAGGCTTAAGTAGCTCACTTGGAATGTATACCATATGTTTATATTCTCATGGTTTATTCAGCTCTGCTCTGTTAAACAGTTTTTTTTGTCATTACTTTTTTATTTGATTTACTACCTACAAAGAAGCACAGATACTACTTTCTAAGTCATAAATGTGAAAGTACTTGGAAAATGACCCAGATCTACTAACCCCAATACACAAATGATATCAAGCCTCTTTTCCAGCTGGATCAGTGCATTATTATTATTATTGTAGTCTGATGATATGATTTCATGCTTTAAGCACACATCAGTGCCTCAGGCCTCTGTAGGGCATACACAGAAAATATGCTGTGAAGAAGCACAGAACAAGCCTCAAGATACAGTCTTCAAGTAATGCATGATTTAACAGCCTGTTCAGAATCAAACTAGAAGGAAAAAAGCTGTGAAAGCAGTGATACTGCAGTTTCTTAAAGATGTCTGTGCTGTTTCACCTTTGACCTTGCAGGTACATAGTTTTAGACAACGGCCTGCAAGCTCTGCTCATCTCTGACTACAGTGGGCCATTACAGTCAGATGATGAAGAGTCAGAGGGAGAAGACGAAGAGGAGGAGGAGGAGGAAAACTCTGAATCTGAGGATGAATCAGGGGATGAGGACGATGAGGACGATGAGGATGAGGGCAGTGATGTAGACGAGAAGGGGAAAAAGAAGAAAGGAAATGCAGAGAAACAGGTACTGCACTGACATTTTATTGCAGAGCCTTTTATGCTTTAGCAAGCGGTACTGATGTTAAACATCCCTTGAGTCATGTTGAAACTAAGAATTTTTATGCTGAAAGGAGATTAATAGCAAATACATGCAGCACGAACTGGGAGCTATTTAAACAGAGTGTACTGTTAAACAACACTTTTATTGCAGTTGTTGGTGTAAGACTCAGTACTTCTTCAATTCCCTAATCTGTCTGTGGCTTTCAGCTCTGCTCTTGTTAGTTCTTTCAATTCACAAATTTTCAGAACACTGCAGTGCATCCCACAAGACCCACAATGTACAGTTCAGGTTATTTAAATTTATCTTAAAAAACACTAATTAATTCATTCAGCACAGAATTAGTTTAGTTCTAATTTATTTAATTTATTAATTTAATTTACTGAATGCAATGATGTGGATGTGCCAACATCTAATATTTTATTCAGAGTAGAACACAAATCACAGATCAAAAGTTTAAACTGAGAGAATGTATTATTTTAAGGGAAAAATCTGTTGTTTCCAAATTTCATGGCGTCAACAAATCCCAAAAAGTTGGGACAAGTCCATTTTTACCACTGTGTGTCATCCCCCCTTCTTCTTACAACACTCAACAGACGTCTGGGGACAGAGGAGACCAGTTTCTCCAGTTTAGAAATAGGAATGCTCTCCCATTCATGTCTAATACAGGCCTCTAACTGTTCAATCGTCTTGGTCCTTCTTTGTCGCACCTTCCTCTTCATGATGCACCAAATGTTCTCTATAGGTGAAAGATCTGGACTGCAGGCTGGCCATTTCAGTACCCGGACCCTTCTCCTACGTAGCCATGATGTTGTGATTGCTGCAGAATGTGGTCTGGCATTATCGTGTTGAAAAATGCAGGGTGTTCCCTGAAAGAGATGACGTCTAGATGGGAGCATTTGTTGTTCTAGAACCTGAACATAGTTCTCGGCATTAATGGTGCCTTTCCAGACATGCAAGCTGCCCATGCCACAAGCGCTCATGCAACCCCATACCATCAGTGATGCAGGCTTCTGAACGGAGCGTTGATAACAACTTGGGCTATCCTTGTCCTCTCTGGTCCGGATGACATGGCGTCCCAGTGTTCCATAAAGAACTTCAAACCGTGCCTCATCTGACCACAGAACAGTCTTCCATTTTGCCACACTCCATTTTAAATGACCCCTGGCCCAGTGCAAACGTCTGAGCTTGTGGAGCTTGCTTAGAAATGGCTTCCTCTTTGCACTGTAGAGTTTCAGCTGGCAACGGTGGATGGCACGGTGGATTGTGTTCACTGACAATGCTTTCTGGAAGTATTCCTGAGCCCATTCTGTTATTTCCTTGACAGTGGCATTCCTGTTTGAGGTGCAGTGACGTTTAAGGGCCCGGAGATCACGAGCATCCAGTAGAGTTTTACGGCCTTGACCCTTACGCACAGCGATTGTTCCAGATTCTCTGAATCTTTTGATGATGTTATGCACGGTTGATGATGATAACTTAAAAGTCTTTGCTATTTTACGTTGGGTAACACCATTCTGGTATTGCTGCACTATCTTTCTGTGCAACAATGGTGGAATTGGTGATCCTCTTACCATCTTGGCTTCTGAGAGACACTAGCTATGTTTACATGCGCAGAATTCTCTGACCGGATTGAAATGTGTTCTGTTTGAATAATTCAAATGTATTGTTTACATGGGCACAATCTGTTCATGATGAGCGTTTACATGCAGCGGGCTTTGTTCTGAACAGCAGTACTGACATGCGCAGAGTGGTAAACTCTCCTTAAAAAAAACACCGAAGAAGAAGTTCTACTTCCGGGTGAACGTAAACAAACCTGAGCACCCAAAATGGACCCGCGACAGGTTTTAATGATGTTGGAGACGTTATTACACTCCCTGACTGAGCTACAGGTAATAGAAATCATTTTGAGCTCTTTAAAAGTTTCTAGTAGAAATGTTGAGTCGCTCACTGACCAGTTTTACTTCCCTGAGATGCTAATATTATTAGCATTAGCCAGGCGGAAATGGCAACGTCGCACTTGCGCAGTCAGGTCAGTTTTTCACCATCAGATAAAAACGAACAGATCAAGCGTTTACATGCGCACCGATCGGGTTTCGGATCGGCGTAAACCACCCGTTTCATTCTGATCAGAAATTATAACGGATCGCGCCGAATACACAAAAAAATAACCCGAACGGAGCGTTTACATGACACACTTTTATTCCGACCGGCCATTTGATCCGGTTACTTATGTCCATGTAAACATACCCAATGACACTGAGAAGCTCTTTTTATACCCAATCATGGTGTCAGTTGACCTAATTAGTGTTAATTGGTCTTCCAGCTGTTCGTTATATGGTCAATTTCCTTTTTCCAGCCCCTTATTGCTACTTGTCCCAACTTTTTTGGGATTTGTTGACACTGTGAAATTTTGAATCAACATATTTTTCCTTTAAAATGTTACATTTACTCAGATTAAACTTTTGATCTGTCATCTATGTTATATTACGAATAAAATATTGACATTTGCCATCTCCACATCATTGCATTCAGTTTTTATTCACAATTTGTTTAGTCCCAACTTTTTTGGAATCCGGTTTGTAGATCTAATTTAATTCAAATCAGGTGTGCTGGAACAGAGGAACAAAGAAAACAA
>NC_056518.1:11887121-11890614 GCF_014905685.2 Nematolebias whitei | reverse complement strand
TTGTTTTCTTTGTTCCTCTGTTCCAGCACACCTGATTTGAATTAAATCATGATTAGCAGGCTTCTGTTGAACTTAAGGAAGAAATTAAATCACCGAATCAGGTGTGTTGGAGCAGGAAAACAACTAAAACATGCAGGATGGTGTTCCTCGTGGACCAGGGTTCGGAACCACTGGTCTACTGTTGTCATCTCTCTTTGTTGAAAGCAGGTCTCTCTTGTTATTGAGTCCCCGAGGCTCAATTAGACTAACCTGTATAAATAAAGGTTGAATGAATTTGATTAATTTTGCCAAAAGATTTAAAAAAACACTTGGGTGCTATCTGACCCTAAACAGATTTCTCTTGTCTTTGTGTTAAAGTCATTGATGCGTTTAAGTCATAAATCACTGCACAGATTTTAGAGGTGATGCTTTTATATCTGGCTGCAGCCAAGGGACGCACAAATGTGGTCTTTACTCAGTTGGTTTTACACATTGATAGCTGACATTTGTGGTGGTAGTAGCTGGGACTGATTCATAAGACGTACTTTAAGTGCGGCACATCTTTGTTTCTAACCTTGGCAGTTCTGTTGACATCCACCCTGTTTGTCTGTAAGCAAAATATCTTAAACTCAGCCACGTTTACAGATGTTGAGCTCAAATTTGGTGTGGTAGTAGATGAGAGTAATCTCTAAGTCGTACTTTGAGTGTGACTTCATATGATGTTGAATGGGATAGTGAACAGTGTTTTTCTGGGTTTGACCAAAATGACTACAACTCCGTCATTTCACAGATCATTTGAGATATTTGGGCCAAGCTTTGGTCTTCACAGTGTCCTGGGATATTTATTCCTTCAAGAAATGCTAGTTTCAGCATTTCTTTGTGCATCAGTCAGTGATGGATTAATAATCCAGTCGAGGGTATACCGCAGTGTGTTTCTCATAAGAAAACTTTTATGACTCAGTACAGTATTTAAACATGTCTAAGCGCTTATCTTCTTACATAATCATGCTTGTGTTCTCTACTCGTCTGTCAAAATTTGCTTCCCACATTTTTTAATTACAACATTTGGTGTTTTATCAATATCATGTTAAAACCTTTTGACTGAGTCAGCTCAAGCTGTGTTGTCCGTGTGAGTTCATCTTTGGCAGTTCAGAAGATGATTCAGTTTGTGTGTGTGTGTGTGTGTGTGTTTCAGTCTGCTGCAGCTCTTTGTGTCGGTGTGGGCAGCTTCAGCGACCCCGGTGATCTCCCTGGCCTCGCTCACTTTCTGGAGCACAGTGAGTAATTAATCCTTGAGAGTTGAGTCATTTCTGTTAAATGAACCGGAGACTGATGGCAGGGGAAAAATAAGGCGTTATTTCTGTTCAGCTCAAACTTAGACTAAAAAAAAGTGCCAATAAAATAAAATAAAGCATTCAAAGGTAAAGAACTTCATTTGGCTCGTCACTGAGTGAACTGGGCTGCATTTATATGAGTCCATTATAAAATCTGGTCGATTCCTCTAAATGTGAAGTAAAGGGGATGCAGTCGGTGTCTCCTTGAACAAAGTTTGTCCTCTAAGAAGTGAACAGAGATAACGCAGATCCTTTCAGCTGTAGGATTTAAATGATACTTGTATTATGCTTTTATATTTATTGGCATTGATGCAAATCCTGACTGGAAGCAGAGTGTGAGTAATCTTCATCAGTTTAAATGGCTCGTTTTTGTAACGCAACTGTGGTGTCACCACGCAGACCCACACAGAGCTTGTGTGTGCGTCTCGTTGAGGGTTTTTTTGCTGAGTGATTCTTAAGAATTCCCCTTCCCATCTTTCCTCGACCTCCATGAAAAGCATCCCGAGGTGAAATATGAGAACTGTCTTCAGAACACAGAGAAATGCGAATTTAAAGAATTCGTCTTCTTATTTTCTCTTAATGCATGTTGTCACTTTACCAGTGGTTGTGTACTCCAGGTACACGGTGCAGCGCTTGTTTTGTGCGTCTCATTATTTAGGTTTGTCTTGGTCAGGATCAGTTAACGTTATGTGACAATCCCCAGAATAACCCTCTCCTCGAGCCAGAGTAACCCAGGGTGGGGGCAAAAGGCACAAAATGAGCTTTGGGGATTCTTTTGACCCATTTTTCCTCCTGCTTTTTGTGCATGGTCCAACCAGCTCATTACCTGCAAAAATCATCATTTACAGCACTCTGCAAACACCATGCATCATGTTGATCGTTAACACTTTTATTGTGTTTGACTGTTTTTAATAACAAATATGAATATTAGATTGAGTTAATCTCGCACTGTAACACTGTTAATCATCATGATTATAAAATATGATAGTGTTTGCAGTGTAATCATTGTATTAACCACTAATATACCTCATATGATACATAGGACCTAGAAATCTTTCAGTTTTGTTGCTTTACAACCAGAAATTTAAATATATTGTTCATAAGATTAAACACAACAATGCTCTAAAAAAACTACAAAATGACAACCAATAATTCTAAAAATTAAAGTAAAAACACTTAATAAATGCAGTCAGCCCCTAAACCTAATACTGTAGAACCACCTGTTGCAGCATCGTCTCTTTAGATCCGTCTAACCGCTGGACCTTTTGTCTTTTCTTCATGACCAAACGTCTCCTGCTACTTTAGGTTGGATGGGTGCTGCTTGTGTCCAACAATTTTCAAATGGAACTAGAGATCCTCAGTTGGATTGATGTCTGGGCTCTGACTGGACCATCCCAGGATCTGTCTTTAACCATGTTGCTTCAGCAGAGTGCTGTTCTGCTGGAAGATGAACCTTCAACCCAGTCTTAAATCTTTGGAAGACTCCAACAAGTTCTTCTGAAGTATTTCTAATGCTTTGCTCCATCCTTTAACTCATCAGTTTCCTAAACTTGATACATTCTAATGAAAAACACCCCCACAGCATGATGCTGTCACCACCATGCTTGACTGTGGGGATGGTGCTCTCATCAAGATGAGTAGTGATAGGTTTGACTCTGACATTTAATGGCCTAAAACCTTCAAGTGTGGTCTCATCTGACCACAGCACCTTCTTCTAAATATTTGAAATTCCTAACAAACCAGCTCTGTGCAGCTTATCCACCTTACTCCTATCCCCCATGCTGCCTTGTGTGAATTATGGGCGTGACTTGCAACGCGGACCAGAAACGGCGTTTGTTTATGTGCAAACATAACAAGATAATGTAGTTTCTCTGAGCATTATGGATTTAATTTAAACATGTAGGAACACCTGTCAGAGCTACAGACAATATACCACTGCCTGCTGAGGACGAGGGATGGACTGTGACTACAGATTACATCTACTAGCATATTTAGCTACATCTACTAGCATATTTAGCTACATCTACTAGCATATTTAGCTATATCTACTAGCATATTTAGCTACATCTACTAGCATATTTAGCTACATCTACTAGCATATTTAGCTACATCTACTAGCATATTTAGCTACAGCTACTAGCATATTTAGCTACATCTACTAGCATATTTAGCTATATCTA
>NC_056518.1:11875332-11887111 GCF_014905685.2 Nematolebias whitei | reverse complement strand
ACTAGCATATTTAGCTACATCTACTAGCATATTTAGCTACATCTACTGGCATATTAAGCCACATCAACTGGCATATTTAGCTACATCTACTAGCATATTTAGCCACATCAACTGGCATATTTAGCCTTACCTACTGGTATATTTAGCCACACCTACTGGCATATTTAGCCACATCTACTGGCATATTTAGTTACATCTACTGGCATATTAAGCTACATCTACTAGCACATTTAGCTACATCTACTAGCACATTTAGCTACTTCATTGACTCGTTTCATCTGACGGTGAAGTGATGAACAACCTGAAAAGCTCTGAGGTGTATTAGTATCTACACAGTAATAAGGTCGGTGGTGTTTTGTTAACAGAGGTGGGACACAATCTTATTGACCTCAAATCAGACACAGAGCCCAGTCAAAGACTTAAAGTCCTCCATCACAGAGCTTGGATTAGTTACAGAGAAAATCATAAAACTAAAGATGAACAAATTCTATAAATCTGTGTCCTCCATACACCTGAAATCATACCTGATGCTCTCGTCACTGTTTTCAATCCTTCTGAGGCTCCGGAGTCTCTTCTGCGGTGGGTTATTGTCGTCCAGACACAAAGTAGGATGCAGGTTTTCCTCTGTCAGCCGTTTGTCAACAAAGTGAAATGAGCTCACAGACAGAGTTTTGGGTGGTCTCTTCAAGTTCAGATTCTTCAGCCACATTCTTCTTAGTTCCTCATCTGTAGGTAGGAGATGGAAACTATACCTCTTTTCACAGGAACACTATTTTATTTTTTTGGTCCATGTTCAAAACTCTGTTGTTGTAGCCACTGATTTAGTTTGGTGTGGTTGTTCTGCAGCTGTGAACACAACAGGTACCTGAACGCAGCACGGCTATTTTAGTAAACTTTATGGTTGTTAAATAAAGTTAAACAAAACAAAAACAGTTTTATCTGCTGAACTGAATGTGAATTACTTTCAAATAAACCGCGGTCCATACTCTGCTACCATAGTTAACCAATGCTTAGTACTACTTCCTGTCTGACAGGAAGTAGTACCGTAATCATTTATACAACAAAGCCCCCAGGAATAAGATGCATAGTGATCCTATGGACAGATTCTTTCATCTCTGCAGAACTGTCCAGCTCCATCAGGGTTATTTTTGGCTTCTTGGATATTTCTGTGATTACCCCCCCCCCCCCCACCCTGTTCAAGTCATGGATCTTCCTATCTCCTAACAGTGGATGATGCTTCATGGGATGTTCAGGGTTCTGGGATGTTTTATTTTTTAACACTTCCCTGATCTGTTTTTCTCCATAACTTTGTCTTTAACCTGTGTGGAGTATTCCTTGGTCTTCATGATGCCTCCTGCTTGGTGGTAGCCCTGGTTCAACAATGATGTGATTTCTAAAGGTACTGTATGGGGCTTCAAAGCAAAAGTGGAAGAATTTTCCTTTTTTAATCAAATAAAAATCACTTTAACTTCCAGGTTTTAAGGCAACAAAACTGAAGATTACCAAGAGGGTGAATACTTGCTCAACCCAGTGGTATGTGCACAGCTGCTGGGAGCTTTGTGCTGGTTCTTAACTCAGCTTTACCGTCCCCCAACAGATAACAGAAAATGGTCTCCCTGCATTCAAACACAATTTCACAGTCTAAAAGAAACGACTTGTAATAAAGTGTCACAAGCCGTCTGAATTGCAATTTATGATATTGATGCTGCTATCAGCAGAGATTGCTGAACATTGTTCTCAAGTGATTAGTCTGAAAGAAGAAGCTCGCTCATTCTCGTAGTCTGTCATCCAAAGTGTCACAAAATATTCACAACACTATTTAGAGCCACCGTGCAGCTGTATCTGAAACAAACCTATCATTTTCTGTTTGGACCGAGAGAAAAAAACACAGAAAGATGTTTGGCTCACTGTCCCCATAAATAATAAAACCACAAATAATAAGTGTCTTTGTGCAAGCACTTGTGATTTTTTTTTTGTTTGTTTGTTTGTTTGGATTTCTCTCTTTTTATTCCTTCCCGGTTGTATTCCAGTGGTGTTCATGGGCAGCGAGAAGTACCCGTCAGAGAACGGCTTTGATGCTTTCCTCAAGAAGCACGGTGGGAGCGACAACGCCTCCACCGACTGCGAGAGGACCATCTTCCAGTTTGACGTCCAGAGAAAAAGCTTCAAAGAAGCTCTTGACAGGTTAGGAAAGCATGAGAGCTTTTCTTTGTCTTTATGTTTGTGTTTTGAAGCTGTCGCCCCTCAGAGGGGGGGTTTCTGGAGAGCCACTGTGTGATTGACAGGTAAATATAAAACAGAAATAAGGAAAATAACTCAAAGAAGCCCCGAAGAGAGATTAAAAACTCTTAAAGCACTGTATCTTTTTAGATTTGATGGTTTTTTTTAACATTTACTGGATTTTTTTCCCAACTAAAATGTAAAATTTGATTTAGTGGCTTTTTCCAGCCCTATCTAATCTAAAGCAGTCATCTCATCCAAACTCATTCAGAGTCTTAACTGGAGTTAATGGGAGAGATCATATTTCTCCAGTTTTAGTTTCTCTCCATTGGCTCCCTGTCAAATCCAGAATAGAATTCAAAATCCTACTTCTAACCTACAAAGCTCTCAACAACCTAGCTCCATCTTATATTACATATCTTATTGTTCCATATTTTCCTAACAGAGCACTTCACTCTCAGACTGCAGGTTTACTTGTGGTTCCTAGAGTTTACAAAAACAGAATGGGAGGAAGATCTTTCAGTTATCAGGCTCCTCTCTTGTGGAACCAACTTCCAGTTTCTGTCCATGAGGCTGACACATTGTCTGGTTTTAAGACTGGGATTAAAACTTTCCTTTTTGATAAATCCTATAGTTAGGGTTGGCTTGTTATGCTGCTATAGGCTTACACTACTATAGGAGAAATTGACCTAGTTTCATCAAATTAATAGTTAAAAAATGAATAGTTTACATTTGAAATTATTTCTATCTTAACATGCGCACCTCCTTTCTCGACCTGTCAGTAGCAAAGTTTACATGGACTTACGTCTTTGGATTAAACGGCCGTTCGGAATAAAAATGCGTCATGTAAACGCCCCATTCAGATTATTCTTTGTTGATCCAGCTGGATCCGAAAGAATTTGTAATCGGAATGAGACGGGTGTTTTATGCCGATTCATAATCTGAACGGTGTGCATGTAAACATGTAATCTGATAGTTTTATTCCGATCGTGGAAAACTGAGCTGACTGCGCATGTGCGACCTGTGTCAACCTCACGTATTTCCGCCTGGCTAATGCTAATATGTCGAGGAAGTAAAACTGGTCGGTGAGCGACACGTCTACTAGAAACTTTGAAAGAGCTCAGAATGATCTGTGTCACCTGCAGCTCAGTCAGGGAGTGCAGGAACGTCTCCACATCATTAACAACTGTCGCGGGTCCATTTTGGGTGCTCAGGTTCGTTTACGTTCATCGCGGAAGTAGAACTTCTTCTCCTGTGGTTTTTTTAAGAGGCGTTTACCACTCTGCACATGTCAGTACTTCTATTCTGAATAAAAGCCTGCTGCATGTTAACGCTCGTCGTGAACGGATTGTGCCCATGTAAACGATACATTCAAATTATTTAAGCATGTCCTGAGCCTGGTTCTGCTAAAGGTTTCTTCCTCATGAGGGAGTTTTTCCTTTCCACTGTCGCCTTCGTGCTCGCTCAGGATGAGAGATTACGACGAAGTGAAAACTCAAAGCAGTCTGCTCCTCAGATAAATACTGTTATTAACTGACTTTTTACGTAGATGAATGTTTCTGTTCAGTGCCCTGGGACGACTTCTGTTGTGACTTGGTGCTTTATAAATAAACTGAACTGAACTGAATTGAATCTGTGTGAACAGAGAAAATGTGACGCCCCCTTCCTCATTTTCACAACAGTGTAGAATTTGTCCCATTAACAAACCCAGAATTCAAGGCTGCGTAAATAATTAACATCTTTTATTGAATAAAAAAATCATAAACGCATCAACAGCTCAAACAGATCTTCTTTGATTTTCATTAATGCGTGGTGAGATGTTTCTTCAGTTGTTTAGACTGAACAGACTCGGTGCTCCAACAGACAAACTCAGACCCAAAGTTTGTTTGTCGCTCTGTATTTGTCCGTGGTTTTGTCTGACTCGTGCTCGAGCGTAGAACCTCACCTTTCTGTGTTCTCCCTCCCAGGTGGGCGCAGTTCTTTATCTGCCCCCTAATGATCCGAGACGCAATCGACAGGGAGGTGGAGGCCGTTGACAGCGGTACGTCACTCATTTATTTGGGGTCATAGTTGATTTCATGCCGCTGTGCATAGTTGTTGTTCTCATGTGTTTGTCTGTTAGCAAAATATTTAATAGACCACTGGATAGATTGAGATGAAATTTACAGAAAGTAATAATTAAATCGACATCAACAAAGGATTCAATTTTTAAGTCAATGCAAATCAAAATGTCTTCCACAGCCCACTGACCTTAAAAATTGCATAAATGACTACAACTTTGGCATTTTCACAGATTGACCTTATTTTTGTAGTAGTAGCTGAGATGGATCCTGAACATATGTGAGGGCTAACGGATGGCACAAGATTTTAGATTAAAATTTTGCCTTTAGCTATTTGGAACTCGCTGAGTCTGTCTGTTAGCAAAATACCTCATGAGCTACCGCATGGATTTTTATAAAATATTTACCAAGTAATCATATAATGCAACTCTACCACTAATTAACCCATTTCAAGATGGCTGCCACAGCCAACTGAATTTACAAAAACACAGCAATGTTGTAATTCAGTCAAGTTTCATAGTTCACTGGATAGAATTTGGTGTGGATGTAGCTGAGACTCATTCACAACACATACTCCAAGTGCTACTCAATTCACAAAATCATCTCTTAAAACTTTAGCATTTACTGTTGGGAGTCAGCTCTGTTCGTCTGTTAGCAAAATATCCCATGAACAGCCAAACACATTTAAATGACACTTTCAGAAAGTAATCATTGAAAGTACATCTACAGCCCATTACCTTTATGGCGTGGACCCATTTCCAGATGGCTGCCACAGCCAATCAACATTAGCTAACTCACACAAAAAGCTATAACTTTAATTTGACAAATATAGAGCTAAAAGTGTGTGGGGCCATATCTGGGAGTCTTCCTGAAAACTGAACTTCACATTTCATGAGGCAGCTGTGGCTGAGTGGTTAGAGCGGTGGTCCTCCAGTGGGAGAGTTGGGGGTTCGATTCCACCAGCAGTCGCATGCTGAAGTGTCCCTGGGCAAGACACTGAACCCCTCATTGCCTGTGATGTGTGTCCCATCAGTGTATGAATGTGATAATCATTGATTATTCTTTGTAGAGATCTAGTATAGAGCTGTATGAACGGGTAAATGAGGCACACATTGTGTTGTAAAGAGCTTTGAGTGTCTTGATGAGATATAAAGGTGCTGTATAAGTACAGTCCATTTACCTTTTCATATCTCCCAAAATTAATATCACAAGATTGTGTCATACAAACTCATTTAAGAGTTTTGACCAAAATGACTAAAGTTCCATCGTTTCTTAGCATGATATGATCTTCAATCCTATTCGCATGGGATTAGTTTTACCTAAGGACCAGTGTAATCTCCCCAACGTCTGCTTTTTATGTGGCGCCTTCGCACGGGATTAACAAAGCCTGAGATTTAGCTGAAATTTACAGACATCTTCCGGTTATGATGTTAACACGCTGCGTTGTCACGACTGGGCCGGTCCATATAATGTGCTTAATGTGCGGTCGAGGACAGTCTCAGGCTTTGATGTGGTTTTATGAATCAGCACAAAGAAAACTAAAGAATGCACAATATAAAATTGTGTTAGTCTACTTGTTGAGGAGGAGACGGGTCCGGCCGGCCGGTGTAAGAGGTTAAAAACAGCCACGTTAAGCTCAGATGGACAGCTGTCACCGCCTGTGCGTGTGAGCGGCTGCGCGTCCACTGACCCACCGGTTGAAATGGACTGGAGACCTGTCCAGGGACTTGGCTTGAACCCGCCTCTCGCACAGTGATGGCTGGACATGGACACCAGTGATCCTGCTACCCGAAAAGGAAGAAGCGGGTAAATATATGAATGGATTGGTCAGTTGCACGCACACGTCTCTGCACCTCCTGTCATCTGCGGTGAAGGAAGTAGCAGCTCATAAAAGCCGAAGCGAAAAAGAAAACCACATTTAAAGATTAAATAAAATAGCCGAAGCGAACAGCGCGTTCATTTAAAATAGCCTTGTTCTATATTTTTCCCAAATGATTTTGCTTAAACAAAAACAAAAAATGCCTCATTACGTATCGGATCCTGCGCATTTCTGTCCAAATCACAGAGATGCCTATTTGCATTGGATTAGTATTATCACAGGACCTCGGAGTTCAGCAAAATATAGTAGGTAATGTGCGGGGGAATTTTCACTTTACAAATTACTGACATGGCTGATTCACACGGGGTTAACAACACAGACAATCTCCGTAATTATTACAAATAGCATGTGGTCCCTAGGTAAAACTAATCCCGTGTGAATAGGGCTTTAGACTAACACTCTGGCATGAAAAGTGGCGGGTGATATGCATTACTTCAAGTAATGCAAAGCCTTGAATCTAACGCCTCCTATACATTATAAAGCCCAGTCCGGCCTGGACTGGCCACAGTCGGTCCAGCCCCGGTCTTCCCGGCTCTGGTTTTGTTTGCTTTTAGCAGAGTGCCGCCTCATTGTGGGCGGAATTGTCATGGCAAGACCGCGCAAAGCGAAGCTCAGCATTAAATGCACCTTGTCCTTTGTTCAGGGCACTCGTGCTATTTTTTTTTTTTCCCATTTCTTCTAAAGAAAGCTGAGCTCTCTCTACCACATAAGCCTCCAGATGCAAGTAGCTGAAGGAAATGTTGGTAAGGAGCAGTCTCTGGCGGTATGACTCATCTGTGACGTGCCCCCCACCCCCATTCCAACAAACCAATCAACGGCCAGCAGTCTGACTTCAAATCTGCCAGCCCAGCCTGAATGGAACCCCAGGTCTCTGGGTTCCAAAAATCGACCTGGAACTGGACCAGACTGCCCAGTAGCAACACTCAAAACCCGAGACAGAACCCAGGTTGGGCCAGTCCATTCCAGGCTGGGCCTTATGATGCATAAGAGCTGTTATTTTTGTCCTGTTTCTTATGTTTTTGTGTCTCTATCCCCCTGTCAGAGTACCAGCTGGCTAAACCATCTGACTCCCACAGGAAGGAGATGCTGTTTGGCAGTCTGGCCAAACCTGGACACCCCATGGGCAAGTTCTGCTGGGGTGAGTTAGGAAAAACAACTACTGGGACATTTAATCCACACTGGGGCGTCCTTGTAGGATGCTGAGCAAAAACAAATACAAGTTAATACAGTGCTAAGTTTCCTGTTTATATTCTTGGATTATTTACCGTATTTTCACCAATTTTTCAGAGTTTCATTTGTCGTGCTGAATTGATTGTCCACTCGATACAACTCTAGGGAACGCAGAGACGTTGAAGCAGGAGCCAAAGAGGAAGAAGATCAATGTTTATAAGCGCCTGCGTGCCTTCTGGAAGAAGTACTACTCTGCCCACTACATGACTCTGGCTGTGCAATCAAAAGGTCAGGAACATCTTTCTTATTCGTCATTCACCAGAATCAGTCAACACAGAGAAATTACCACATTTTCTTCCAATAATTACATTTAAAACAATTAACAGATCCACCAGAAAGGTAACCTGAGCTCTTTGAAAATTTAAAAAACTGCCATTTGTGCAAATAAGGATGCACTTCATGTTCTGCTGCTGGAGATAATTGCTGTCAGATAGAAAATATTCAACTGATTTTCAGGGTTCTGCAGGAAATGTCACACAGGTAATTAACTGCTTCATGGCAGTAAAAATATTGACAAGTGTTGACTTTTAGTGCTGAGAACGATCATCCTCATTAAAGTGGTGAGGTCATGCAACTCTGGGTAAGCGTCTTCTTACTGGAACCTCTTGCACATAAAAACCAAAACACTAGCTAAACGCTAAAAGACAAACACAGAAAACCCCAAAGTACCTAGACACTGGCTAAAAGCTTAACATAGAAATTTTTTTGCAAGAAGCTAAATATGGCAACAAGTTAAAAATCAAAAAGACATTAAAAACTGAAATTATCATAAGACTAGTTAAAATAGCAAAAGACTAGATAAAATTAGCATAAGATTTGCTAAAATTAGCATAAGACTAGCTAAAATCAGCACAAGACGAGCTAAAATCTGCATAAGACTAGCTAAAAGTAGCATAAGACTAGCTAAAATTAGCATCAAATTAGAACAAGACTAGCTCAAATAGCATAAGACTAGATCAAATTAGCATAAGATTTGCTAAATTAGCATAAGACTAGCTAGAATCAGCATAATACTAGCTAAAAGTAGCATAAGACTAGCTAAAATCAGCATAAAACTAGCTAAAATTAGCACAAGACTATCTCACATTGGCATAAGACTAGCTAAAAACAGTATAAAACTAACTAAAATTAGCATAAGACTAGATAAAATTAGCATAAGATTAGCTAAAATTAGCATAAGACTAACTAAAATAGCATAAGACAAGCTAAAAATAGCATCAGACTAGCTAAAACTAGCATTAGACTAGCAAAATGTAGCAAAAGACTATTTCAGACTCTTGTCAGACGTAGCTTGTCACTGACTCTAAAATTTATAAAAGGCTAATTAACAGTAGCTATATGCTAGCTAAAATATGCTAAAACTAGCTAGAAGCTAATAATAACCATAGTGTAGCTAAAAGCTGAAATTAGCTAAAATAATGAGTAAAAGCTAAAAGTAGCAAAATAGGTAGCTTAAAGCTAAAAGGTGCATAATGATAGCTTAAAATAAGTAGCAGAACAGTAACTAAAAGCTTAAATTAGCAAAGGCTAAGTGCAAGCCATAAGTAGCAGAGGACAGTAATTACATGTGGCCTAAGAATACAAAAGTAGTGCCAGTATGCCGAAGCAGAAGAGAACTATGCTTGTTTGAAATAACCGAACAGTCTAAATGTAAATCTAAGTGGAAATAATTTGTAAAAATAAATATATTTTTTAAACAATAGAAGTTACACAAACCAAAAGTCACAACACCCAACTCCTGAACGAGCTGAACATTTTGATCTATGTATGACTAAAGTACAATACGGTCAATCAGATCATCTGGACAGTTTCTTTTTTGTGGAAAGACATTTCACCCTCTATCCGGAGAGTTTCATCAGTCTGAGGCGTCCCAAGTGAAATGCTTTCCCCACTAAGCAGTTCACTCTTTTCATTGTCAAAGGAGTGTACTGCTTTCTCTTCACAAAGATGGCCTCCTTTACTCCTCTCTCAAACCATCGTTCCTCTCTGTCCAGGATGTGAACATCTTCATCCCTGAAAGAGTGACCGCTGGCCTGGAGATGAGTGTAGACCGCAGAGTCCTGGCCTGATGTTGTTGATCTTCTGTGCTGGGCCATCCTTTTGGCTAGAGGCTGTTTAGTTTCCCCAATCACAGCCCCCCTGGCACTGAACAGCATACACAACATTACTCTGTTTGTGACCTGACTGTACTTTTTAGATGTTTCTACCTGGATTGGTGATCATGCATCGGGATATTAATGAACTAAATTAGCCTCAAAAATTGAAAAAAAATTGCATTTTAGGCGGAAAATTATTAAGATCCACTTGCGCTCTGCTTCAATCCTCGTTCTGTCTGTGTGTCCCTCAGAGAAGCTGGACACTCTGGAGGAGTGGGTGAGAGAGATCTTCAGCAAGGTGCCGAACAAGTGAGTGTCACAGAAGAGGCTCTCCGTCACTTTGAGGAGGCGCTATCATTACGCAGATTGAGTCTCAACATCATCTCCTCAAATATAAATGTCAAGCCTCCCTTCATCTCTTCTGCTCAGCTCTCTTTAACTGAAGACGTTCTTTTCTTTCATCAGAATAATCCTGAATGGAACAGTTCTTACAATCTGAATGGCTGTTTTCTAAAGTCGCTCCAGTTCTCTGTTTTATGAGTCACCGGGGGTTCTTTTCAGGGACTGAACATGTATGTCATGGTTACATGGAAGCCGCCATGTTTTTAAGGCTTTCGCTTCAATGAAACGACGACATGTTTTTGTATCGAGCTAATGATCCCTCCCCGTTTCTGGTTCTAAATTCCTTTCACGTGAATTCCACTCCTCTAGCAGAGCTAAACTCATTTCCATCGAGCTTGAATACATGAAAACATTTTGAAGTAATCTCTGTCAAAAGAACTAATGTTCCCTGACACTGTTTCTATTAACTCTTTTCAGGCTTATTCACTGGGTTTCCACTCCAACTACTTTGATTTGAGGCATTTTCCAAGAAGAATATAGCACCTTTTAGTTATTCACAGGAATTATAAAGCCTATCTGGTGAATACTGACCTGGTTAAACCAATATTAACTCCTATATATATATATTATTTGTCTACAGTGGTTTGCCTAAGCAGGATTTCTCTGATTTGCTGGATCCTTTTGACACACCAGCCTTCTGCAAGCTCTACAGAGGTACTGATCCACTTCACCACATACGCCTGAACACATCTGGTGTGCTTCCGAGACAGCCTATAAATAATTCTGACGAGTTGCCACATAGTTAAAACAGACTGATGTTTGACTTAATAAAATTGCGTGAACATATGCAAACCGATGAGACGTTACGTGCTCAGTCTTCCGCTCTTGGCTCTGAGTCTGTTTCTGCTTTGCAGTCGTTCCTGTTGGGAAAGTGCACGCTTTGAATATCACCTGGGCTCTTCCTCCTCAGGAGAAACACTACAGGTGATCCACACACACCGTCTGAGGCACATGACTGAAGACTGCTTGTGACTGAGAACGCTTTCACCTCTTTTTAAAGAAATGGCGTCAAAAGTCTTTCTTTCTTCATGTCTCGCTGTCTTTCCTGCATAATGAGGCCTCTTTATGTAAACATAGAATTAGACCAATCCAAACATGCCGTGCATTGCAGCGATTGTAGACAAATTGCATCATTTCCCAGCCCCTAATTTTCACGTTTTGCACCCTTCTTTTCAGAGTGAAGCCTCTCCACTACATTTCATGGCTGGTTGGCCATGAGGGCAAAGGGAGCATCCTCTCAGTGCTGAGAAAGAAGTGAGTGTTATTGCTTCTATTATTTTTATTTAACTATTTGTTTATTTCAATTTGAGGGCACTCCAGATTGCAATTAAAACCTCCTCAATTTTGCTGGGTATATGTGAGCCTTTTCTTGCTCTAAGTGAGCTCTGAATGTTAGAGCCCTTATCCTCAAACTCTACACTTTAGCTGTTGCACTTGACAATGTGATTCATACATTTTCATCTTTTTGGATGTAGCTGCACAAGAGCATTTCAGCCTCTCGTTGCTAAGTGGCAGAGTGATCTGCCAAACCTTATGTAGTCCAACAATACCAAGAGCCCATTTAATACTCCCTTTACCATCTGCACCACTTTGATACTACGTTAATAAAACGGTCCTGTTTATTCTGTGTGCTCAGTTCACTTGTTGATAAAAGGTGTCTGGAAAACTTGAGTATACTCTGTCTCGACTTATGTTTGTAGTAAAAAATGAATCTCACAGAGACAGAAGAGTGGCTGTTTATATTGAATTTAGATAGCATCAAGTGCTGAGGATGATTTTAGGCTAATATTAGACAGATGTCCTCTGTACAACTGGAAAGCAGGTTCTATATTTAGACTAAAACAATGTGGCGACCAATGTATACTGGTAATTGCTTTTTTTTTCAGAAACAG
>NC_056518.1:11832599-11874932 GCF_014905685.2 Nematolebias whitei | reverse complement strand
TATATATATATATATATATATACACATATATATATACACATATATATATATACATGGAGACAAACGAGACAAACAACTATTCCCTCTCTCACCTAGAGACAATTTAGAGTTACCAATCAGTCTAACATGCATGTTTTTAATCTGTGGGAGAAAACTGGAGTACCTGGAGGAAACCCACGCCCAGAAAGGTTCCATGGCCGGGATTCGATCCGGCAACCTGCTTGCTGAGAGGTGGCAGCTCTATCAACTGCACCACCGTGCCCAGTTGCTTGTTTTTTTTTTTTTTTTTCTCTTTTTTTTAACTATTCTCAGGCTCCAGGAGGAACACAAAAGCATTGTGTTGTGTGTGTGTGTGTGTGTGTGTGTGTGTGTGTGTGTGTGTGTGTGTGTGTGTGTGTGTGTGTGTGTGTGCGTGTGTGTGTGTGTATGTGTGTGTGTGTGTGTATATGTATGTGTGTGTGTGTGTGTATATGTATGTGTGTGTGTGTGTGTGTATGTGTGTGTGTGTGTGTGTGTGTGTATGTGTGTGTGTGTGTGTGTGTGTGTGTGTGTGTGTGTGTGTGTGTGTGTGTGTGTGTGTGTGTGTGTGTGTGTGTGTGTGTGTGTGTGTGTGTGTGTGTGTGTGTGTGTGTGCACTCTGTCAGGAAACACAAATTGGTATATTTTTTCTCCTCAACACCCTTCACTCATTTCAACACCTAATGTGATTACTGTTGCCACTTACAGCTCGGAGTGTGTGTGTTCCTGACGTGTGCGTTCATGCCTGTGTTTGTCTGCAGGTGCTGGGCTCTGGCTTTATATGGAGGAAACAGCGAGACGGGCTTTGACCAAAACACCACATACTCCATCTTCTCCATCTCCATCACCCTCACTGATGAAGGCTTCCAAAACTTCTACCAGGTACAGAAAATTCAAAACATTTCTCTGTTCTTCCACCTTTGTCTCTCTCCTCGTCCTGTTCTCATTTCTCTGATGGATAAATTTCAAGCTCGGTTGTTTTTATTTTATTGTCGGATCAGTAGGGATCAGTGTTTTCTCTGTTTTGTTTGTATGATGGTGACATTAAAATGTCCCTATACACTCCAGTGATAAGAACTAATAAAATACACACAAGCAGGGATTGGGAGCATGACCTGGATGACCAGTTTCTCTTGGCTTTAGATGTGATTTCAAGGAAGCTATGTGCGTTATCAGTTGCTATGACTACTCTTGTGTTAACCTCAGACTCAGTGGGCGATCATTCAACAAGAAGACGGTTTGTTTTGTCTTTACTACTTGATTGAAAAATATTTCAGGCACAAAACTTATATCAGTAGCTCTTGTAGAAATGATGAAACAGCCTTGAAAATGTTGTTTAAATTATTTTGATCAAGTTCGATTTTTGCCAAAGGAATCTGGACTTATCTGGGTCACTGGATTTATCTCATGATAAAAAGAATGGAGTCAAGTAAGTTAGAAGCATAGTTGTTCATTTGAAGTGCTCTACACATCCAAATTTCATTTTGTTGCTCTATCAAGAACAAAAAAAGTCTATTACCGTGTTTTTCACCATATAAGTCGCACCTTTTTGCATAGATTTGCAAATCCTTCGTCTTATCCATAGGCCTGTCACGATAACAAATTTTGCTGGGCGATTAATTGTCTCAGAAATTATTGCGATCAATGATAATATTGTTTTAAATTTGACAAATATTAGTAATTGTCAAATTTATCAATCAACCTTTATTTATACAGGTAAATCCCATTGAGCCTCGAGGACTCATTTACAAGAGAGACCTGAAAATATAAGAAGAAATGTTGGGTAATTTTATTGTGTGTAGTACCTTTTTGACCACTGGATGGCAGTCTAAGACTGTTTGAACCAAAGGATGGATGGTGAGGGAGTGAGCAGTGTGTCTCTTTAAGAAAAATGGGAGGGAGGCCCCTTGACGTGACATGGGCTGTCTCTCTTTCCTGTTTTTCGTTTCTCAAAATGGCGGTTTGAGCTCTTTAATATAGCATTTTTCACACAAAGCTTTTAATAAAAAAATCAGTAAACAAGTTCTCAGCTTCTTTTTGCAGAGAAAAACAACTTTTTAGATAAAGGTACTGGTTTCAACCGTGAATTAAGGAGCTTTGACAAGGCAGAGGTTTTTCCTCGAGGTCGGCCTGTTAGCTTAGCTCGTAGCTTAGCTTCTCAGCCTAGCTGCTTTTAACAATCTAAAAACGCAATTTTGGACGGTTAAAACAGATTTTAAAGAGAAAGGGAGAGGTCAGTGAAGAGTACCAGAATTGAGCTTTTTGTCATCCAGTGTCTTCAGTAGAAAGAGAGAGACACGAAAAAACAATAGCGTCGATAAATGAAAATAAGGTCGATAATTTTCATTTATCATACGATTAATTGATTTATTGTTTATCGCGACAGGCCTACTCATACATGGAAGCGACTAATATATGTTTTTCTCCATATTTCTAACCCAATTTTTGTCTGAGATCTGATGATTTATTTCATTCTGAAATTGAAAATATTGAACACTACCATTTTTATCCACTAGAGGGCCCTCAATCTATATGGCAAGCCAAGTGTCTCATTAATAGGTAAAAGTGGCTATTAATGAGACACTTGGCTCTGCATGCTCCAGCAGCCTCAAATCGATTTTTGAAATGCACCTGATTTGGTTGTTAAAGTGCATTTATTAAGGAAAAGTTAGACTGAGACACACCTTCACTATAATTTCGAGCAAACAAATAATTGTTTTTAAATGATAATCTTGTTAATTTCTTGTTAACGTCCTCTCGTGCACGCTCCCACGGCCGCCATTTGGCAGTCAATCTGTTTTTGGCACACTGGCCCACATTTCCGGGTTGTCAGCAGTGACGCATAATAGATGCGACTTATATGGCGAAGCAACGTATTTATGTATTTTTCCACTTTATTTGACATAATTGGACTGATGCGACTTATACGGTGGTGCGACGTGTACAGCGGCAAGTACGGTAGTCCTCTGAAAAATTGTTCTTTAAATAGATGGACTTTAGCGTAGCGCTCAGACTCGAGGTGTAATCGACGAACGCCGTCAGTCTTGTCACCAAAATGTCAGCGAGCTGCCAGAGTCTGTTGGTGACATTCATTCTCCTTGTAAGACAAACAGCAAGTGAGCTAAATATGAAGCTGGTGCAGACAAAAAACAAACAAAACAAAGGAAAACAGTAGTTCAGGGATATGCTCCATCACAGCTGCA
The DNA here is from genome assembly GCF_014905685.2 of Nematolebias whitei. NCBI lineage: Eukaryota > Metazoa > Chordata > Actinopteri > Cyprinodontiformes > Rivulidae > Nematolebias > Nematolebias whitei. Next base: position 11,871,711 of record NC_056518.1, on the reverse strand, counting down.
AGGCTGCATTTGTTTAGAAGGCTAATTTAGCAAGAGAGACATTAATTAGTGTGGAACAACGAGATCACATGACACTGCAGTTTTAATAAAATTTGTTTAAACACTCTAAATATCACAAATGTAACAATTAACACTTAATACAAATGGGAAAGACTCACAAATTATGATTCAACGTTCAGCTTCAGGTTTGAGTTTGAGTTGTTTTTTTGTTGTTTCTTTTTTATTGAGAGAGACGAGCACAATTATGAACACCAGAAGGTCATACAGACACAAATGTGCCAAAGTTAGGATTGCTAGTTTGTCAGGTAACACAACAATTAAATGCAAACTACATTTAATGTGAAAATGACGCAACAACAGTAAAAAGTGCTAAATATGAAAAAAATACAATAATCAAAGTATAAGTATGTGCTGGGTGCATATTCAATTTGTTTGCTGCACCAACACATCATAGCTCTCTTATAATCAAAAGTCTGGTTTTGTTAGAATTAAAAGCATCAAACACCTCAAATTATTCCTTAGATATATTATAAAATTTTGCTGTTGGAATAATTTCTATCTAATGGCACAGGAGTGCAAACTGTTGTTTTGTACTTGATTAAATAAAATTATAAAAATCTAGGAAAATGTGCATTTCCTGTAAAAATGCAGTGTGAACACTTATTGCTGAATGATTTTGCTGAAAGTTGTTGAAGAAGCTGAAAATAAAGCTGTGAATCTTCAATCGCTCAACTGTCACTGCTTGTTTAACTCTTAACAGTTTAAAACGTAGCCACAAACAATTGAATGATTTGAAGAGATGCTAGCACAATGCTAACAAAAAGCAGCAAAACATTAGCTACGAGCATCAAGGTTCTTGCTCAATATTTCAGGTAAAAAATCCAACAAAGTTCAGTCAGGTCATCTGGATGTTTTTTTTGTATTTTTTTCTTTTGTTGAGACGTTTCGTCCTTCATCCAAAGGACTTCATCAGTCTGAGTTGAATTGTTGAAGTCCTTTGGATGAAGGACAAAACCTCTCAACAACAAAGAAAAAAACCCCGTCCAGATGACCTGACAGAACTTTGTTGGATTAGCTAGGAACCTGAAGTTGCAAAATGCTAACAAAAAACTATCTCAGAGCCAGAAGGAGCAAAAAGCAGGAAAATACTAGTTAAGAACAAAAAGTATTGAAATGTTAGCAAATAGAAACCAAATCTACGGTAGTTTAGAGTCAGAAGTTGTGAAATGCTAGCAAAAAAACAAAAGCTGAAAATGCTAGCTTCAAGCCTAAAATAGCAAAACATTAGCAAAAAAAAAAACAGGAAATGCTGGCTAAGACCCACAATTTGCAAAATACTAACAAAATGTAAAAAAATAAAAGCTAGCATGGGAGATACTCGGGGAGTATGGGGTACCAGGCCCTTTGATACAGGCTGTTAGGTCCCTGTATGACCGGTGTCAGAGCCTGGTCAGCATTGCAGGCAGTAAGTTGGGCTTGTTCCCGGTAAGAGTTGGACTCCACCAAGGTTGCCCTTTGTCACCGATTCTGTTCATAACTTTTATGGACAGAATTTCTAGGCGCAGCCAAAGTGTTGAGGGGATCTGTTTTGGTGACCTTAGGATCGCTTCTCTGTTTTTGCAGATGTTGTGGTCTTTTTGGCTTCATCAGGTCATGATCTACAGCTTTCACTGAAGCAGTTCACAGCAGAGTGTGATGCGGCCGGGATGAGGATCAGTTCCTCCAAGTCCGAGGCCATGGTCTTGAGCCAGAAAAGGGTAGGATTCCCTCTCCGGGTCAGGGAGGAGGTCCTGCCCCAAGTGGAGGAGTTCAAGTATCTTGGGGTCTTGTTCACGAATGAGGGAAAAATGGAGCGTGAGATCGATAGGCAGATTGGTGCGGCATCTGCAGTGAAGCGGGATCTGTACAGGTCTGTCGTGGTGAAGAGAGAGCTGAGTCAAAAGGTGAAGCTCTCAATTTACCGATCGATCTACGTTCCTACCCTCATCTATGGTCACGAGCTTTGGGTTGTGACCGAAAGAACGAGATCTCGGATTCAAGCGGCCGAAATGAGTTTTCTCCGCAGGGTGTCTGAACTCGCCCTTAGAGACAGGGTGAGAAGCTCGATCATCCGGGAGGGACTCAGAGTAGAGCCGCTGCTTCTCCACGTCGAGAGGAGCCAGTTGAGGTGGCTCGGACATCTGGTTAGGATGCCTCCTGGACGCCTCCCTGGTGAGGTGTTCCAGGCACGTCCCACTGGGAGGAGACCCAGAGGAAGACCCAGGACACTCTGGAGGGACTTTTTATGGATGGCAGGAACTCTGAAGGTGTAACGGTGCATGTATTGGTACTGTGATGTTTGGTTCTTGGAATGACTAGAGGAAACCAGACGACATCAAGTCAGTCACAGGTGATCAGTGCTCACTTACTGAAGCGGACGCACGGTTTATTTAACTACATTTTGCTAACAGTCATGACGGCAAAGATGCAGAGGTGAATGTGTGTGTCTGTGGAAAAGCTCTGTGAACTCAGGTTGTTAATGGATAGCTGCAGCAGAGAGATGAGAGGTGAAAGTATGGCAAGACATTGTGTTAGGTATTCTACATCTGAACAGTACTGCTGTATATTTATTTAATTTTCCTTATATCAAGCATCGTTTTCTCACACTTTCACTCAGCCTGCTGAGGTTAGTGTTTTAGCTTTATTTATTCTATATTTTCACTTTAAAAAATTGTTATTTAGACCTGTAATTTTTTTAATTATTGTTTTATTTTATTTTATTTTGCATAGAGTCTAGTTGAAATGGAACTAGACACTCCTTGGTTTTTGTTTTATTCCATTTTTATTTTGTGGTAATTTTCTCTAGTACTAACCATTACACAGTTCACTCCTGTGTCTGTTAAGATATATAACATTTCTGTTATTGCAGGTTTCAAATGCCCAAATCAGAAGAAATTAGCCCAGCATAAAACATTTGGTTTTAAAAATAAATGATTTTGACTTTAGTTTACTTGAGACAGCGTGAACACAAAATGTGTCCTGATTTGACTTGTCAGCTTTGTTTCATTAAAGATCAACCAACCAGTTCTTTAGAAATCAGCACAGCTGATAACCATTAATATAAAGAAGATTATTTTTAGTGTTTGTTTCTGTTTAATATTCACACACATTACGATCTGCTCAATAAAATAAAAAAGCAGGAAAAATAGAGATGAAAGAGTTTTGGGTCGGTGCTTGCAGTAGGGTCAGTTGTAGGAACGGCGTCGAGCTCAGATTTTTTTTATTGCACTCCAAAATGTTAATTTCTGTAACACACATCAATATTTATTTTCTTTCGGCTGCGCCCTTCTTCCGGGTTCACCACATTGAGCGAAATCACTTGAAGCTTTGGTATTTGTGTGTTTTTCTGATGCCCTTCCTGAAGCAACCACTGACCACATGTGGCACAGAGGGCTGCCATCTAGGGAACCTGTAGGGCCTTGCTCAAGGGCCCATGGTGGAGGCAGGCATGGGTGTTTCCCCTTTACCACCCAAATTTTGATGTAGCCATCAGGGTGTTTGAACCGACAGCCTTCCGATAATAGGCTCGCCGTCTCTAACCACCACTCACCTCCGTGTTTTTACACGTCGTGATTTACAACCGCAACTCTGACAGTGGAGACGTAAAAAATCTAAAAGAAAATGGAAATTAATGATTTTCTAATCTCATGAATTCACATTTTATCTCATTGGACCAGAGTAAACATCCAATTTATTATTATTATTATCATCATTATTATTAATAATAATATTACAAATAGAAACAATATTCTGAAAATGTTCCAATATATTTAGCACATTTTTGTCAGACTGGTGAACCTCTGCCCATCTTTATTTCTGAGAGATTCAGCCTCTCTAAAATTGTATTTTTATTCTCAGTCCTCTTACTGACCTCTTAACAAATGGACTGTACTTGTATATCACATTTCTGCCTTATCTAGATACTCAAAGCTCTTTACAATCTGTGCATCATTTACCCATTCATACAGCTCTATACTAGATCTCTACAAAACTTATTGAACAAATCATTGTAAAGAGACTAATCAGAGCTTTATCACATTCATACACTGATGGGACACACATCAGAGGCAATGAGGGGTTCAATGTCTTGCCCAGAGACACTTCAGCATGTGACTGCTGGTGGATTCGAACCCCCAACTCTTGCATTGGAGGACGACTGCTCTAACCACTCAGCCACAGCCGCCCCTAACAATTAACCTAATTAGTAGCAAAATGCTCGTCCAGCTGTTTTTTTTTTTTGTACCACTTACTTTTCTTGCCATTGTCCCAACTTTTTTGAGATGGGATGGGTCTATTAATTAAAAAATATATTTGTTTAAACATTTAATCTGTGAAGATAAGGGTTTATAAAACTAGCAAATTGTTACATTCTGGCTTTATTCATTTAACTTCCTATCTTTTTCAGAATTGGGGTCATACATTTGTTACAAGCTAATGTAAAAAAAAAACTGCTATATTTTATCCAATAATGATAAAAACACAATAATATTTAATCCATATTTTCCTGCAGTTAGATTGTACTGTGTGCTACAACATGTTCTGGGTGTGAGCAGTGCAGTCCATCACTCTTACCCTCTTCCTGTGTATGTTTTATGAATATGGTGGTGTTTTAAAGTAACATTTATTATGTTGTTGTTGCTCATAAACAACAAAAGTAAATTTTTGTAAAGACCCTGTTGTCCCTAAGTGAATATAGTTGACCAAAGTTCATCATAGTCGTCCCGTTCCTGTGTGATATCTCCACATATTTTGTCTCTACATTAAATCTGCACATGCATTCATCTAAATTTCTTCAGTTACTTCATGATTTATGCATTTTAGAAGAAGAAATATGCAAATCCTCCTAATCCGTCTCACATTTGTCTCATATCGGTTGTAGCCATGCAGGATTACAGTCAGCTGTTGACATCACCTTTTTTGAAATAGCGTCATTATTTTTTAAACTCTCTCTTTTAGTCCTAAATTGCCCCCAGCACATCTGTGGAACGTGCAAATGTGAAACTGGATCGTATTTACATAAATGCATTTAAAAGCACATTGACAAAACAAAACATCATATACCTTTGCAACAGAATAAAAGTTAATGTAGATGTAAAGAATGTTTATTCACAGCAATTTATTTAAATACTACTTCTTTTATTTGCAGTTTTAAAAATACTTTTTTTTTTTTTGTCTGCATGTGTTTGTGTGTCTGTCTGTTAGCAAAATATCTCATAAACCACTGGATGAGTCTTAATGAAACTTGCAGAAAATGATCACTGAACATGCGTCTACAACTCGTTAATTTTTGGATTCATCCCAGTTCAAGATGGCCGCCAAATCCAGCCGACACCAAAACACATCAAAATAGCTTTAATGCAATCAGTTTGACAGATATTGACATAAAATCTGCTGTGGTAGTAGCTGAGACTGATCCCCAACACACATTCTGGGCTTTACCAGGTTTCAGTTATTACCTTTAACTATGAAGTTAACAATCACTGTCTGTTAGCAAAATATTTTATTAAACACGTGATGGATTTTGATGAAACTTTGAGAAAATAATCATTAAATGTATTCCTTGGAGTGATGCTCGGTCTTAAATTTAATCTAAGTTTTATTATTTTGTCCCCTTGCAGCAGTTGTTATTAAACAGTTTCCATGTGAGCAATGTTTTTGTTCTCGTCATTCACATTCTTTGCAACAAGGTCAATGCCAGTGACCTTTCCATACTCTCCGCCGGTTGCCTGGCAACTGGTCTTGGCCAAGAAATAGTCGGGCACATAACCTCACTGTAAACAAGACGTAATGTGTTAATTAGTGAGACTGGAGTGCTCCTGGTCTTACAGCTAGCTAAGTTAATCAGCCACTGGCAGTCGCTGCACGACCTTACAATGGATTTAATCTCCGGTTTTACCCGGCAATAACGCAAACACATTCCCTGAAATGTCACAACATTCCAATAAAATTGTTGGAGTTGAATAACCATGAAAGAAGACCTGCAAAACTTTTACCATTCAAGAGACTGTACATACACTTCATTTAAACAGCACAGACGGAAACATGGCTGCAACGACACAACGAAGTTCAGTCTGGTCCTCTGGACGGGTTCTTTGTGTTGAAATGTTTCATCTTTCATTCAAAAGACGTCATCAGTCTGAGGAGCTGCAACAAACATCCATCATCTTCATCTTATTCTGAAGTCAGGTCATGGAGGAAGCAGCTTGAGCAGGGAGGCCCAGACATCTCTCTCCACCTCTTCCAGCTCTTCTGGGAGGACTCCTCGGAGTTCCCAGGCCAACCAAGAGACGTAGTCTCTCCAGCGTGTCCTGGGTCTTCCCAGGTCGGACATGCCCAAAGCACCTCCCTAGGGAGACGCCCAGGGAGCATCCTTACCAGATGAGCAACCTCAGCTGGCTCCTCTGGATGTGGAGGAGCAGCAGTTCTACTCTGAGTCTGAACTGAAATGAACTTCTCACCCTGTCTGTAAGGGAGAGTCCAGCTACCCTGCAGAGGAAACTCATTTCAACCTCCTGTATCCACAGTCTCATTCTTTCGGTCACTACCCAGAGTTCATGACTATAGGTGAGGGTAGGAACATAGACTGACCAGTAAACAGAGAGCGTTGCCTTACAGCTCAGCTCCCTCTTCACCACAACGGACCAGTACAGAGTCCACAATACTGCAGATGCTGCACCAATTCATCTGTCAATCTCACGCTCCATTCTTCTCTCACTCGTGAACAAAACCCAGAGATACTTGAACTCCTGCACTTGAGGCAGAACCTCACCCTGGACCTGGAGAGAGCAATCCACCTTTTTCCGACTGAGGACCATGACCTCAGATTTGGAGGTGCTGATTCTCATCCCAGCCGCTTCACACTTGGCTGCAAACCGCTCCAGTGAGAGCTGAAGATCACGGCACGGTGACACCAACAGGACCACATCATCTGCATAGAGCAGAGATGGAATCCTGAGGCCACCAAACCACAATCCCTCCGCCCCCTGGCTGCACCGAGAAATTCTGTCCATAAAGTTATGAACAGAATCTGAAAAGGGGCAACAAACTCTGTCTTTTAAATAGCACCTTCACATAGTGGGACAACCAGTTGGATGGTGTTCAGATGGTTTCTGGAGCCCGCCCTCTCCCCCACCGACTCATTTGAGGCAGTCATGGCCAAAGTGGTTCAACAAAAAGAAACCGTCCAGAGGACCTGACTTAACTTTGTTGGATTTTTCTACCTGGATTATTGAGCATGAATCAGGACAGCTGTAAAGGTGTAAACTCTGTGTTAATTCTTTTATTTTTATATATAGTTTTAAGTTTTTATTTTGTCTGTCTGCGTTTTTTTAAACAGGTTACTCACCTGGTGTTCCAGTATCTGAAGCTGCTGCAGACACTTGGACCGCAGCAAAGGTAAGATGACAACGAGGCAGATTAAACAACAGAGACTCAGTTTTCTTGTTCTTCCCTAGCCAAACTCAGTTTTAATGTTGGTTTATTTTGTTTCTAGTCCAGAAGAGAAAATAATGCATGTTAATATTCAGCGTGTTTGGTTAGCTGTCCACTCATTTACACATTTATTGCTGTGTTATTTTTCTTTCAATTCCCTCTCCTAATCTGTTTCAAGGAGTGTTGCTGTTGTGACATCTGGGTTTTCTGTGTTGCACTGAGGGTTATTAATCTGCATCTTTGCTTGTTTGTTCACAGAATATACGAAGAGATTCAGAAGATAGAAGCGAATGAATTTCACTACCAGGAGCAGGTACACTGCTGTGTGAAATGTGCTTTGCAAACAGCGAAATATACCACAAGTGCAACAATGTTGGTTTCCCTTGTTGTTAGATCGACCCCATCGAGTACGTAGAGGACATTTGTGAAAACATGCAGCTGTTCCCTAAGGAGGACCTCCTGACAGGAGATCAACTGATGTTTGAGTACAATCCAGAGGTAAGTAGCTCAGTTGTTCTGGGAGTGAACCACTTTTGGAGCTTTATTCTGAAATACTGTTATTTCCCTTTTTAGACAAAGGTGTTAATAGAACAGGTCGCCCCAAAGTAGAAAAGTCTGGAAGGTTTTTGTTTGATGTGACAGTGATTTGATCTTTTTATATCTAAAATATACTTATCGCCTTTGGTGGATTTTACTTTGCACCAAAATCTGCGTCTAATTCTGCCTTTTTATACTTCCTGTGATGACGGTGACTTCTGTTCAGTCTGTCTGCCGCTTCATTTGAATGACGGGTACTTTTATCACATAAAACAAAGTTATTTAGAAAACTAAAGGGGAAAACTAGCATCTACTTGTACACTGCAGACTTGACATTCATGCGTGTGTGTTGTAGGTGATCGGTGCAGCTCTGTCCCTCCTAACGCCAGAGAAAGCTAACCTGATGCTGCTGTCGCCTGAACACGAGGGCAGATGTCCCCTCAGGGAGAAGTGGTTCTGTACGCAGTACAGTGTGGAGGGTGTGTTGCTTCTTCCCTTTTTTTATCATTTCAGTTCATCTTGTCCTACAAAATGGAAGGATGTTCTGGGCAAACCTTGTCTCTTTCATATGTAAGTAAGTGTTTAAACTCTACACAGACGTTGAGCAGAAGTGGATGGAGCAGTGGACAGGAGACATGGAGCTGAGCGGTGACCTCCACCTTCCTGCAGAAAACAAGTTCATCGGTGAGTGAAAACAAACTGCTGCAAAAAGTCGCTTGTTTTGCCTCCAATTTGTGGCTGATGCATCTTCAAAGGGACAGTTGTGAATAAATCACTTTATGCTTCTTACATCTTTTCCAAACATCCAGTCGTCAGAAAGCCGTCTGATCAGACAGTGTTTGTTATTTTCATCACTCGGTCTTTAAAGATGTTATAAATCAAGAAAATAGTGCGACCTTTCACACAGAGTATTCATTTTAAAGCCATTTTCCCCAAAAGATTCGTCCTGTTTTTGTGTTCACATCATTTGCCACCACAAAAAGTAGGCAGTCATGCAACTGCCTGTTTGTCTGCTTGTGTTTGTTTATTTGCCTGTTAGCAAAATAGCTCATTAACCAGTGGACACATTTTAATGAAAGTAGTCAATGCATGTGCATCTACAAGTAATAAACTTTTGGACTTAACTTCATCCAACATGGCCGCCTCTTCTAATTGAGCTTTACAAACAAAGAAATTGCCTATAACTCGGCCAGTGTTTCAGTGATTAAGCTAAAATTGAGTGTGGTAGTAGCTGAGAGTCGTCCCCGACACAAACTCCTCCTGCTAACAGATTGAACATTGTTTGTGTTTAAAATTTTGGCACACAAGTCACTTCTCCCGCCTGAATCACCACATTATCATGGTGGGGGAGTCTGTGTGCCTGAATGAGCTGAGCTATGCTGTGGGGGGCAGTTGTCACTGATGGGGTGTCCCAAGGCAGATTGGTCCTAGGTGACAGGCCACATAGAACATCAGAATACTCAAATGGACAGAAGACAACAAGAAGCTAGAGTGTGAAACAGCTGGGATGAGGATCAGCGCCTCCAAATCTGAGACCATGGTCCTCAGTCAAAAAAGGGTGGATTGCCCTCCCCAGGTCGGGAATGAAGTGCTACCCTCAAGGGGAGGAGTTTGGGTACCCTGGGGAAGAATGGAGCATGAATACAGCCTCTGCTCCTCCATATCTAAAAGAGCCAAAGTGGGTCGGCCATCTTGTAAGAATTCCCCCTGGATGCCTCCCCAGGGAGGTTTTCCTAACATGTCTGACGGAAGAGATCCTGGGAAAATCCCAGGACATGCACAAGAGACCATGTCTCTCAGCTGTCCTGCCTTGGAATTCTCCGAGGAGAGCTGGAGGGAGGGAGGGACTGGATTTATTCAGAGAATGCTTTTTTTAATTGTATCAAGTTTCCGACAGTCAAACTTTGGTCATGTGACTTGATTCCAATATTTATATGCCACTCATGTATAAATGGATTTCCGTTACAGAAAGGATTTGGACGATAAATTTCTTGCCAGGATAGAAATTTGAAATCCTTTTAGGTTTTAAACCACATGTGGGCAGCATCTCTTTTTTTTTTTTTTTTTTTTCCCCAGAGACCCATATTAATTTGTATAATAGGATTTTAGCATCACAAATTGGATTGAATCACGAGCAAAGTATGTTTCCTGTGTTTCTGATGCATAACATCAGACCGTCTGTAAAACGCAGCACCTTAATCACTGTTGATGGTGCTCTTGATGAAGTCTACAGTTTCCTCACGGCATCAAATGGCTCTACTGGAATGCTGCAAACGCAAGCTGTCAAATTTATGTTGTTGCCTTTACCTATTTACCCAAAGGTTACTGTATCCATCACTGGGGAGTAAAACTCATGTACTCAGCATGCTAACGTATCATTTATGAGTTTGTACAGGATGGAAGATGATGAATTGTTGTGTGCGTCTTTCAGCCACTGACTTCACCCTGAAGCCTTCCGACTGCCCGGACACAGACTTCCCTGTTCGCACAGCCAGCAGCGACAAGGGCTGTCTGTGGTACAAGAAGGACAACAAATTCAAAATCCCCAAAGGTGTGTGTGTGTGTGTTTTCTGCAACAACGTTTCCATAAAGATATTTAGTCCTAACATGGAAGTGCTGAGACCTGTTTCCTGTTTCTGCTGTTACAGCCTACATCAGATTCCACCTAATCTCTCCAGTCATCCAACAATCCGCTAAGAAGTAAGTTCAGACTTAAAAGCTTTAAAGTTTAAGTTTTCTGCTTTCATCTATTTGATCATCTACCTCCTCTTTGACATCTTATTTACTTCATAATGCATAAGCGTTGAAGCAACCGCTACTACTTTGGTGTTCAACGTTTTTGTTCTGTATCATGTAACAGTTTTGAAGAGAAATATGCAAATTATACACAAACATGCAGCTCGATAAGGAGCAGTGTGACTTTTTGGTAATTACGTCACATGATTTATGAATTTTAGTTTTTTTACTGACTGTTGAACTCATCGTTGATGATTAATTTTTGAATCGTCTAAAAATGTCAAATGTTTTGCAAACAAACTTGCTACTCCCACAGCTTTTTAGTGCAATTACAAATTATACATGAACACACAGACCTTTTTGTCTTGTTTCACCCAGTGTGTCTCTCACTGCTTTAGGTCTTGGAGTTTTCTCTCACATCATCCTAAAATGCAGCCGGTTCAGCCCTAAACTTCCATAAACTTCAGTTAAACTTTAGCTCAAACTATATATTGAAAACAGGAAGTGGGGTCGTTTTAATTTGTCACTCCTGCATAAAATACAGTAGAAACATAAAATTCATGTGACCATCAGTCTTCTGCTGCTCACAGTTCAAACATGTTTGGTCTGCTTTACACTTTTTCTTTTTCACACGACGGCTGGCTAAGTCTTATGTTTAACGGAGTTAGGAAATGAGAGACAGGTGTGTGGTTACTATGGTGACCATAATTAGCCACTGGCACTTTGTTTTCTTTATACTGTAGGCATTTTTTCTTAGTTTAGCCTATAATTTGAATTTTGGGCAGCAGTTGAATACAAAATATCTTCAGAAATGTTCTTGTTTCCTATATTTTTTTTTTTATTATTTAATTTTATTGTCCCTGTGTTTCTTTAGCTGCTTCTCCTTTCTTTGACCTAAGCTCTCCTCTTCAGCATTCTCTGCTTTAACGTGGTTTATCCAAAAAAGTTAAATCAGGTCCTCTGGACGGATTCTTCTGGGTTGAAACGTTTTCGTTTTTCATCCGAAAGACTTCGTCAGTCTGAGGCCTGCCACAAACTCAGTCCTATAAATAGCACCTTTTCAAAGTGAGTCAAGTAGTTAGCTGGAGACATCCAGAACCAGGTGTTCACATGTAAAAGGAGGATCGTAACTGTTTTTAGATTTATTTACCTGGCTGATTGAGCATGTATCAGGACATTTTTGAACCACTTTGGGTTTGTCCTCAGGCTGGTTCTGTGAATAGCAAGCGTCCATCAGGTCACTAACAATCTATTATTAGACTGATGGTCCTCCTGGTTGGTTGGCTACGTTTTCACAGTACCATGTGAAAAGCTAGTTCTGGATGTCTCCAGCTAACTGGTTGATCCACTATGAGAAGGTGCTGTTTATAGGACTGAGTTTGTGGCAGGCCTCAGACTGATGAAGTCTTTCGGATGAAAGATAAAACGTTTCAACCAAGAAGGATCCGTCCATAGGACCTGACTTAACATTTTTGAACGTGTTTACCAGGATGATTAAGCACGTATCAGGATATTAATTAGGGGTGCACCGATTGGCATTCTGTTTTCACACAGGAAGCTTCTTTCTACCCCCCCCCCCCCCCCCTCGGCCACCCTGACATATTCACTTTATGATGATAAGTTTAGACTTTGTGTCTCCCTAAAGAAGATCTTGAGCAAAGAGCTTCACTGTGCCTTTTCATCAGAGACTGGTTGCCATGGCAATAAAGAAAGCTAACACCGAGTTGAAGTTCTGATTCAAAGAAACCCATTTGTTTGTATTAGCATGGCTAGCATGGTGCCAGAATCTAACTTGCATTTTTTTTTAAGAAAAGGTGTTTACGCAATGGTGTCACTCTTTTGAACATTATTAACATTAAATTACACAGTCGGGATACTCCCACTTTGAGAAGCCCTCTGATTGGTTAAAAGTTAAGTGGGCAAGTCTTCCTGGTGTCAGGTAAACAAGACACCATGATTTTAGTTGATTTTATCATTGATTTTAGTTGATTTTATCACAGATTTTAGTTGATTTTATCAGATTTTAGTTGATTTTATCACAGATTTTAGTTGATTTTATCACAGATTTTAGTTGATTTTATCACAGATTTTAGTTGATTTTAGTTGCACTCTGTAGCACTTTGAGATTTTTGTTAATGAAAAGTGCGTTACAAATTAAATTCATTATTATTATTATTATTATTATTATTATTATTACACCAAGTAGTTGAGCTTCGACTGCCGAGGAGAGAAGTTGGCTTTGGGGCTGAGCTGAGCAGATGGAATGAGTGGTTGTGGAGAGTTGATGAGACTCCCTGAACAACAGTCTCATGGAGATGTTGGCTCTGACTCAGTCCAGCTGAGAGATGGTGAACGTCCTGAACTTCTCAAACACCCTGAGAATGCTGGCCGGCTGGTCCCTACATGGCCCTGGGGAAACAACCCTGGCTTCAGCATGGAACTCCAGCAAAACCATCGTATTCGCTGTGGTAATGAGAAAAATGGACGCATATTCCTGTAGGACCGAACATCTTTCTTCTGATGAGAGACACAGTGCCAACTGAGTTTGTTTAGATAATTTAATTCACGAATCTGAAATAAACTTACCTAAATTTTAACGTTAAGAGCTAAGAACCTTAGTCCAAATTGAATCAAACTCCTTCTCAAAGTCTCCAGATTTATGTAATTTACTTTCTAAAATAATACTGTTGGTTGTTCATTAATATTCAATTTTTGCCATAATTTCCATGTTATAATTCAAACTGAAAATAAACATTACAGAATTGTATTTAAATTACGGATTCTTAGTGCTTTACTTCGAGGCACAGGAATTAAGTTTGCTACAAGGACTCGTGTTTATATATGTGTGAGGTGAGGCCGGTCTACGTTACGTTAGCGTAATACCTGTTCAAGGGTGCCTGGACCAGAAGTCCAATATTCTATACATATATATTCCTACACCGATCTCTAAAAAGTCTGACCTGCTGATTCCAGTTTTGGCCGATACCGATTTTGTTTTATAAGCGACGAGGTCAGGTGCTCTAAGGTCACAATGCACCTTCAATTTTCCAATCTTATTTTGTTGAAAACATACCCTTGAACAATATCCTAGAAACAATACAAACTTGTTTTAACTGGCCCTGAGGTAGTGCTCTGAAATATAAATGTTTAGACAATTGTTGTTAAAACTACAAAAAATGGGTTTCTTGTTTAAGTATCGTCCGATCTCAGATTTCCCAAAATTAAAGAATCAGGTCCGATAAATTGGTGCACCACTAATATTAGCTTGATTTAATTTTCTTAATGGTCTGTTGGAATGTTCACCTTTCTCTTTGGCCTTCAGTGTTGTCTTGTTCGACCTGCTGGTTAATATTCTGGGGCACAACCTGGCAGAGCCGGCCTACGAGGCTGAGGTGGCTCAGTTGGAGTACAAACTGGTGGCCGGCGAGCACGGCTTGGTCATCAGGGTTAAAGGATTCAACCACAAGCTGCCTGTGAGTCAACTCCTTCATCTATATTGCACAGATTTTCAGAGAAAATCTGTGCATCATAAATGGCCATGCATGAAACCACACACTGAATAATGCAGACCCTTCAGTCTCACTTGTTGACCACGGTTTCCTTCACAGTTGCTGTTCCACCTGATAACTGACCACTTGGCTGATTTTTCTGCCTCCGGTGATGTCTTCAGCATGTTCACTGAGCAGCTCAAAAAAACCTACTTCAACATCCTCATTAAACCGGAGAAACTCTGCAAGTACGTTGTGTACTCGTCGTTCTCCTCCTGACTTTTCACTTGCACCGTGTGAGTCATTACCGAGTCTGTGTTGCCTTCTAGTGGTGAAATGTGTGACAGCCGTAAACAAAAACAGCTTCCCACACCTGCCGTCTCTTTTAACTCCTCTAACGCGTCCTCCTTCACCCCCGTTTCTCTCAGGGACGTGCGCTTGTTGATCTTGGAGCACTCCCGCTGGTCCATGGTGGAGAAGTACCAGGCTCTGACTTCTGGTCTGACCAGAGAAGAGCTGATGGAGTTCAGCCGGAGCTTCAGGGCCGAGCTGTACGCTGAGGGCCTGGTGCAGGGGAACTTCAGCAGTGCAGTGAGCAGCACTCGTGTCATGCACAAGCAGACTGATTAACAAAAATATCCACTGATTAAAATGAGTCTTCTGATCCTGAGTGCATCTCGTTTTGCTCATTCCCACTTCACTGTTCCTTATTTATTCATTATTCTGTATTGTACTGTGTCAACAGGAGTCAGTGCAGTTCCTGCAGTACATCACTGAGTAAGTCAGCTCTTAATCTGGAAGCATTTTCCAATGAAAACACTGATACCATTTGATCAAATAGATCTGTCTGCAGCCACAAAATAATTATCGCCATCTGGATCCATGATTTCTCTTAATATTCTTCATTTGAGTTTTTTTTTCATTCCGTTTTACTTTCTGTACATTAATTTTCTTCTGTCCTGTGACAGTAAGTTGCAGTTCTCCAAGCTGCCAGCAGAGGTGCCAGTGATGTTCCGAGTGGTGGAACTTCCTACGAAACACCACATCTGTAAAGTCAAATCACTCAATAAAGGAGACGCCAACTCCGAGGTCACCGTTTACTTCCAGGTAAACCTGGCACACACACAGTCAAACGGCTACGTTCGCTACGATTATATTCAGTTCATGCTTTCCTGTTTATCACTCACCCCTTTAAAGCAGAAGGGCAATAATGTTTTTTCTTGTGTCTGCGTGAATGTGTTTGTTCGTCATACTAGCAAAATATCTCTTAGACCTGAAAGTAATCATTGGTGTACATCTACAGCTAATCTTTTTTTAAGTTAGCTCCATTCAAGATGGCTGCCACATGTACCGTAATTTCCGGTCTGAAGAGCACATCCGAATATAAGCTGCACACACTAAATTTAAAATAAAATTTAAAAACATTGTCCATATATAAGCCACGGGAGTTAACTACGTACCGTAACATACACAAATACATGCAGTATAGTAAATGTTTTTTTCTGAACAATGTCTTTAACACAGCTGGTTAAAAAAATAAATAAATACAGTAGCTTACCAGGAAGTCATTGATCGCCATCTTCAAGCTGTCCTGCTCCAGAGCAAAAAGTGCTGTGGTCTGTGCATGCATGGTAATCCCCCCTCCTACTCTCTCATCCCCTCCCTGTTACATTGGGTCAACTGTGAGCTGTTGGGTAATTTCATTGGTCAGATTTTTTTTTTACTTTTATTTATACAGGAAGTGTCATCGAGTCACCAGGAAATGTTGGGATGTTGTGAAAGGTTCATTAAAAACAATATTAAATCTCATACAACAATATTTTATTCTTATGGGAATATACTAATCAAGAAATTGTACAATTTTTTTAGAAAAAATAAGGTAATGTTAAACTTAATGGCAACTCCACATCTTTAAAATGTTGGGACAGGAGCAGCATGAGGCTGTTAAAGTATAAGATGCCAAGAAGACGCAGGAGGAGCATTTTGCACCAAGTTAGAGAAATTTACAACATCTCAGTCAGAGGACCGAGATAAAAGGAGAGGTTGAATTTCTTAGACATAAAGATGGGCAGAGGTTCACTTGTCTGCAAAAAACTGTCTACATAGAGTGGAATAGTTTCAGAATAATGTTCCTCTACTGAAAATTGTGAAGACTGAATATCCCATGGCGTGAGGGTGACAGTGCGTCAAGTGGCACTGGTCTGGTCTGGTTCTGCACTGGACATCACTGCACAGACTCAGGAGCTCTTCCACAAATCATTGTCTGTGATCACAGTCCAGCATACCATCCACAAAAGAGGGTTGAAGCTCCATCATGCAGTGAAGAAGCCAGATGTGAACACCATTTAAACTATAGTAGATTTAGTCCAAGTGGAAAACTGTTCTGTGGTCAGACAAGTCAAAATTTGAAATTATTTGTGGAACCTCTGTTTGAAAGAAAAGAGGTGACCATCTAGCTTTTTTATTATGACACAGCCTGTCTCTCTGATGGTATGGAGGTGCATTAGTGTATCTGATATAGGCTTTTGACCTTCCTGCACCCAGACCACTCACCACCTGAAAACATCTGGTGCGTTATGAAGCACAAGGTCCAGAAAAGACGACTCAGGACCATTAAAGAGCATTCTCCTCCAGGACCTCCAGGACCTCCAGGACCTGCTCTCCTCAGCTCAGCTTCTTTTAACAGTAGACTGTTGTTAAAACAACAGGATGGTATTCATGGACCTGTCTTAACTTTTTGAGACGTATTGCTTTCATCAAAATAGTATGTACTTTCAGCTTTTTAAGTACAACTTCTTAGTTTAAAATGTACTTAATTTAAAAAAAAAACTTAGTTATTTGATATTTGCTATGTTCCATTGCAAATAAAGTACGGGGTTATTGAGATTTTCAAATCATTACACAGTAGTCCCTCGTTTATCGTGGGGGATCCATACCCTGAAGCCCCGCAGTAAGTGACAAATGGCGAAGGAGATATAGTAGTACAAGTAGTAAGTAGTAGTTTATTTTAGTATATATATATATCTATATATATATATCTATATATATATATATATATATATATATATATATATATATATATATACACCCTTTCCACACTTGCAATATTCTAAACAATGTTTCTAAAGTCTAAATGCTCTAAAAGAGCAGAGAATGTCATGATGTCATCGCTCTGCCTCCTCTTCTCTTTGCACCTGCAAGCGCTCTTGGCCACGCCCGCTTCTCAGCTTTGCACACAGAGCAGCTGATCAGCTGCATCAGGAAGTTTATCCTGCAGCAGTATGGGCTGCACAAAGCTGCAGCAGGTGCTAAATAATTAAAAATAATTTATTTAAAATAAAAATTCCATGCCAGTCGTGCGGCTCATCCATCAATCAACGAATTGTGTGTCATGTCCAATCTTGTTTTGAAAAACCGTGATAGAGCGAGGGACTACTGCATTCTGTTTTTATTTACATTTTACACAATATCCCAACCTTTTTTTATTTAGGGTTGTAAAGAATTTGAGCGAAATGGCTTTAACACACATTTTATTGTAAGATGATGTTATTTTAAAACTCTGGCCTGAAAGGCGGCAAGTGATGTGCATTTCTTTAAGACATGCCAGGCCTTTAAGTTTTTTTTTGTTTTTTTTTTACTTTTCTTCCAGTCGGGGCCAAAGACATTAAAGGAGCACACACTGATGGAGCTGCTGGTGGTGAGTGTTAAGACGTATTGCTTTTATTCTCCTTTAAGTTGTTTTATCTCGTGAGCCAGCCGGTCGTCCCTCCGTCTCTGACTGAGCCCTTGTTGTTTTTCAGATGCACATGGAGGAACCGTGCTTTGATTTCCTCCGAACTAAAGAGACTCTGGGGTGAGTTCCTGTCCTCTTATTTACATTTTCAACTTTTATTTGAAACCACTCGTGCATGACAAGTCAGTTCAGCTTTGTGTCAAGCACTATATTATTCCATTAGGTTCATATGTTCAGACCGTAGTGTGAGCTTAAGACATCTAACTGACACACTCGTTCTTTTTCCCTGTTTCTCTATATGACACATTTTCTTTTACATCCACTAAATCTATTTATCTCCAATGGGTTCAAAAGTAATCACCTCCTAGGTGTTTTTTTATTTATTTGAACATGTTGGCATTGAGGACAATGCACACCTACCTTCGCTCATCAGCAGCATTCCCACAGTGAAGCATGGTGGTGGCAGCGTCATGCTGTGGGAGTGGTTTCCATAGGCAGAAGCTGTGAAAGTGGAGGAAAGTAGGATGGTACAGAGCACAGGGTCAAAGAGCAAACGTCAAACTTGAGCCACGGGGCAAATCTTGTCCCCCTAAGATGATCATTTAAATGTAAAATATTGTATATTTTCTATTTTTTCTTTAATAAAATGATAAATGCATCATTTAATGTAGACTTCTCCTGCCAGCTGGTTAACTCTGAAGCCAGAAAGAAGGTTGGATCATTCTGTCATTATTGATTCTGATGTGGAAAGAGCAACAGAACGTCAAGTGAGACGCCAGACTTCATGTTCAGTAATCCAGGTGTAAAATCCAACAATGTTCAGTCAGGTCTGAAGAAGTTCTTTGGATGTTGAACGAAACGTCTCGGCACAAAAAGAAACCGTCCAGATGACCTGACTGAACATTGTTGGTCAAGTGAGACAGAACCTGCAACCGAGAAAAGATATCGAGGATCTGACTCGAGTTAAAGCAGTCCTCAAATAGTGGGGCGCACCCCCCTGGGGGTCCTCAAGGTGATGCCAGGGGGGTCGTGTGTGACCCCGGGGAACATGCTATTTTTGCACAGGGAGTAGGGTTTTTTTTGCACCTTTCTCTTTGTGTCAGGGTGCGTTCTTGCAACTGTTTGCTCGTATCCGGCAACTCTCAGACTTACTAATAATAAAGTTATGAACAAATATGTCTGCCTTGTTGTTGTGGGAGCCATGCTTGAACCGTGTCGCTCCCCTCTGTTGCTGAGACGATAAATAAATATCTCTGGACGCTTGTCACTCACAGCACGCAGCAACAAAGAGTATAAACTCAAAGCAAGAGCAACACCTGCCCCCTCTTTCACGTTGACAAATTTTTTTAGTTTTATCAATGAGTTTGTCCAAGCACAATTTTGATTTATTTATTTTTCAATACAGCGGTAATGTTTAACAAATGTTAGGTCTCTATTCTTTGCTAACAAAATATATTTTATGTCGTTAAACAACTTGTCAGGTTCTTCTCTTGTGAGCATGCACATCATCCCCCAGCGGATTTTGTTTTATTCATTTTTGTTTTGTAGGTGAAAGTGTTTTATACAACACTGCTGACTTAAAATGTTGCTGATCAATTTGAATTTATTATTATTTATTGATTATATTTAATTTGATTTTCAGCATCAAAAGGTCAAAAATGTTTACAGTTTAAATAAGGATGGTTTTTTAGGCGGGGGGGGGTGTTGTTGCACTTTGTTTTGTCTTTTCTGTTACAGGCTAAAAAATAATGTTAATCTTTGTTGTAAGTTGATCTATATTTCTTTCTTTTTTTATGTAATGTTAATACAGTGTTATGCAGAGGTGCACTTGTAATAATTTTATAGACAAATTATACTATTTACAGTCGTGGCGAAGTGTTGGAGGGCGCAAAATGTTTACGTCTCCTAGTGGCGGGGGCGGGGTGTGTAACAGCAAATAACTGAGAAGCACTGAGTTAATGTATCAGCTTCTGTTGGTAACCGAGTTCGACACCCCTACGTAAAGCAACAGCCCAGAACTGATTCGCCTTCAGAGGCTTTAGTTTAAAAGTAAAAACCGTCACCGCTGCTAAACAAACGAATTAACCCCTGAACGTTCAGGCTGGATGAAGAACAGAGACGTGTCAAAGGGGATGAATTCTGTTGCTTCCCTACTGTCCAGTTTGAAAATGAGCAGAAATAGACGTTCAGTTTTATTCTGTTATTGTACATTTGGGAAACATTTAGCCAGTGTTGAGCTTGAAGAGGACGGTTTAGTTTTTGTGTAAAATGTGGAAAGCGGTAATCATTAAACCCACACATATAACTACTCTTTTCATCTTTTACTTTTTAAACGGCATCTGTTGGAAACTTCAACGCAAATTGACTCCAGTGGGTCGTCTCTTTTGTCTCTAATCATCGCTGCTGTTTTTTGTGTCTCCTGCTGCAGCTACCATGTCTACCCCACCTGCAGAAACACCTCCGGTGTTCTGGGTTTCTCCATCACCGTGGAAACACAGGCGACTAAATTCAAGTGAGTCGGCAACACGGTTTTAACCTTTAAGGAAACGATCCATCTTAAGCACTTTCTGGAAACCGAGGTATGATGTATCTCACTGCTCAGCCATTCCTCGGCTACAATTTATCTGCGTGGCCGTGGAAGTGGGAGGAGGGGGACTGATAAATGACTAACAGGATCAAATTCAACCCGCAGCCTGTAATATCTCTTCACTCCCATCTCTCCCAGTACCGAGCTGGTGGAGTTAAAGATTGAGGAGTTCTTGGTTTCATTTGGGGAGAAGCTCAACACTTTAACCGAGGAAGCCTTCAACACTCAGGTGTGTTATTTGTGTATTTCCTCAAAGAAAAAGTTGCAGCAAAGTTTTTAGACTTCGAAATCGACTTGGTGTGTTTTAAAATCAAAGTATAACTAAATACATTAAACTGTGCTGCACTGCACATTTTGAAACAGCTTGAGTACACAAATGGTGCGTCAACGCGGTGCGGATGGTGTGTTTCATGCAGGTGACGGCTCTAGTGAAGCTGAAGGAGTGCGAGGACACACACCTGGGGGAGGAGGTGGACAGGAACTGGACTGAGGTGGCGACCCAGCAGTACGTGTTTGACAGACTCAACAGAGAGGTGAGAAGAAAACGTTCACACATCAAATACCGTCAGCTTTCTGTCTCCTCTCCTTCACGGTGTCATTTCTTTAATTAGTTCAGCTTCCTCAGTTTTCACACTTTGCTCTGTTTCTGTCATTTACACTTCACTTGTGCTTTAAAACATCAGAAATACATAAATTTTTTGTTCAACCTTTTTTTTATACACGTTAGTCTCATTGAGTGACGAGGACTCATTTTCAAGAGAGGCCTGTTTTAAACATAACCACAGATAAGGTATAGACAGCAATAAATAGCCATAAAATGCATATAAAATAAAGAAGTAGTGATATAAAACAAAATAAAAACAAGCTACATTATGAAAACTAACAACAGGAGCGTGTAGGGATCTGCACCTGCCCTGCTCTGTGCAGATAGTTAATGACTCTCAGGTGTTGCGTATTGGGTTTAATTAGAGACTCTCCTTTATATACTGTGCTCTCCTGCATCTCAGGCAGGGGAGCATTAGGTGCTTAAGCTGCATCTTCATGGTCGTCTCCTAGTGCCCTGGTATTTCATGTATTTCCTATGAATGTAAGTAGTATCGCTGCCCCGACAGCATTATTTGTTATTGTTGCCTTTTTGTGATTAAAACGCCTTTTTTGTGACCTCGTTGGAGTCCTGCTTGCATTTGGGTCTCAACCACCCCCCGATCGTGACAGAATGCTCCCCTCTAAGGTCGTTTTCACACCAGATAGTCCGGTAGACTCGGTTCGGTTCGGGACCAATATTCATGAGCTTTTGTTTACATTTGAGCTGGTGTGTTTGCATTCACACTGCACTGTGCAGTCAAGTCGACCTGTTGAACCAACCTATTCTCCCGCTCGCCTGTGGGGGCGCTGCACCAAGAACTACTGAAAGAAACGACACAAAAACCTCTGAAGACACGTCTTCTTCTTTTGTAAATAAAAACAAAAAGGAAGTGGCATCAAGTTTTAGCAGTTTTAGGAGTTATATTTGGTCATTTTTCAAAAATGGACTTAGCATGAGCAGAAGATGAGACAGAAGACCATGGAGAATATTGTTTTTTCACACAAGGCAGCTGACGGCTCCATATGAGGTCAGAGAAATGCGTGTTTGTTTACCCTGCGGAGCGGGACCCGGTCTGTTTACATTTACACTGTACTCGAACCGCGCTGGAGTTCTCTTCTACCGGACCAAGACCTAGGTTTTAGCCCGGGCCAGAGTTCGCCTTTTTGTTCCGTGACAGAGTTCGATGGCGCGTTCACACGTCCCTAAACGAACCGGACTTTCTAGGAAAACGAGCTAGAGTTCGATTAAAGCGGACTAAACAGGGCTGGTGTGAATGCACCCTAAGAGACCCACCTTTTTGAGTGTTTTTCAAATAACACAGAAAGGACTGTGCATCGAGAGAAAAGAGAGTGGGACAGGAGATCGCCTCGCTCTTACTTGGCACACTCCATGACGGTTTCCACGCCCTCAAGGTTTCCTGCTCCTGAGATGACGAACCTGGCCCCTGGTTTACCACCATTGGAGGATCAGCTGACTCTTCCACACTTTCGTGGTATAGTAATCCTTCTCCGTGCTACTCCTACAGACAGGGTCAGTACCAGGAGGTACCTCTTTGATGAAATACTGAGAACCTGGACATGCTGTCCTCATTTCTTTCGTTTGCCCGCTGACTGGGAGATCCTTGCCTATACCTAGAGGAAGAAGGCTGAGATTGACCCTCCGGAGGTTCACGTGCACTCAGATAAGGTTGAACCCACTGAACTTCCTGCTCCGCCACCAGTGGCCTTCACTGCTGCAGCCCCTGGGGTTGCTTCCAGGCCTACCGCAGTCTCTGTAGTTTTTAAAGCTCCTGCAGTCCCTGATGAGTCCACGCCCCTGGAGGGCCCCACGTCCTCAGTTGTTCCTCTGTCGCCGGCTACTCCTACATCTCCAGTGACTCCTGTGCCAGCTGCCACTGCTGCCACTCCTGAGGTCACCGCGTCAGCCACTTGTTCTCCTCCTCTGGTTCCTGCTCCCGCCGCTGCTGCCGCTTCTGAGGTCACCGCGTCGGCCGCTGCTGCTCCTGTTCTGGATCCTGCCTCCGCCGCTGCTGCCGCTCCTGAGGTCACCGCGTCGGCCGCTGCTGCTCCTCTTGTGGATCCTGCCTCCGCCGCTGCTTCCGCTCCTGAGGTCACCACGTTGGCCGCTGCTGCTCCTCTTCAGGATCCTGCCTCCGCCGCTGTTGCCACTTCTGTGGTCACCACGTCAGCCACTGCCGCTCCTTCTGTGGTTCCTTCGTCAGCAGCAGCTGCCGCTCCTCTGGTGGTCACCGTGTCAGCTGCCGCCGCTCCTTCTTTGGTCATCACATCTGCCGCCCCTGTGATTCCTACACCGACGGCTGCAGTCTCAACATCATTTGCAGCCCCTTTGGCCTACAAGTCTGCTCCAGAACTCTGCCCTGGCAATGGACGGTTTCCAGGCCGCCCACCTGAACTTGACCTGTGGTCTGGATGGTCTCGGGGACGCCCACCTGAACTCCTTTTGTACATATATTCAGGGCTGCTCCTAGATTGTTTGTTTTGGTGCCCTCCAACCTTTAGTTTTTTCCCCCGCCACCCACCCAAGTTGGGTTGGGGTATGTTAGAACGTCAGGAGCTGTTCATTAGAGAGGGGATACTGAAGGGATCTGCACCTGCCCTGCTCTGTGCAGATAGTTAATGACTCTCAGGTGTTGCGTATTGGGTTTAATTAGAGACTCCCCTTTATATACTGTGCTCTCCTGCATCTCAGGCAGGGGAGCATTAGGTGCTTAAGCTGCATCTTCACGGTCGTCTCCTAGTGCCCTGGTATTTCATGTATTTCCTACGAATGTAAGTAGTATCGCTGCCCCGGCAGCATTATTTGTTATTGTTGCCTTTTTGTGATTAAAACACCTTTTTTGTGACCTCGTTGGAGTCCTGCTTGCATTTGGGTCTCAACCACCCCCTGATCATGACAGAACGTGACTTCATTGATTTTTGCGTTGAACTTAACAATTATTTAAAATCTCTTAGAAAGGTCAAGGTTGAGAGCTTCAGATCTTTTTGTAAGATATTCCAGGAAACAGGAGCGGAGTAGGAGAAGGCCCTTTTGCCAAGTTCAGTCCTCACTGAGGGAACACTGCAGGTAACAATGTTCTGGGAGTGCACGCTGTAGCTGCACTCACGCAAAGACATGTAGGAGGAGATGTATGAAGGCAGCAGACCAAGAAGTGAATTAAAGATGAAAATGTACCAGTGGGAGAGTCTGCATGAAGTTAATGATGACCAGTTAACCAGTGAATACGGGGTGCAGTGGTTTATAGTAGTTACAGCCAGTTATGAATCTTGGCGCACCATGATAGACAGAGTCCAACATCTGTAAGGAGCTGGATGAAGCGTTCATATAAATAATGTCACCGTAATCAATGATCAGAAGGAAAGTCACAGTTACAAGTTGTTTCCTAGCATTCAGAGTTAGACAGTCAGAGTCAGTTTCTGAAAAAGAAACCCAATTTTAATTTCAATTTTTTTTACCAAGTTTTCAACATGAGGCTTAAAAGAGAGATGTGCATCGACCAAGATTCCCAAGTATTTGTTAGAATCCACAAACTCAATAGGAACATCATTCATAGATAAGATAGGAGGAAGAACTGCTGGTACCAACTTTCCGTTTGAAAACGACATCCCTTTGGTTTTATCAGCATTTAACACCAGTATGAGATAGAACAAATCTGACTGGATGATGTCGAATGCTGACTGTAGAAGCTGGAAAACCTTAGCAACTGTGTTGGCTTTGCAATAAACTGTCGTCGGCATAGAAATGTAAGGATACATCAGGAAATGTTTTGACATACATTACTTGATTGTGAAGAGGGTGGGTCCTAAGACTGAGCCTTGTGGTACACCATTATTGACCGTTAAATAACTGGAAGAAGTACCATTGTGTTGAACACATTTCTTTCAGCCTGAGAGATAAGGTAATTAGAAAACCTACCGGTAGTGTGCTCTGAGAAACCAGTATCAGAGAGCTTATGGCAAAAGATGTCATGATCTACAGTATCAGAAGCTTTAGACAAGTAAATGCTAGCTTTTAACATTATTCTTGGAAGTTATTGGCTCATATCAAGCCCTTATAGTGAACCAGTTTTCAGTGAACAGAAAGAGGCTGAACTGTTTTTCACACAGTGACTTATAAAACAAAGAGCTGCCAACATGAACACCATAAGTTCACCGGTCCTCACGAAGGCTACAGGTGTGTCCAACTCTAACATAAAGGGACCAAAATTAAACATGTGGTTCAAACTAAGGGTCAGTTTCAGTCAATGCATTAACCCCAGTCAGATACCTGACTTCTTTTTCCTCAACAAGAGTTTGATTAATCTCATTTGATGTTCTCTGTCGCTCTTTCAACATCAAAACCAAAGATTACTGAAAAATATATTTGGGGGAACTTGGAAGTTGGCCATAAGAGGTCTGCACTAAATAAAGTAGGCTCAGTTTGTAAAGCAAAATTGGAGGTGATTAAAAAAAAATCTTGCATTTAAAACATCTTGAGGGCCAGATAATATGTGTACAAGGGCCATATTTGGCCCTCAGGCCTTGAGTTTGACACGTGATGTAGGAGAAAGAAGCAGCAGCAGGGAGTCCTGAACAGGTGAAACCTGGATTGGAGCAGCTTGAACCCACAACTCTGGTTCTTTTACTCCATCTGTTCAGGATTCCTAAAACTTTAGTGCCATCTAGCGAACTTATCAAGACTTTGCTATACATATTTATTAAACAATTTTAATAGTGTGTGCATGCTCGCTTTCTGAGCTATGATTCCAGCTGTGATCAATTTTTCAGAGTTCAAACTTCTTATTTTCTGTTAGAAATGGTCTGAAACATTTAAAATGATGGCGAAATAGAATAAAATCTATTAGGGTGTTGAAAAGCGAAGTACAAAGTTAAATAATTAGGTTTATTTTTAGAGACTTGTGACTTTTTGACTTTTATTTATTGGAACTTCAGATTTGAATTTGTAAGCTTTTTTTAAGTAAACAGAGTGTAACAAGTGATCTTATTTGATGTTTTCTACTAAATAAGTGCTTAGTAGACACAAATACAACTCGTCACTTCTTATCTGCTTCTTTAAACGACACAGTTAGAACATGAAGCTTTGGTTTAGTTGTTTCCTGTGTGTGTGCAGATCGAGGCTCTGAAGCAGATGACCCGAGCCGAGCTCGTCTCCTGGTTCCAGGGACACTGTGGTGAAAACAGCTGCAGACTCAGCGTGCATGTAAGCTGCACCATCCCCTTCATGTTCAGCAGAGGAGTTTTAGATTCAGTCCTGGTTTATAAATTCCACCCCGTCTCCTAACAGGTCGTGGGCTTCGGTGCTGAAGAGAAGGACGAGAACGGAGACGGTAAAAATGGAGGAGGCCAAGGAGACGATTTATGTGGTTCAACCTACGGAGAGGTGTCCAAGCTCACCTTCCTTCCTGTCTCAACCAAGATGGCGGGCGCTGTCGCCATCATGGACATTCCTGCTTTCACTGAGGGCTTGCCTCTCTTCCCTTACCACAAGATACTGAAATAAGCGTGTTCAAAGTGACACGCAGGTGGCCGAGCTCCGCCTCTCCCTGAGCTTGTGGACTCATGAGTTGCTTTTTTCTCCTGAGTTGAGCAGCTTTTAGCCTCACTGCAAGTGATGAGTGGGTTTTATTTGAACTGAATGAGTCTGTTATGCTCTCAGAGTCCGAGGAAATGGCGAGTGACCGAAACGCTGAAGCAAACTTAATATTTTGAGTTTTCAGACGTGTTGGACTGAGCGACTCTGTTGAGTTTATTCTGTGCTGCTACACAAAAACAATAAATCATTATTTGACTCAATTAATGCAAGATACATTAGTCAAATTCACAGTGAAATGACTCAAACAAAACACTGAGATGAATTCAGCTTACAGTTGCAATGGAGTCATAAAAAAGGCTTTTATTATGAAAGGATAATTTTAAAAAGCACTAAAATTTTAGATAAAACTTGTTTTGAACTAGACTTACCGGTATTTGGTTTGGGTTTTTTTTTTAACTTAATTTTGCACAAAGTTAGGAAAAAGTTGCATCAATTTATCAAAACTTAATCCACATGCATCAGTGTCACATATACTTTTCATCACGCCAGTTCCAAGGTCAAGGTCACAAATCAAGGTTAAAGTTAAAATGAGGTATTTGCTTGTCCGGGCCATAACGTCTGATCCACTAATGATAATTCGACGAAACTTGATACACATTTGTACACCAACAGACATCATGCCACATAATCTTATCACCCCAACATTAATGTCCATCCATCCATCCATTTTTGTCCGCTTATCCGGGGTCGGGTCGCGGGGGTAGCAGCTTAAGTAGAGAGGCCCAGACTTCCCTCTCCCCAGCCACTTTGTCCAGCTCCTCCAGTGGAATCCCAAGGCGTTCCCAGGACAGCCGAGAAACCTAGTCCCTCCAGCGTGTCCTGGGTCTTCCTCTGGGTCTCCTCCCAGTGGGACGTGTCCGGAACACCTCACCAGGGAGGCGTTCAGGAGGCATCCTAACCAGATGCCTGAGCCACGTCATCTGGCTCCACTCGACATGGAGAAGCAGTGGCTCTACTCTGAGTCCCTCCCGGATGATCGAGCTTCTCACCCTGTCTCTAAGGGAGAGCCCAGACACCTTGCGGAGAAAACTCATTTCAGCCGCTTGTATCCGTGATCTCGTTCTTTCGGTCACAACCCAAAGCTCATGACCATAGATGAGGGTAGGAACGTAGATCGACCAGTAAATTGAGAGCTTTGCCTTTTGACTCCTCTCTCTCTTCACCACGACAGACCTGTACAGCGCCCACTTCACTGCCAATGCTGCACCTATCCGCCTATCGATCTCAGGTTCCATTTTTCCCTCATTCGTGTGCAAGACCCCGAGATACTTAAACTCCTCCACTTGGGGCAGGACCTCCTCCCTGACCCAGAGAGGGCACTCTACCCTTTTCCGGCTCAAAACCATGGCCTCGGATTTGGAGGAACTGATTCTCATCCCGGCCGCATCACACTTGGCTTCAGACCACTCCAGCGAAAGCTGTAGATCACGACCTGATGAAGCCAACAGGACCACATCATCTGCAAAAAACAGAGACGCGATCCTAAGGCCACCAAAATAGATCCCCTCAACTCCTTGGCTGTGCCTAGAAATTCTGTCCATAAAAGTTATGAACAGAATCTTGACAAAGGGCAACCTTGGCGGAGTCCAACTCTCACCAGAACAAGCCCGACTTACTGCCGGCAATGCGGACCAGGCTCTGACACCAATCATACAGGGACCTAACAGCCCGTATCAAAGGGCCTGGTAGCCCATACTCCCGGAATACCCCCCACAGGGTTCCCCGAGGGACACGGTTGAACGCCTTCTTCAAGTCCACAAAGCACATGTAGACTGGTTGGGCAAACTCCCACGCACCCTCCAGGACCTTGCTGAGAGTGTAGAGCTGGTCCAGTGTTCCACGACCAGGACGAAAGCCACACTGCTCCTCCTGAATCTGAGGTTCGACTATCCGACGGACCCTCCTCTCCAGAACATTAATATCAAAGTCACAAGTCAAGGTCACAGGTTTCAAAAAATGATTTTGCTTAATGTTGGCACACTAAGGCTTAACAAGACATTTTAATAATGCATTGTGTCTTTGGACATACAAAGGTTCAAGGTTGATCTGCAGTGGACACAGATCTCAGATGCGTCTTGGGGATGAGGATCTAGTGTTGGTGTTGTGATAAATGTCATGTGGCCACAAAACCATGAAAAGTTATACAAAAAACAGCCTGTAAATGTTTTTTGCGTCATTCCAAGGTCATGATTTATAAAACAAAAAATGTTGCTCAAAATTCATATTGCCTTAAGATAATTGGGCCATTGCTATCTACCTTATTCCTGGGGGCTCTACTATATAAATGATTATGGGTACAACTTCCTGTCAGACAGGAAGTAGCAGTAAGCATTGATTAACTATGGTAGTGGAGCATGTACCGCAGCTTATTTGAAAGTAATTTACATTCAGTTTAGCAGATAAAACTCTGTTTTTGTTTTGTTCATTTACATTTATTTAACAACCATAAAGTTTATTTGCTAAAATAGCCGTGCTGAGTTCAGGTACCTGTTGTGTTCATGGCTGCAGAACAACCAGACCAAACTAAATCAGTGGCTACAACAACAGAGTTTGGAACTACCAAAACAAAAATTCTAATTCAAAATACTTTATTAATCCCAAATGGAAATTAAATGATGTAACTCATAATCCTGGTTTCATTAAGAGTTGTTCTAGATGCTGATGGCTGTGGGCAAGAAGAATCTTACGCAGCAGTCCGTCCCACAGCGAAGCTTAAGAAACTGGTTGCAGATGTTGATTCGTCCACCCGGACCCAGCAG
Source organism: Nematolebias whitei (assembly GCF_014905685.2). Taxonomy (NCBI): domain Eukaryota; kingdom Metazoa; phylum Chordata; class Actinopteri; order Cyprinodontiformes; family Rivulidae; genus Nematolebias; species Nematolebias whitei. The sequence goes on along the minus strand of NC_056518.1, from coordinate 11,842,205 downwards.
GCCTCTCGGTCCTCCTGGGCAGCAGGACCACCTGAATATTGAGCAGATCTCCTCCCTGAGTGATGGTCACTCCTCGCAGCAGCTTGTTGAGCTCCTCATCATTGCATACAGACAACTGCAGGTGTCCAGGGATGATTCTAGTCTTCTTGTCATGAGCCACATTTCCTGCCAGTTCCAGGATCTCGGCAGTCACTCGAGCACCTCCACCAGGTAGACAGAGATGCATCCACGGCGCCTCCTTTACAACTCATTTGGGATTTGGAGCTGTAGTTGAGGTAATATTTGAGCGTTGACATGTGATGTTGGAACGTTGCTGTGAAAAGAGGTATGGTTTCCATCTCCTACCTACAGATGAGGAATTAAGAAGAATGTGGCTGAAAAATGTGAACTTGAAGAGACCACCCTAAATGCTGTATGTTAGCTCAACGGCCGACAGATAAAAGCCTGCATCCTACTTTGTGTCTGGACTACAATAAGCCACCAGAGAAGAGATGCCGGATTCATGGATTCTACAGTGTGAGGCCAAGGAATAAGGTGGATAGTGGTTGTATATTAATTTGTTGACGGGTGGATATGACGACATATGCATTACTCTTGTTTTATTTCTGATAGAGTATCAATTAATATTAGTACTTACGGTGGAGAAAATAAGTATTTGACACAACAGAAAAACAGAACTTAATATTTGGTACAGAAACCTTTCTTTGCAGTTACAGAGGTCAAACGTTTCCTGTAGTTCTTCACCAAGTTTGCACGCACTGCAGCAGGGATTTTGGCCCACTCCATACAGATCTTTCAGATTTCGGGGTTGTCACTGGGTAACATTGAGTTTCAGCTCCCTCCAAAGACTTTCTATTGGGTTCAGGTCTGGAGACTGGCTAAGCCACTCCAGGACCTTGAAATGCTTCTTATGGGTCCACGCTTTAGTTGCCCTGGCTGTGTGTTTGGGGTCATTGTCCGCCTTGACCCATCTTCAGTGCTCTTACTGAAGGAAGGAGGTTGTTGGCCAAAATCATTAAAAAAAATAAAATGTGATTTTCTGGATTTTTATCTTAGATTCTGTCTCTCACAGTTGAAGTGTAGCTACAATAAAAGATACAGACCTCTCTATTGTTTTGTCGGTGGCAAAACTTACAAAATCAGCATCAAATACTCGTTTTCCTCACTGTATGTATAAAAGTATATTAATATTCAAGAATTTAGAAAGCTTAAATAAGTACTACCAAGATATTTTATTTTGATAAAAACAAAACAATAAAGCAATTGTTTACTCCGTATGCTAAAATGTGGTTACAACAGATTAAAAACAAGTAGAGAAGTTGAGTAAAATATATTAATCGTTTATTTAAACGCTGTCAAACAATGAGCAACATAAATTAAGTTAATAGTACTTTGTAATTATAACAAAATGTTAACAATTGTTAAGCTTGTTTGCTCTCAGTACACCACACATTCATCACTATAAAATATGTAATACTCCTATCACATGAATTTGAGATGATGTGATGAAATATGTTGATGAGACACTTTAAAGGCCTGAAGTGGTTTGATGCTAGCTCTACGTTAGCCTTCAGCTTTTGTGAATGCACACTAGAATAGAAATCTGGGAGCAGCACAATCAAAAGTTGGTGAAGCAGAAAATTGTTGAATTTAGCTCAGAGTCAAACTTTACAACCTTAAAATGGATCGATTTCAACTAAAGAGTTGGCTGATCCCTGCAGGGAGTCCTGTTCATGCAGCGCGCTCGTCCTTATTTAGTTACTCTAAACCTGGAAACAGCATCAGGTTTGTAGCTGGACTCTGCTCCGATGAATGTAATTAAAACCTGATCTAGAACATGCTAACAGCGCTGACTGATGCGAGCGCGTCTCCCTTGGTAATAATACAAAACGTGCCGAAGAATGAAGCCCAGTGAAAATGAAGTCAGGTGTACCTTTGGGAAAGGTTTCAATGCCGTTCTTCGTGCTGACGCAGTCAGGAAATCATTTGACGGATTCTGAGCATCTGGATGCAGCAAAGCCCCACAGAGCTGATGACAAACAGACCTAATTATCTTTCAGCTTATTGTGGTCTGAGCTGCGCCTCCCTGATGGATCAGCCTCCCTGGAGACTACAGGATATGGGTTACTTGTCCTACATTTCACCAGACCTGAGCTACTGCAGCTTTGATGAGAGGGAGAAAGGAGCTAAATTATTATAAACAGACACCAAAGAGCTGTGTGTTGCTCTCAGAAAACCTTCTGCTGATATGTTCCTGCTGAACTCTGCCACAAATCAAAAACAGCTTTGAATAACACTTCAATCTTTTTACTCTTCAGTCACTCACCTGCAAGGTTTCCCATGAAAGATGCTTCATCTCTCAATCGAGGAGGTTACTGAAGGCACTTGGCTAGATACTTAAAAAATCATTAAAAGCTATTTGACCTTTAAATCTGCAGAAAATATTATTTTAAACTTTGACTCCAGTGACCAAGCAGTCAGTTTATCAAACACGCTTTGGCTCCCTCACAGTTCCAGAAAAAATAAAGTCCCACTTCCTTTTAATTCTGGGGTTTATCAGAGCATAATAAAAATGATCCGGCCTTTATTGAGTGATCAAAATGTTCAGACTTAACCATAAGAAAACAAAAGTGCACAGCAGATTATTATTTTCAATTCAACCTTTATTTACACAGTTAGTCTCATTGAGCCTCGAGGACTCGGTTACAAGAGAGACCTGATTTCAACAAAGAGTGATGACAACAGTAAAAAATCATATACAGTAAATTGAAAAATAAATGGAAGAAATGATGTTAAAAATACGAAACAAAAACAGCTACAATACAAAGAGATATAAAATACTAAAAGCAGGAACATGTCTGCGTTGGTTTTATTGCTATTAACTTTACAAAAATGAAAACTAAATGGAAAAGCTGTGGAAACTACGTTTATTCTTGCGGCTTTCAGAGGCGTTAAAGGCAAAATGGCAGCCAGGTGCTGCTAAGTGACATGTTAGGGCAGGGATGTTCAACTGGCAGCCCGTGAGCCAAATCAGGCCCGGGTGAGCTCAGTTCATTTTTAAATAAAACTAAATTTTTTACTGTAAAACAAACAAAATTAATGACAGTAACTGCTGGATGTCCAGCCCCTGAGCTCTTGGATTTCAGTAACTGTGGTCCACTGAGCAGTTTAGTTGAATAGCCCTGCACTAGAGCATACAGGTGTGAAGATAACAAGATGGAAAGGCATCAGCAATGACCAATCAGAAGTAACTGTTAAGCCCACTAATAAGGGTTAAAGGTCATTTCCAAATTATGTGAGAGATTTTTCATGAGTGTAAAATATTTAGGACAGCTGTGCAGTCTCACCCGAAGGTCAGACTGTGCAATTACAATATATTTATTGTAAAATTAAAAACGGCTTCATCTCCGACTGAGCTGCTTCATGACAGGAGAACTAAAAAAAAACAACATGGCAGCACAACCTTTGTTTTGTAAAGTTTCGTCTGAATGAACTACAGCACTTCAGGGACATAAGACAGATGAGACCAGCTGTGTCCTGATACCAATATTTCAGCCTCAAGTACTTGTGCTCATAAAAACACCCCAGTACTCCAGATCAATACCACTTTTATACCTGGTGACGACAGTTCATCTTCCACTTTGCAAATAACCAAAGATAAAAAATGAAAAATGTCCAGAGTTAAAAGATATTTTAAACTAAACGCAGGTGGTCTTAAGTGAACAGACTGGTGGTGACTTGATCAAAGAAAAGTGTTTTTAAAGTCATTCATGTTTAAGTACTAACTCATGAACTACCAGTACTCATTGGAAAGTATTCAAAGTGCTTGTACATGTACTCTGAATTAAAACGTTGGAACACGGCCGGATGAGACCAAATTAAAGACGTTTACCCATAATGCACAGCTGTGTTCAATCAAACCCAAACGCCGTATATAAAGTCCTTATACCTGACGATGGCTGAAGCTCGGACCAAACAGGGTCATGGAACAATGAACCCAGACACAGCAGCAAATCTACAACAGAATGGCCTAAAAATAAAACAATCGCAGTGCTGGAATGGTCCAGTCCTCGACCTGGGTGAAATGCTGTGCTGGGAACGCAGAGCAGAAACTAATGACTTCAAACCTCAAAGAAGAAGCATGGACCTCCATGAGGCTGATCAAACGCTGAGCTGCTGAGGTTCTGCCTGCTGCAGGACCATGGGTGGACTTCCTTTCCTGTCACCTTTGAAGTGAGCCAACACAAAATGGGAGAATTGTTCAGAAATGAATAAAAAAGAACATTTGAATTAGAAAAGCTGATCATTACAGTAGATGTCTGCATGTTTTGTTATCCAGCAGCTTGTTTGTGTTTTACACGAGCGAGCAGCAGAGCCTGAGCACTTTGGATGAAAGATGTCACCACCCAGCCTCTGAGGCATGTGTCACTGGTTGTGGAGCACGTGCACTGGCGGCTGTGCGTTGTGAAGCGTTGTGACTTCGGAGTTCGTGCTCTGCTCTCCTGTCACAAACCATTCTGTCTCTTTACCTTCCATCTCCTAAACCCAGCGCATACGCTAAAGGGAAGTGGATCCCAAATGCATGCAGACAAGCTTTGCTCATGAATCAGCGAAGATTGGATTAGGTTTGTTTAGCGTGCACACGCACGTGCACGTGTATGCTCTTGGTTTCTCTCCCCCCGTAAACTTTTCACTGCTGCGCTGTCATTCCTGTTGGCTTTCTAATTTGATGTGAGGAAACCCTGCCAAGGCTGTAATGAACAGGAGTCATGAGGCAGGAGCTGTGAGGAGCGGCGGAGACAGAAAGGGCTGAAAAGTGGTAAAGATGGTGTCAAGGAGGGAGGGGCGGCCAGGTTAACACCAGTCATATGTGTGAATATTGTGCTGGTTCTAAATGAATCAGTGCTCTGGGGTGTATCATCTGAGCTGGTGTAATGTGTCGACTCCTTCATTCAATTTGAGCAGTAATCTTAGAGCTCCCCACCGCCTCCATCAGCCCTTTACTGAGCCAGAGCGACCGAGGCGGAGAAACCCTGCACAGATGAGTCGCTAACGGGATCAAGATTACACTTAAAGAAAGGCAACCGTGCAGATGAAATCTCATATAACCCATAATTATGGTCGTTGCTTGATGAGTTGTAGACGTCTGTCCACAGCTGTAGTTGCAGTAGGAACGTCAAAGAATGAAATTTGTATAAAACTAATGAAACTGGCCTGGATGATAAAGGATGGTACTCTAGAAAAGACTGAAACTAACTGGACCATGAGGGCGTGTCAGTGTCCTCTGAGCAGCATCACAGGTGAAATCAGTCACTGAGCTGTTTGGTGTCATAGTGTGTACCACTTCAAACATGGACCACAAAGATAAAGTGAGAGTTGTCTCACAAGTTTAAGTCAAGTAAAATGTATTTTTATAACGCATTTAAAACAGGAACTGTTACCAAAGTGCATTAACAAAACAGAGACGTGCATGGGGAGACTAAGCTGCAGCCACTTGAGCGGCGCCACCGTTTTAGGTCAGGGACAACACGAGGAAAGAGGAGATCAGACACGACCTCAGAACTAGTGTTGTAGTCAAGACCGCCTAACTCGAGACCAAGACCAGAGTGTACCGAGACCAAGTCGATACCAAGACATCAAGTCTTGGAGCTCAGTCTTTTCACAGATTATCTCTCACGACGTGGTGACCGTTTTAACAAATATGTAAGAAACATATTTAACTTTTATAAAAATGTTTTTTAATAAACGTTACATACTGCAACTTTGTTTGCTTTTGAATGAATGTATCAGCTTTAATAAATGTTCAAAGCTGCATAAAGAAATCAGACATTCAGTGGTTTTTGCACAATAATTTTCATGTCATGTGACCCATTGACAAAAAACTTATAATAAACTACTCTACTAGACTTGACAGATGAGGCACCCTGATTTATTTCTCATTTTAAAGCATTTTCTAATTTTACATTATTTACTTTTACAAAAAACATGGTTTTTGCTCAATAACTAGTTAGAAAATGCTTTAAAGTGAGAAATAAATGATGGTGTCTTGTGTGTCATGTCTGTTAGAGTAGTTTAACATTAGTTTTGTGTCAGTGGGTCAAATCATCCATCCATCCATTATCTTTACCCGTTTATTCCATTTTGGGTCACGGGGGTCGCTGGTGCCCATGTCCAGCAATCACTGTGCGAGGGGCGGGGTACACCCTGGACAGGTCTCCAGTCCATCACAGGGACACATAGAGACAAACGAGACAAACAACCATTCACTCTCTCATTCACACCTAGGGACAATTTAGAGTTACCAATCAGCCTAACATGCATGTTTTTAGTCTGTGGGAGGAAACCAGAGCACCCGGAGAAAACCCACGCATGCACGGAAAGAACATGCAAACTCCACCCAGAAAGGCCCCTGGACCGGGGTTTGAACCAAGGACCTGCTCGCTGAGAGGCAGCAGCTCTACCAGTTGCACCACCGTGCTGCCCCTGGGTCAAATCATGTAAAATATATTAACTTTTGTTTCTGAAGAGTGTTTGGTTCAGTAATTTGTTGACGGTCCCTAAGTGAACCATTACACCTCGGAGGAGGGGCAGACTGAGCACAGCTGACTGACATCAGACTGCCTGCTTCGGATCGAACGAGAGGAACACACCGCTGAAGCCACAGAGCTCCAACGTCCAACGTAAAACTAACTTCACTGTGGTCGAGAACTGAGGCTCCAACACGAACAGTTCAGAAACAATTTGAACTGAGAAAAAGCTTTTTATTAACAAAGTCGTGTTTTAGACTGCTTGTTGCTAGCAAATCTATTCTGACCCAAAGTGCTGGCGCAGAATCTTTTAGTGGTACGCAGTACCGGACCGGCTTACTTTCACCCACGTTTGCGACGTTACATGCTGTTGTCTGTATTGTTCTGTTGATACAGAACTGCGTGTGAGTGAGACCGGTCTCAAGACCAAGACCAGTGTCGAGTACTACAGCACTACTCACCACAACAAGCAGCATAAATAGACATAAGACATATACATTTATGCATAGGGGACAACAAAGGTGGGGAGTTATCCATGACCACTCCAGAAAGTTCCAAAGTTCTGATAAGATGGTACAGTGTCTATCAGCATCATGGTTCTGATAAGGCCACAGATGTCCTCAGGGGAGGGGGCTTCTTAGTTTACGCATCCTCCAGGAGCAATTCGAGAGAAGTCCAAGGCCAGCGGGGAGGTCAAATTCAGATACACAACAATTTTTTGCTCTGCCAGACTCTGATTTCTGTTTTCCTTCAAGTTCTGCTGGTACACTCAGTGGCGAATCCAAGCAGCCAGATTAGTGGACATTCCACCCAGTCCGTGCTTGATTAGCTTTCTTCAAGATTGAAACCTTCATGCCAGAGAGTTCCAGGAGCCACAAGTAGCCTACGATTGTCAGAAATTGCGTCAAGCTTGTGGATGAGTTCGTCAAGCAGAGTTCGTCTGAGAGCTCAAGTCAAAAATTAATCCTTCACATAAGGTTGGCAGCTTTACCACGGCTGAAACTGTGACCAACGTCTCCTAATTTGTCCATATCCAAGGTATCCGCCGATTCCAAAAAGCAGAAACCCTTTTATCATAAATCCAATAATGTACACATCTTCCGTGTCCTCTACAGATAGCACACATAGACACAACATCTTCCACTCTCCCCAGAATCATTGACATATCCAGCTGCGTGGGTCTGTTCAGGGCAGGAGGGCTCTCCAGCACCATGTCGTCTGGTGGAAAAAAAAAAAATCAGTTGTGTTGAGAGACCAGCTGACCAAATCCATAATAATTTTAGATTTGTAAGATGTGTAAAGAGAGGCTCTGAGGTTGACAGGATGAGAGAGCAAAAAAGCAAGAAGGAGGGAGAGAGTGACCGTCTTCGTCAAGAGCGAAAGAGAGAAGTCAATGTTTCAGTTTAAGGTCTACAGGACTGTAGACAACCTCTGGACGTGGCCTCAGGAAGAAAACTGACGACAAACTGAAGAGACTGATAATAGGAATAGAAACCAAAGAGCCCAAACGACCTCCAAAGAGATTAGAGGTGAACTTCAAGGTCAAGGCACCTCAGTGTCAGATCTGTTTGAGCCACAGTGGGACAGTGTCCTCTGGACAGATGAGACAAAACTGCTTTTTAGTAACAAGTCCCATCAGCCCTAAAAAAAGAACCAAAGCATAGAAGCCAGTACCTTCAGAGAAACGTGGAGGAGTCTCGGTTCTGTTCTGGACCTGCGTTGTTTCCTCTGATGCAGGGTGTCTTGAATCTGTGCAGCATATGATGAAATCTCAAGACTATCAAGTCATCCTGCAGCAACACGGGCTGCTCAGTTTTAGGAAGCTTGGTCTCCATCACAGCTCATGGGTCCTCCGGCAGGAGAATGGTCCAAAACACACACAGCTAGAAACAGTCAGGAGTGGATCAGAACAAAGCATCAGATTGTTCTGAACTGGCCTTCTGAGCCCTGATCCACATCCTGTTGAACATCTGTGGAAAGAGCTGAAACATCTGGAGAAACCCTTCAAACCTGAGACAGCTTGTTGATCAGGAGTGGAACAAAACACCTGTGGACAGGTGCAGAAGACTCAGAGCTACAGAAATAATTTAATGACTCAAAAGGTTGAAGAATATATTTTGTAGAATTAGTAGCAATTGTTTAAAGTAGACTTAGTTTTAGCAAAGCCACTTTTATTTGTTTGTTTTTAGAATAAATCTGTTGAACCCACATTCAAAAACAACTGATTTTCATTAGTTATTTTGTGTTTTTATTTTAATAAATGTCAGCCAGACAAATATTTTCAAGGCAATCCCCACTTTTCATTTGAAAATGGGCACAAACAGAAACTTGGCAGCTGATGCAACCGTACATTTATAGGCAAGAGGCCGTTCTCTGATGAGAGCGGCAGCTTCCACTTGAAATGTGAGCGTTTTGGACTGAAGTGTCTGAACAGCAGCAGCCTCCTGCTGGAAATGTCACTTTGAATCAGCTCCAGCCGTTTAACTCTACAACTGATGGAGAGACGAATATCTCACAGCCACCCATGAAACGACTTTCTAGTCAATAATCGACTTAAAACTGAGCATTTGGCATATTATTGAGCTATAAAACCTAAACTTTTCACCCAATTGTGCTGTGAATTCTCACAAATTAGATGTTTGGGTCTAATAATTCTCATCTGAGTCAGTCCCACTCAGACTGCTCTTAATCACACTTTAAACGCATTAACGTCTGGATTATCCACAATCTCAACTTCAAGTTCAAGAAACTTTATTATCCCCAAGGGTCAGTTTGTTTCACAGTCAGTAGACACATAAAACATCAGATTACACAAGACACTGAGGCGTTAAAATAATATAAATCATCAGTGTTCACTAAGAAGCCTGATCTCTACAGGGATGAATGAGTGTTTCAGTCTTTTTGTTCTACAAGTACATCTGGGCAGCAGATACCTGCATCCAGATGGAAGCAACCTGCACTCACCATGGACTGGATGATCAGGATCTGCCAGAATCAACCTGGCCTTGTTCACTCACCTCGTCTTGTGTACATCAGTGAGGTTCTGTAGGTCAGTGAGGTTCTGTAGGTCAGTGAGGTT
>NC_056518.1:11832018-11832589 GCF_014905685.2 Nematolebias whitei | reverse complement strand
TAGGTCAGTGAGGTTCTGTAGGTCAGTGAGTTTCTGTAGGTCAGTGACGTCCTGTAAGTCATTGACGTCCTGTAGGTCAATGAGGTCCTGCAGGTCAGTCACGTCCTGTAGGTCAATGACGTCCTATAGGTCAGTGAGGTCCTTTAGGTCATTGAGGTTATGTAGATCAGTGAGGTTCTGTAGGTCAGTGAGGTTCTGTAGGTCAGTGAGGTCCTGTAGGTCAGTGACGTCCTGTAGGTCAGTGAGGTTCTGTAGGTCAGTGACATCCTGTAGGCCAGTGAGGTTCTGTAGGTCAGTGACGTCCTGTAGGTCAGTGAGGTTCTGTTGGTCAGTGAGGTCCTGTAGGTCAGTGACGTCCTGTAGGTCAGTGAGGTTCTGTAGGTCAGTGAGGTGCTGTAGGTCAGTGAGGTTCTGTTGGTCAGTGACGTCCTGTAGGTCAGTGACGTCCTGTAGGTCAGTGACATCCTGTAGGCCAGTGAGGTTCTGTAGGTCAGTGACATCCTGTAGGTCAGTGAGGTTCTGTTGGTCAGTGAGGTTCTGTAGGTCAGTGAGGTTCTGTAGGTCAGTGAGG